>NW_017729031.1:65351958-65355419 GCF_001723915.1 Gavialis gangeticus
AACTGAACATAACTGATGGAGGAAAGTTCACTTCTGTGTAAGAATGATTCTCTAGCACCCCAGTCAGCAAAAGGATCTTTATACCACTGTCAACTTTCCAGGGAAAAGGAGGTAGATTCAGAAGGAAGGAAATGCCAGACCCTACTCTGAACTCCTACTGTTTTTTGGCTATTTTGGAAGGTTTTTAGAGTTGACCAGTTGGTATCTAGGAATGATTGTGAGCATTCACAAAAAAGTTGTGTCTAATCCAATAAATATAATCTCTATTTATAGAAGTGAAACTGTGAAGCAGGGGTAAGCAACCCCTGGCATGGGTGCCAGAGCATTTTGCTTGGTATGCGCACTTTGGGGTAGATGGTGGGGCTGGGGCTGTGCTTCCACAATAAGGATCAGGCCCCTCACAGCTCCCCTGCCACTTGCCTTTGGCATGCCAGCTTCTTACAAGTTGAGGTTGTGGGTGTTTTTGGCACTGACCACATTTTTGCCAAACCCTGCTGTAAAGAATATAGTAGGAGTTGGAAAAAAAGATGGATTCATTCTGCCCTTGGTTAGAGCCATGTGATCCAAGTGAACTTATTGGTTATTTATGATTGTAAATGAGGGCAGAATTTAGCCCAAATGAACTAGCTCTTCATTATAAGGCCATGTAAAGCATACTCCTAAAGTCCCTCTGTTTTGGTGGTATGCAAAGTACCACAGGTGGCACAGAAACTTTTTGTATGTGGCACACAGCAGATCAAGGAGGGGCCAGGTAGCACAGCAGCAGAAACGACAGGGAGCAGAAACCTGAACAGCAGATCAGAGGGGGAGAGAAAGGGAGCAAAAGTGGAGTAGCTAATTGGGCAAGGGAAGGTGAGTGATTGGAGTAGCACTTAGGAGAGCACAGAGCTAAATTTATGGAACACTGGCCAAAAAGGTTGGCTTGCACTGCATATACTCCTTCATTTACTAGATATTACTGTCATCACTCATATATGAAAGCCTTTGATTAAACAGATCATCAATATGTAAAGACTGGACTTAGCTTTACTGATTTTGAAGTAATCCAGTGTAAAAACAGTGGAGAGGACTGGAAATTAGGCCCAGTATCTTCTCAGTAATTTTTGGCCTTGACCTCCTTCTATTCTTTTCCTTTTCTTCTATTTCTGAAATGACCAGTTGTATCATTATTGTAACTACTTTAAATACAAATCAATGACCAGCCTGTAGCAAATAAAAGCATTTTGGTAGCCTTGTTGTTGAAATTCAGTTATTCCCTATGCTTATCCCTATATGCCACATTCTTCATACTTTCTGATGTAGTATTATAAATAAAATATCTTGGGCTTTGCTGCAGACAGCCTTATCTTACATGCTAAATAGTGGTGAAATATATTGTACTATTATTGTGAAATGTACTTAGTGGGACCAAAAAGAAAAAAGGAAACTCTCAAGCCATTTCATAGACAATAAAGAGGATTTATCTGTTTCACTTCCATAGTAGATTCCATGATTCACATGTTTTCTAAAAAAACCCACAACCTTGACATTTTGAGATTTTTGCATACTGAGTCACAACTGGGGTGTGAAGAAGGGTTTGGGTGTTATTGATGGGAAAGGCCAAATAAGTGACCTTGAAAACTATTAAATAAAATCTTTGGCTTTATGCTTGATGAGTAAAAAGCAGCAGGACAGCAATAACAAAGCAGAGATAAAAAGGCACCATTATGATTCTGAGATTCAGAACTAAAGTCAAGCAAGTATCCTTTGATATGCATAGAGATGTTCCTGCTTATACTGGATATGAAGACTCTGTGAGCTGGGGTTGTCCAAGAAATAATAGAACTTACTTCCCTGCTAGTTCACGTTACTCGAGATGAAAAAGGAAACAGGACTAGGTTTTCAAAGATACTACGTTCATTTTTGTTTACCCAAAGTTAATCATATTAAATATTTTTACTAACAATTAAAAATATGACAAAATTGTAGGTATTTGGTATAAAATGTTAACTTGGAAATCATATGTAAAAGTGGAGAACACGTGCATGGCAGGACGCATGACTGGGAGAGTGAATCAGATCCCATAACACTTTATTGCCAGCATCCCGGTACTGGGTTTCCCTGGCACTGGCAAAAAGCAAGCTCCCACAGCTGGTGCCCCCATCAGCTGACCTGGGGTCCCAGATGAGGGAATGCTCCAGGAGTCCCTGCAGCAGGGAGATCACAGCTGACATAGTGTCCAGCTGCAGGGGTGCTTCATGTTTCAGTTGCAGTCTGGAAGCTGTAGGGGTGCATGAAGCACCTCTGTGGCTGGAACCCATGTCAGATATGGTCTCCCTGCTGTTGGGGTGCATAGGATGCCCCTGTGGCTGGAAACCTTGTCAGATGATGGTGTGTGGGAGGGTGTGTGCTTCCACAGCTGGGAGCCAACATTAGCTGGGAGCTCTCAGGCTCAAGAGTGCACATGGGTCCTGCCCAGTTGGGAGCTCCAATCAGCTGATGGGGCTTCCAGTCCCAGAGGCCCCTGGCCCCATGTTCAATTCATGCTGTAATAGGAAGATACAAAGATATTACACACACTATAATCATGAAAAAAAAAATTGTTGTCAGAAAAAATTGTGGAGATTATAAGGGGCAGGTCTGCTGCTTTAGCTGCCCAGGGAACTGCTCAGCTCTCCCTGCCTACAGCAGCTCCCCTTTCTGTCCCAGCTGCAGCACTCCAGGCAGCAGGTAGGGAAGAAGTGGCAGTGAGGGGAGAGGAGGGGCACAGCTTCAACTGGACATGAGTGAAGGGCTGGCACTGGGGCCAGTGGCAGGGCAGAGGCTGGAGCATGGGGAAGGGGCTAGAAGAAGTGTGGAGCCCGGGTTCATGGAAATGTAGGGCCTGGGCTGGTGGGAGCATAGGGCTGGCCTGGCTCCATCCCATGGGGATCTTCACAGCTCATGAGCAGCTCCCAGAATGCAGCTGGGAGCCCTGGGAGCCAAGCATGATGGAGCTGGTGGCCTGGCCCTGCTCCTTGCTGCCATGTGCAGCTCCTGAGATTTGGCTGGAAATGGTGAGGAGCCCTGCATGATGGAGCTGGGCCAGCTCAGTCTTGCTCTTTTCCCTACCCTGCCAAGTCCTGGGAGAGACATGAGGTGGCAGGGAGCAGGGCCAGGCTGTGGGTTCCATTGCACATGGCTCTGACAGAGTTCTGGGAGCTGCATGTGATGGATCTGGGCCAGCCTGGCCCCATTCCCTGCTGCTATGTGAAGATCCTGGGACTCAGTTGGAGCTGTGCAGCACCTGGGGAGCTTCACCTGCTGTGGGACATGAGGACCCCAAGGGCCTGCTGCCTGATGCTGCTGCTGGCGGGGGCTGTGTGCCATGGGGAAGCCATGTGGAGGGGGTCCCCATGTACCCCTTATACCCCTTACACCCCCACAACCCTCCCCATGCACACCCCATATATACCCCTCCCCCACCCCAACACCTTTTGTGC
>NW_017729031.1:65355513-65373542 GCF_001723915.1 Gavialis gangeticus
CCCCACACTTCCAAAAAGCCACCCACACACCCATCCCACACCCCCATACCCCACCACACACAAACACCTACCCCCAACCACACCTCACATACTTTCCCATCCACATCTCACATGTCCCACAATATACAAGAGTAAGACTTTATTTTGAGATATTATGAAATCACCTCTATATACACTATGCAAAAACATATAAAACAAGACAAAAATATTTTTTGAAATAAAATTAAAATATGTTATTGTCGACATTTGATTTTTAGTATACAATTTGTTTTTTCCTGGTTCCAAGATGGCAAACCCCCTGCCCAAAAGGAGAACTTCTGGGGGCAAGGAGAGGGACTTCCAGTGGCAAAGGTCAGGGGCTAGGGATGGGACTTCCAAGATGGCGACCAGGGCATGGGGCACCTATCAAGGGGTAGGAATACCTCTGTGGTCCTCAACAGCTCACCAAAACTCGTTAAGTGGCCCTCCAGATTAAATAACTGCCCACCCCTGGTTTAGGTCTAATTCTAATGGTATGGAAATCAATATGAGTTTTACTATCAACTTCAATGAAATCCAGAAGAAAAAATTGTCTTTTTTCAAGGGAGATTTCATTGCACTGTCTTTGCTACATCTCAACCGTTCTTTTTAACTACATAGAATATATATCCACAATAGCTTGATTCTTTGGAATATTAATGAACTTTTTTAAAAGATTTGCTAATTCTATAGTATATTATTTTTATATCTGTTGAGAGAAGAGGTTATTTTTACTGTCTCTTATTTCTAGCTCTTTGGCATAATTCTTACATTGTATTCAAATTTTATTATTATTTTATCAGGATGCTTATCTTCAGGTTAATTGTTGCCACTAGTAAAATGTAAAAAAAAAAAGTTAAAAAAAAAATGAAGTAAGGAGGCCTCATTAAGACTACAGTGATTGCTGCTCATCCAGAGCTCTTCTCATTATAGCAAAACTTACATTCTGTTGACATGTTAAAGACACAGAATTTTTTAATTGTAAGTCATTACTTTATTTTCAAGACATCCACGGTTCTTTTTAATTTTCAAAACAGTCCCTGGAAAGCCTACCACAGGAAACTGTTTTCTCTATGTCCTCCATCCTCCTGCTGTATCACAAAATGTCTCCATGCATTTTGTTTATAGGAAGTTACCTACATCCTTCTTCTGCAGTTGTTGTTGGCCTCTTGTCGGTAACATACTGATTTTCTCTCTCACCTTTTAGCTCCAGATGCTTTGCTACCTAGCATTTCCTCCTTAGCCAGTTGCCAAGCTGCTGTGTCTGGTCTGCTGTGTTTCTTTTATGCACAACTCTAACTTCCTTCCTGATTGGGGTGCCCTGTGACCTCAGGATGTTACTTCTTTTTCAGATGCAGGTTTCCCTTGCTTTATGTGGGTTCTGTATGTGTGAATTCACTTTTATGCGATGACCATTTTTATACCAAAAATTTGTTATATGAGAGGTAAATTCACTCTTATGCGATAAGTGTGGTGGAAGGCCGCAGTCAACTGCTTTGTACAATGTGTTGTGGGAGTGATGCACACTAAAATATAGTCTCCTGTATGGATCTGTGCTTCTTGCTCGTTATCTGCAACACATAATGATAGTGCCCTGTGCTTGTGTGTACTGTCTGCTGTTGATGAGTACCAAAATTGTCTTGTAAAAGTGGTAGAAATGGGTCTGGGAATCAGTACAGTCAAGGTCTTGGAATGTATCCCTATTTGTTACATTGTTCCTTTTATGTGAATTCGAGTTATGTGCTGTTTTCCAGGAATGCATGTACAGCATAAAGCGAGGGAAGCCTATACTTGGAGAATTATGAATCTCTTTACTAGCTAGTTGTAAGAATAAGTAAGCTAAGCAAGGTCCTTTCCCTTTATCTTAGCTGGGGGTGAAGAAATGCAGTGAACCAGTAAGTTCATTATAACATTAACTACAGTTCTGCTGCATTCATTGATTTTGCTAACCAATGTTTGGCAATAAGCTGCAAAACCAACACCAAGAAAATACTTTTCTAGTTTAATTGAAAACTGGAATTTTTATTTTATTTTTAATAAAAATTATTTCTGGGGCTGTACTGTTAGGGTTTAGTCTAGCGAGAACTTTTTGATCCAGCATAGAAGTGAGAGAGATCTGAAGTGGGGCTGAAGAGGGAAAGAAAAGAGGGTTGCTAAAAAGTGTCAAATGTAAATAGATTGGTTGTATTTACATATATATGCAAGACCATGCATGTTTTTGGTTTTGGTATTCTCCCCTCTAAGGAATATCAGCGTAAATAACATGCTTCACATCAGTGAGCTAGTGGTGGCCTAAATATTTTCTGAAAATTGTTTAACCAATAATTTAATCAAAACACAACATGGTTATAAACTTAAAATAGGGTGAATGTGGAAACAGAAGTCATGATTAACTTTTAGTGTTAAAAATGTTGTCAGTCATATTGCATGTTATACAGCTGTAGAGATATAGAGGGACAAAAAACTGGATGACTGTCAAACTGGAATAAAGAAAAATGGAAAGGGTAAAACCTTATGCCTGAAGTTCAGCACATGATTAAAAATGTAATTCTTATAAATTTACAATCACATTACTTTTATCTCTGGGTTCATGTTCAAGCAAAGCCGACTTTTCAGTGAAAGTCAGATTTATTATGGCTGATACTTTAACAAATGTAAGTTTTGCAATATTCCCTTTAAATTGTAAAATAAACAATTGAAATTAAATAATTTAGATCTTATCAATGCAGTTTTTGACCCCAAAAAATTATTTGGGTATCCCAGCAAGAAATCCAGAGCTGCAGCATGTCATGGAACCATGCTCCTCTACTTGAATTTTTTTCACAAAGAGAATCTAAAGCACCTTGCAAAGTTATGACACAATATAAATATAAAAAATGATTGTATAGTAATTTATGGTATATATAAAACTTACTCTTTTTATGACTTAAGGGAAATAAAATGCACTGTACATAATGCCAAATAGGGAAGCTACTGCTCAGTGCAAAAGCAGAAAGAGTGAATGGGAAGAGCTGTAAAGTTAACTTGAAGAAATTAGAGGTTCGGTAAGAAAGATACATACATCAGCTAAAGGATTACTTTGCATGCAACTAAAATGTGAAGCATAAAGCATTCTCTTAACATAGTTGTAGAAATGGAAACTATTGCTTTACTAGATTTCCTGTGAGGAACATATTATGGTTGTCCATGTAGGTCAAATGATGATGATGATAAAACCCAGAGGAGTTGAATAAGCTAGAAAGACAAGTGATTAATTCTAAAATAGAAGAGATAGTGGATTTCACTGGCATAAACTAGGATAACTGATATGCATATTAATTGGGGATTAGGAAGCAGTATAAAAAGGAAGATTCTGATTTGAAGACAGCTGACTAGGACGCTTTTTGCAATGGAAAGCAATAATTCAGAGGGAAAAAATGATGTGCTGTTAAAATAGAGAGGAAATAATATTCTGTCATTCAATTCAGAACCCTTGAGTAATAACATGGTGAACAAAACAGCAAGAGGACTACAAGGATTTCAAGCTACACCCTTGAGAAGCCCTAAAAGTAAAAGAGAAAGGAAGGTTATTACTGATATTAAATTCTGGTCTCAAAAGCACTACATTATTTTCTGCTGTTTCAGCTAGTTCTATATGATGGATAAAGGAAGTCAGAGAATGGATGACCGAGTGTCCTGGATAGCTCTGCGGATTTCTAGATCTTTCCTAGATCTTCCCTTATCACACGTACTTTGGGGAAGCAATTTTTTCCTGGATTCTGAAGTATCTCATAGTTTTAATGAAAGTTTATCTTTTTGCACTAAAGATATCTCCAACCAACATTTCCACCTTCATCATAATCCTGGAAACTGAATTACACTGACCAATATCTACATTTATGTTTTCTTTATCATACTTTTTATGACATGGCACTGAATCCCTTCTCAGTTGTTCCTCCAGTCTCGTTATTTCACATACTGACATCAATCTTTCATTCTCCTTTGTGCCCATGAGGTGTTGAATGAATTTATTTTGTTTGCAATGTTTACCTCCATTCACTCTTGCTCTCAGTTTGAGGCCCTTATGACTTATTCACTCTCCCAGTGGCAGAGCTGACCTTAGGCAAAATGGCACCCTGGAGTGCCCACCCTACAAGCCAGCAGTGCTGCTGCAGGCAGATGCAGGCGGACAGGGGTGCGGGGTGCAGTCCAGCAGGGAGGCAGAGCAGCATGGTGTGCCAGTTAGACGGGTGGGCAGGCACCACTGCTGCTGTGTGGGAGTAAGGCGGGAAGACTGGAGCAGGTGCCATTCTACTTGCGAGCCCTGTCCAGTTCCTCCTGAGCAGTGGCTGGAGTTGGGGGGTCAAGGTAGGCTGTGTACTGCTCCTCCTGCCTGGGGTGGGGATTGGGTGGAGTGGGCAGGGCAGGGGGAGAGTGATTCTGTGAGCATGGTCTGTGCACTCATGTGTGTATGCGTGCACACATGCGTGTGTGTTTGGCATCCCCCTGACCATGGTGAACTGGGCGGTCACCCACATTACCCACCCCTAAGGCTGACTCTGCCCAGTAGTATAATTGCTATCTTCACTTCATCACATTAATTCCTGTTGCTCAACTTTATTGAGCATTACAGTCTGGGAAGGAAATATTAAAATACATTAGGGACCTGATCTGAATCCCAGTGATGTCAATGGGAAACTTTTCATATAGCTTCAGTGGGGGGTTGGGTTAGGCCATGAAGTTCCTCTGAAATACAGTTAAAACTAATAAAAGTGATCAAGCTTCCCAGAAAAGTTGGAATGCCTTATTTATAGAGTCTGTCCTTCTAAGTTTGTACATCCTCGGGGACTGTAGGAGATTAAGGAGATTCTAGCTTTTCGAATCTTGTGAAATAACAGCAATTGATAAAAGAACACTAGAGGGCAAGATGGCAAACAGAAAAAAATAATATCGATGAGAACAATAGTCAGGTAGGTGATACAGTTAAAGGAGTGTATGTAATCTAACTTGGAAGCTCATTTAGGTCAGAAAGAAACAAGTGAACACGTACAGACATCTGAAGGAGCCTGAACCAGACCTAGAGGGGCTAGAACTAGTGATGCAGGTTGTGTATGATAGGAAGATACAATAGGAATGGCAGAAACATAGTGAAACAGGAACTGTGAACAGCATACAGACATTTGCAGTCTTTGGGAAAGAAATATAAATAAAGAAATAAGATTGGGTGGTGATAGACGGCAACAATGTGATTGGCTGCCCAGAAATAAGTGATAGCTTGGTTAAAAACAGAATTGATGTGGATCAAAATTACTTTGGGAAGAACTCTATAAGAAATTCTATTGGGGTATCATTAGGAATTAACTCTAGACCTCATAGAATTGAATTTATATATGGAGATAAATCCCTGTAATATTAATAGAGTTAGATTTCTGTCATTATGGGAGAATTCTGTCATTATGGGAGACCTTAATTTTCCAGATGTTACTATATATGGCAGGGCCTAGATATTCTTACATGTTATAGCTGACAGATTTATTTGGTCACAGAACTGACAAGATGTGGTGATCACCCATCCTTAATTAGAATGAATTGAAGTTGAAACACAGAGAAATGCTAGTAAAACGATCAGGGAATGGATAGGTTGGCTTTTGAGAGAAAAGTAATAGAATTGGGTTTATTTAGACTATCAAAATAAAGGCTAAGGGGTAGTATTACATGACTACTGTATCAGGGAGGGAAAAAGAGCTATTTATCCTAAAGAACAATGATAACACAAGAACAAATGGCTATTAACAAATTTAGTCTGGAAATCTGAATGAGGTTTCTAATGTGAGAGGTCATGCACTTTTTGGTGTCTTGTCCAAGCAGTTATCATCACTAGCCTGAGGACAGAAAATCAACCCTCTCATTACACACCTCTGGAGTTTATGCCTTTTTAGGTTTTCCAAGAAAATGAAGGAAAAAATAGAGACAATGAAATGGTCCTAAATGACTTGCCAACCCTTTTTCTTCTGAGCGTCTTGGACAAGTTGCAATCTAGTTCAGTGTCATATGGGCAAAAAAACCATGAACTGCCTTTGGGGTAACTTCTTATGGTCTAGCCTGCCTTTTCTCTCAGGGAGCTCAGTGTAGTAGGCCCTCTCAGAGGGGTCCTGATTAGAGCTCTGTTCTCCTCCCAGAGCTGCCTTCAACTGAATTGGGATACTCGTCATTGGAACTGGCTTATCATCTTATGGAGAGTATAGACTTGTTTTGCTATGTCTGTCCTATTCTACACTGAACCCATGGTAGCAGTAAACACTTGGTTCAGTTGCTGAAAATCACTGTAGAGATTTAGGGCTTGGATGGACATTTAGTTTCTCCAGGGAAAGCCCCTTCTCTGTCTAGAGAAACCACAAGTGTGATAGAAGTTTGTAATTTTTCTGCCAGGGTAAAAATAGCCACTCGGGGAGAAAAATAACTTATGTATAACCTGAGCAAAGTGGCTCCCCAGAGATCTCAGGAGACAGAACTTCTGCACAAGCAGCAGACACAGAGCCAACCTTTGCAATCCCAGTTTGCTTTGCTTCTCTTCCCTTTCCCCTCCCCCAATAGGAGGGGGCACATGTGTTAGTCTCAGCAAAGTGGGAAGCAGAACATGGCCCCTAAGTGCTTCTGGCTGGAAAAGTCCAGCGCTGAAGCTGACTTGTTCCTTGACTGAATTACACTGTAGCACTTGGGTGCAGGGAAGGATACAAGCATACATCCTGCCCAGCCTTACATCGCATGAGACTGGAGAGCTCTTTTGTGCATAGCACAGACCGTGCCCACATTTTCCCTGACAATCCCTGCCTGCATTCACTTAAAAAAAATGACCCTGCAAAGCTCTGGACTATGTGCTGTAGGGATCCCTGGCAGCCTAGTGCCTGTGCTGCAGGCTTCTTGCTTCTAAATTTGAACTTCTGTACAGGTTAGTTTTTTCTCTCAGTAAAAGATGTATGGGAGAGTTGTCCTGGATGACTTAGATGTGTGTACAAAGCCTTAGTGCCATTGCGTGGAATTGGTAAATCCCAAATGATATGGAAAAGGCCTTTCAATCTAGGGATTCAGGTGTCAGTAAGATTTTCCAATCCCCCTCCAGTAAGGTCCCACATCCTGATATCAGGAGTGCAACTAGCAGTGAGGGAGAGGGGCACTCACCCTGAGCACCAAGTTAAGAGGACACCAGAATCACCCCTCAGTCCTTCAGAGTCTGTGCCCTGGCAGCATACCTATGTTGGGAACTCCAAAATGGTCCCTTGCTGTTGTTGCTGCTGCTGCCTTAAGAGCAACAGTAAAGATGGGCAGAGCACACAGCAGTGGCAGTAGCAGCTCAGCTGGGGACTGTTAGGAGTTTCCGGCTTGGGTAAAACTGCTGCCCCCTGATGCCCCTTGTCCCCACTGTCAGGACCATATGCCACCTGCTTTCAGAACCTGCACCCTCTTGTCACCACTCCTCATTCTTAGAACCATGCTCCCCTCCATCTTCATCTATTCAAATGGCATCTTATTTACCCACAGCAGTAAAAGTGAATCAATATCACATCCAGGGTTTTTCTTGGACTTATGACATAAGCTACATTATCTATTAGCAGCAAGGTGTCTCACTGATATACTCAGGGTGCCAGACACTGAATTTTATCTCCCCTAGCTAGTTGTGAAGCGTTATTATTCCAGTATAATTCCCTACCTCAGGGTATCTATAACTTCACTGTACCAGTGCACAGCATCTGCTCACCCTTTTGTTCCTTAACAAAATCAGTGTCCTGAGTCAGGATGTCAATCTCTGGTGACAGGTCTTTCTTAGGCCTTGATTTGCAGGCAGTTCTAAGTGACTGGAAGTCCACTAACTGGGAATGCTCCTTTTAGCCTAGTACTATTGGAATGGTGGGCTCTGGAACAGCTCTTATCTGTGTATCTGGAGATGTCTTTCTGAACAGCTGCTTACCCCATACTATCTGTGCTTTTCTGAAGCATTTGTATTCTAAACTCAGAATAATTGGCTAGGGAAGCTTTTAGGCCCATCCCTCTGAGGAGGTCCCTTGTGCATACATATAGTCAGTTGTACCATGAGCACGTTGCAGTTGAACAGTTCTCATGGGCCCCCATTAAGCTGACATGCAGGTCTATTACTGTACAAAATACTTATAGCACTACTAATGAAAAGTGCTATATTCTTAGAAACAAAGTAGTGAAAGTCCTATTCTTTGAGATATTTATTAATAAATTACTTTACAGCACTAGAAAAACATGCCCTAGGGAGAAATTGTGCACTGGGAAGGGGATGAACCGCAAAGACTCTTTTATATAACACTACATGTATTATTACATTTTGATGTAGATGATTTAATAATCACATGTTTTTCCCATTGGTGGGTGCAGCACAGTAGTTTGAACAGCTGCCTGCAAGTCAGGACTTCAAGGTTTCATTCAGGCTCTTTTCCTGCTTTGAGCTTTGGGCCATTATTTCCTAACTTCCCTACTACCACATTTAACTCATATAAGAGACATATAATATCTATGGTTGATGGGGTTCTATAAGAAGGATGTATTAGTGTTTATAAAGTGCCTTATGACTCTAAGATGAAAGGCACTATACAAGTGTAAATGATATATGAAATCAGCGAATAATGTGATAAAATAATCATACCAAGAAAGCGTTGAGCTGGTTTTTGTTACAGGCAGAGCTCAACGCTTTCTTGGTATGATTACACAGTAATAGACCAGCACCTCAGGAAGTTTATATATACACGCGCGCGCGCGCGCGTGTGTGTGTGTGTTTATATTTATATATGTGTATGTATATATATGTGTATGTGTGTGTGTGTGTGTGTGTATGTGTGTGTATATATATATTTCCTAATTAAGGATCTCCTTTGCCTTAACTCAAATTATTTTCCCTGCCAAAAAACAAGACAAACAAAACAAACAACCCCCACCCCAAAACCTATGCAATCAAGAGGCAAAGTGGAATTCTTATTAGCTATTCATACTGCATTCTGAGCATTTTAAATATCTATTTGTCTGTCTACTTCAAATGTAATTCTAGAAGTTCTGGGAATAGTGTGTGTGTGTGTGTGTCTGTGTGTATACTCCCAAACCAAAATTATGGGTAGAATTCCATTGTTCTTTATGTGATGTGCCTTACATGGTACTTACCCAGCCATAAAAGTGGCAACATTGGTCGTCCAGGGGACCAGCTTAAAAAAGGATGCTGGAGAAGGACTAGGTAATGCCTAACCTGTGTTATGGTGATTAGAGCACTATTCTAGGGAGTTTAAACCTCCCTCTGGGTGAGGACAGCATAAAGCTTAAGTTACCTGTCTCCTGGACCTATTTTGCAACCATTCATATTGGTGCCTAAAGCCTGGGAGGGTCCTCCTCCTCCTTTTCCTAACACCTGTATTTTTGCTGGACAGAATTCATAATTTATGCATGCACAGTATATGCATGTACCTAGCTGCATAGCTGTCCAGCCAGTGTGTAGTTAACTAAGTATGCATAATATCCATGTGGTCACTTGCACACAACATAGGTGAATAGAATTGCAAACTGCACAGGTGCCAAATATGTCAGTTATGTGGCTGGAAAACTGCCATGTAGGTGCTTAAATGGTAATAGAATTTGGGCCTATATGTTTAGTTCAAAACACATTAATACCATTGTGAAGTGTGACATGTTGCAGGAGGAATTCTAATCCATCCTCAAGTTAATTTAATTCATTAGTGAAATGAAGAAAAATGATTGCATTAAACTATTTTTAACATCATCAGCTATAACCTTAATCTCCATAGCCTATTTTCTGTTTGAAGAGAGACACAAGGGACCTGTTTTAAAACAGCCAGTAATTGCAGTGGCCAAACAGGTTTGAACAGTATGTCTTTGCTGGTTCCACAAAGAATGTTAAGAGGAATTTGTGAGTACAGAGCATTTAAGGTATAAAGCAGAATGTCATTTTTCTGGGTAACTCTAGTGCTTTTTTTGATGCTTCATTTAAAAAGAAGTGATAAGGAAGCAAAAGAGCAAATTGAAGAACTGTTTTATTTGGAATATTTAAGAATGACTCATAGAACTGACTGGAGTTAAAAATAAATCTGCATCTTAAAATGAGTTAAATAAATCAATTAACCTGCAAGAAGGCAGGTTAGAAGGATAGTCAACATTTGTTTATGTTTATTAATATTTACTGGATATAAAATCAAACTACATAGTAACACAGATAAAAAAAACAAACTGTGAGTAGGCTGTCTTCATCCCTTCCCAAGCAGGTTATTCAAATTTAAAAGGGACAAATGGGATTTTGATAATGGGAGCATTTTTGGTCTAAGCAAACATCAATGCGCCTTTGAATGTAAAACTAATCTCAGCTGTAACTGGTAACTTTGTTCCAACTAAGGCAGTAAAATAGGAAAACCATCAATAGAAGGTCATAGAGGTAGTTTATGAAGGCAAAATGCATATAGAGTCCTGGCAGTGGGACTATTGCCCTAAAAGGGGAATGGTTTTGCCACTGGGATATAGCAACATACTGCTCCTTTCTGTTCTCCTTCTGGCCCCATGGATTTTTATCGCCACTGTACTTTTTTTAGCCATAGTCAGTGTTGCTAACTAAAGTTAGCTATGCTGTGAGCATGCATAACAAAAGGATGCCATTTTATGGACTTGGATTGAGTTTTGGCACCTTTCTGTACCAGTATGATTTACAATCGAACATAGGTAGCAGTTAGGTGTCTAGGTGCTCCAAATGGATTGCTTCTGAGCATTCTCAGAAGCTTTAGCATAGATGTTTAGGGAACACTGTAGTGAAAAATACAAATGTTTAATGATTTTAGATGTCAAATCTTTTTGCCAAATGGATGTTTCTTGGGACAGGAGGGGATCCTGGGTTTTAATTTGGACTCCTGCTCCCAATGGGACAAAGATGGGTTTAATCATTTGTTCAATAACTATTAATGCAAGGTACACTGATCCACTGTTAGTGGGTGGCTGGTTTGCTCCCTTGGGAGCTCCTCAGCCAGCTCTCAAAACACAAATACAGTCCTTGCACCAAAGAAAAAAGGAACAAATAAAACGTTTAGCCTTTCTCAAGGTGGTAAGAGAGCTTTTTGTTTATCTCTGGCTCAGTACTGTAGCATAGCCCCTCTCTGGCAGCAAGCTTATCTGGAGTCCAGTCCATCTGACCACAAATTGCTCCTTTCCCTGGCTCAGCACTCTCTGCTCTCTTCTTTGTGGTTTTAACTGCCTATGGGATAGCTAGCTGCAATAGCTGGGCTTCTACAATAGGGCTGTCTGATCCCTTAGGCTAAGTACAGACAGTCAAAAAGCCTGAGGCTGTATTGATTACTCTTTGCAGGTTAGTCTAACTTGCACAGACTGATCCAATAAGCAAATTAATAGACATTCACTTTTGATTCAGGAAATGCAGCCATGTGCCTTCAGTGGCTCAAGCCAGAAGCTGAGGAGTGCTGGAGCACAGCTCTCTGGCATGTAGTGTTCGCTTTCTTTCCTGCTGCCCCTAAGGTCTCTGGGATTTGCAGTCCAGACTCACAGAAGCAACACTGTGCAGGGTTGTTCATCACCAGGGATCCAAGCATAGGATCTAGAATGCTATTTCTACATATGAAGAGGCTTTTCTAATCTTAAGTGGTCCTTCCATGACTAACTACTTTGGTATTAACCTTGCATTAAGTTTTGAGAGTTGTGCTAATCTTTTCCAGCACAGTAGAATCTTTTGCAAGTAGTTGCACATCTTTATTTAATTGTGTAAGCAGCTTAAGACAAGGTCTGTCCTTCCTTTTATTTTTGCCTTACTGCAATATCTAACAAAACATTGAAACATTTGCCAGATTTCTTAGAAAACAGGACTCCTGTCCTGTCTGCACACCCTGAAAAAGATCATACCACATGTATATGGCATTATCAAAATATACTTGGAAAAAATGCTTTTTAAGTAAAGGAAAAGAACAACATGTATTCAAGTTAATGTTAATCCCACAGCATGGTCCAGATCCTCAGTTAAATGTAAAACAGCATACTGAGGGATCCATTGATTACAATGGAATGGTGTTGTTTTATGCCATCTGTCACATGTTCAGGGTCAGCAAAAAATGTCATGGACATATACTTATTTGATAAAAATAAGCCAAATTCCTTTTTAATTTGAAAATGAAAATATGATAAATAGATAGACATTGAAATGGAAGAAAAAATATGGAACTAATAATGGGAAGACATGCCTTCATGCAGAGATACACAAATAACTAAGGAACAATTTACCACGTGAAGTTTTTAAAAATGAAAAAGTGGTACTCAGATTATTTATGAAACAATAAGAGTATTTTAGGAGACATAGGTCATAGACTATTAGATACGCAGAGGGAAGAAAATACTGAAGCTATTTATATATTTCTGTTTAAATCCCCATTGAAGTAAATTATCTTCAGATGAAACAGGATTGGTTTCACCATTTTTATTTCTGTTTGTTTTATTTTATGTAGGTTTTTATATTGTACTCATTGCTGCAAAGCTTGTCAATAGAAAATTAGCTGATACAATTGTCAAATGTGATTCTTTTGGCCCTTCCCTTACTGGAGAAATTTGTACAGTGGAGTATGCTGTTTTTAATAGAGCTTTTATGATTTTTCTTAAACTATTAATGTAATATCTTTAATTTGAGAAGACCAGGCCAAATAGATGCACCTTGCACTTGGGAGTGGAAGGTGGTGAGATCTGTGACTCCTGAGAGAGTTCATTCTACAGATGGACTTGGACAACAGTTGACTAAAATAGTTCTCTACAAGGTCCACTGATTTTTTTGTATGCAGTGTGGTGCAGGGCTCCGAATGCAGTGGTGTGGGGAAGGTGCAGAATGCAGCTGGGGGCACCTGGGCACACAGAGCATGGGGAGCAGCAGTCTGGGGGCACATGAGACAGTGAGAAGGTGCCTTGTATGCGGTGGAGTGACAGGGCACCGGGGGGAACAGCTCAGTGGAGGGGTGCAAGGTACAGCAAGGGGCACCCAAGCACATGGTGCAGTGGGCAATGTGGCCCCTGATAGTGTGGCCCAAGGGGTGTGTGGCACCTGGTCACTTAGAAGCTGGGTAGACCTGTACTCAGATGTAAAAGAGTATTTAAAAGAGCTACTACCAGGTTGCTTCTGACCCTGGAACAATTTCCTCAAAAAAGAGGAAAGCAGAAACAGAATGAAAATGTAGTGTTCTGCCCATGGCTATAAGTCAGTAGCAGAACTAGTTGGCCATGTGGAGCTGGTAGAATAAATATGTTGCCCCATACCATTCAGCTCAAATATCTTGTGGACTGCTGTCCCACAAAAGCAACTAGAGAGCTCTGGGACCATTCTGAAGGGAGATACCCTGCCACTTACAACAGGCTGTGGCTAATGTGATGCTATCTGTCCCCACACTAGAAGGATGAGTATGTATCATCTTTTCCCATTAAACCCTTCTCTGGGGAGATACAGAGTTGTTTTCAGCTTAACATCTTTACCAAGAGATGGTGCCAGCAATCTCTGGATTCACTGTAATGCCATATGGTGCTGACACTTAAAAAAGTGATGGCTTATGACAGCAGCAAGAATTACTTCTCTATGTGAATCTAGATTCTGTCAAAGAATTTACATTAGGTCTTGCTGAAGGGATGTCATTTTCATTTAGAGTAAAGGTCCTCGTCAGCAGTCAGCTCCTCTACGAAAGGTCTCACCTTGTCAACAACAATTTCAGATGAGTGTGAGATTGGTTGAGATGCTGCTGAAACAAAGGATACTTGTTAAATTCTGTGAGGGTCAACTGTAAAAGGTTGCTTCTGGATATTTAAGAAACCAATGCTTTGGCTGTAGCAAAAATGGTACATACAAGAAATAAGTGTAAACTCTTGTTAGGGGCATCCGCAACCTGAGCTGACTCGTGCCTTTTGCATGAAAGATGCATGGTAAAAAAGCTATTCATAACCACCTGAGTCTTGAACAGAATAGAAGGAGCATATGTTAGGAATATATATTTCATATCATATATCATATTAATAGGGGATGATTACTGATTGGTATGAGCTTCTCTGCAACTTTTCATATATATGTAGATAAAACCAAAGCTTTCATATGCATACATACATATATATATATATGTAAGCTTTGGTTTTATCTCTTTATATATCTAAGTTGCAGGGAAGCTCATACCAATTGGTAATCATGTCCTATTAATATGATACTCACTTATGAAGAAACCATGAACTGTATAACAAGAATACTGATCCAGACTTGCTGGATACTCTGTTTAGAACAGTAGCATTCTGAAGGTTTCTACTTCAGTCTAAAGTAAATATTTTCCACAGTTACGTTCACTCATACCTGTGTTGCATTTAGGATCCAAGGACCAGAAAGTCTGCTCTTAGCTTGTATGCATGGAACAAAGTACAGCTCTTTCTGTGCTTTCTAGAGGAAAGTAAGACAAGGAAAAGGCTTTGGCATGGATAGCATAGATATTTTAAGGGAGGGGGAAGAGTTAATAAGATGAGGAAGTGAAGCAGACATTCTTGCAAAAGCCATTCCTGATTCTTCCCATGATTTTTCAGACAGTATGAACATATTACCCCCATGTCCTGTCAAAAATATAAGTAATTTAATGTTATTCCTATTTACACTAAAGTAGTGCCTCGAGGCCTCAGTGTGCTATTCAAATACATAGTAAGAGACAGTTCATGCCCAGAAGAGCTTAGAGATTAAACAGATACGACAGAATAAAGATAGTGTTGTTATCACCATTTTACAGCTACAAGGAGTTGATGCACAGAGAGCTCACACAAGAAATCTGTGGTAGAATCAGGAACTGAAACAAGTTGTCCTGAGCTCCAAGCTGGCACCTTCATGGAAAGGCCTTTCTAAATAGAGAAGTTATTCACAATCCTTCCTGCTTTGTCTGTTATTTAATCTCTTTATTAATTAATCTCATTCCTCTTCTGATTGCTGAGATTCATTCAGAAAACTTTTGTCAAATATTTTTTCAATAAAAAACTGAAACAAAATACTACCCTGCAAAGCCTCACCATTATTTGACTTTGTGGGCACATCTATATGTGCACATGTACTGAGCAGTAATTTAGGTTACTGTGCAGTCATCAAAAATTACTACGTAGTACGGGTGCACGTCTGCACATGCATGCCCATACTGTGGAGTAACAATGGTGACTTACGCTGACTTGGGTGTACATTTGATATCTTCATTATGCAGGTATAACATTTATGCCTGATTAGTTACTGTGCAGTAATGCGTGTGTAGATGCCTTACTATGCAGTAACACTGTGTGTGTGGACTGACTTGGGACTAGCTTCAGTTCCAAGTTAGTCCACACACAGTGTTGCTGCACTTTAATGGCTGCATGTGTAGACACTGGCTTAAAAACTGCTCAGCACACAATAACTTAATGCGCAGTAACTTACTGCACAGTAAATGTATGTGTAGACGTGCCTTGTTTTCAGCATGGTAATCCCCAGAAGCTCTTTCTTCAGTTAGTGGAAGCTGCTAAATGCTCGGTACTAAGTCAGGCTTCTTATTTAGGTGCCTTAGTATGGAGTTAGGCTCCTAATTTTTTAGGTACCCAGTGTGGAAAACCTTGTTGAACAATTTTATTTTTTTGGAAATGCCCTGTATAGTTGAGTATAGAATTTTCTCTATACTTAGGAATTTTCCAGGATGACTAAAACAAGCTAACATTTCTATTAGATAAGACTTATGTTTAGTCTAAATTATATAGGACCCTATTACATTTTCAGAGAAAGCTTTGGTTTTATCTCTAGATCTGCCATGATTTCTCTATAAAGGTATTGCTGGAAATTGACAACAGGAATAGTTAGAGTCTAGAAACTGTTATCTTTCCTTAACTGAGAAAAGTATCAAATATTACTTTGTAGGATAAGGTCACCCACATCCAGAACACTATAGGTTTCCTGATGATGTAAAACAACAAGAGAACATGAGATGCTGCTGACTTTTTAAAGAAAGGTCAACACTGGAAAATGTGTTATTCCTTTCAGAGGAAATGGGAGAATGGAAGAATTAAAGAACAGCAAAAAGACATAAAGAAGTATAATAATGTAGACTATTTGGAAAATGTACCACAATACCTCTCCTGTTGTAAAAGAAGTACAAAAGAGTAAGGAAGAAATCCTAGCCCCACAAAAGTGAATGGGTAGACCTCAATAGAACAGGATTTCAGCTTGGGAATCATACAGGTGGAGTCTTCCCTCTCTATAATTCTTTAGGGATTTTTGAATTTTGCTGAAAAGAATATTAGACTGAAAAGTGGTTTTGTTTGATGAATTGACAAGGAGCCAGGGGTTTCTGAAATCTAAATCTGTCTATGCCTTTGGCAAGTCTGTATTGCCTCTGCATATGCAGCTACTCCTTACTTAACATCATGGTTCATTTTTGAAAAATGTGACTTTAACTGAAATGATGTTAAGTGAATCCAGTTACCTCACAGTAGTTACTTACTAGCAGGCTGTGGCCAAACAATGTTATAACTGAACATTGCACGACTTTAAACAAGTATGTTCTCTAATAGATCAGCAATATAATAATGAAACCATGTTAACTGGGACGACATTAAGTGAGGAGTACCTGTACTTTCCTACCTCCTTAAGATAATGTGATCACTGAAGATGAAATGTGCTGTAAAACAGCCAGATCAGATGAGTGGTATGTATTACCAGTAGCATGAAACAGTGAAATAAGCCCTACACTGAAAAGTGCAATATGTCCTAAGGAGATTACTTTTTTTCTTTACACTTCCAAAACCTGCAGGACACATGATGTAGGTTAGAAGAAATCGCTGACTTAAAGACAAAAAAACTATCAGTGCTTTAGGGTACATCTGAATGGAAACATGTTTAATACTGAGAGAAAGTCACTAATTTACTTTTTCTCTTCTATTTTAATATTTTTGCTAAAGTGTGCATAAGAAGACATGCAGGGGGGAAATGTTTTGCAACAGCCTTAGGTTGAACTGGTTACTCTTTTGACACATCCTATCTGATTGTATCAGCCATGTCACATTACATTACATTCTAGAAACGTGACATAACTAAGATAATCAAACAGCATAGTTATAACCCATCAGTAAGGTAAATTAGAAAATGTAGAAATATGATATCCTTCTAAATGTGTGCTATAAAATGTAATGAGCCCACAAATTTTAAGGGAATTAATTCATATGAAAATGTATATTATCACCAAAAGAGTAGAGCAGTGAATATCTGGTACCAGTAAAGAAGTTCTTTTTCCGTGTCCATAAGCAGTGGTTATTTAGGTATTTTTATTTAATTCTAGTCACCTTTAATGAATAAGCATTTCCAGCTAGAATTTGGTAGATATTTAACTTTGGTCATATTTGCTATGTTAGAATGTCTTTTAATCAAATTTTTCTCTTGGGAGGTCTTTATCCATCACATCTCATTGGCAGAGCCCTAAGAGCTTTTCCTTTTTATTCTGAAGTATCAAATAAGAATCCCTGTTAGGGAAGTTAATACAGACAAAGCTTCACTATGGTCCCCTACACATGGTTTTTTAAACCATGTACCAGTAATCTATGAAATAAGGATTTGTCGTTACCTGGGATATGGATAGACTGTTCCAGGACTAGGTACAGACATTTGGGGAAGTCAGGAGGACGTTATATTGCATTAAAAATGACCATCTAATCTCACTTAGTTTGCCCAGGTGTGAACCTGGCATGATCTAAGCACGAACTGCACAGAAGTTCAGGACAGTTAATGACCCGATCTAAGGTAACCCTGCCCCTGAGGTATGCCTAACTTAGATTGAGTTGGCTGTATTTAGACCGGTCTAACTGACCTGAAATTCTATACAGTTGCCAGTGCATCCCCAGGGCTGGGAAAGTCCAGCCAATGGTGTGAGGCTGTACTTCTCCTATGCTCTCCCTGGCACTGGGATATTTTTAAACCTTTGCCCCCCTCACCCCATCCCCATATGGACAAACCCCCC
>NW_017729031.1:65373789-65376441 GCF_001723915.1 Gavialis gangeticus
TGCCATCCGCCCTGCCAATTCCCTCCCAGACCTTCCCTGCCCCCAGACCCTGCCTGCTTTCCCAGTTTTCCCCCATGGACCCTACTTGCCGCCCTGGTTCCCTGACCACAGATGCTGCCAGCCCCCCTCATCCTCCCAATCCCCCCTGTAGACTCCACCTGTCCCCTGACACTTCTCTATGAACCCCACTTGCCCATCTTATTCCCCCACCCCTCTAAGCCTGCTTGCTCCCCAGTTCTCTTAAATCTCCTCTGCTTTCCTCCCCATCATGTTTTACCTTACATTGGGTGGCTATTTTTAACTTGATCTAAATTCTCCTTAACCTCCCTGGATGTCTGTTCCCACCCCAAGTAGAATATGTTTAAAAACATTTTTAAAATGTAGCATTTTAGCCACTGTACACAAATACACCCCCCATCCCAAATTGTTGCCACTGCAGATAGTGACACGTTCTCCAGCTAGGGGGATCTCTTGAGGATGTAGCTCTGCTTCCCCCAACTCATGTCTTGTTTCCCCACCCCTCACATGTAACATAGGATGTGGAGTGGAACCAATTTCAGTGAGTGATGTCTTGCCATTCTGCCTCTGCTTTCTCAGAGCACACCCTTCCACCTCTGCTGGGATACCAGTTGAGCAAAGAGGTAGGCAGGGATTGGGGGTAGGAAAGCTGGAATGCCATCTCCATAAGTGGCACAAAATGAGAAATCAATAAGCTTCAGAACTTATTTTATATTTCATTTTTAGTTTGTTAGTTTGTTTTATTATGTGATGTATGTACTTATATGTTCCAAACTAAATGGATTGGCATGTCAGTAGTTCACCATCACTAGCTTAGAAATGAAATATCCTTTCTTTAATAGCTGCATAGATAGGGTGTCCATACATCCTAGTTTGGTCAGGACAGGCCCTGATTTCATAGGCCATTCCGGCATGTTGACCAGTTGGTGAAAATGATAACAAAAGTCCAAAATTGGCACCACTCCAACTGCACTGCCTGGTCCGGCCCCTCTTGAGCAGTGGCAGGGGGTGGATTGGGCTGGGCAACACTCCTATATGGGGTAGGGATCAGTAGGAGTGGGGGGAGGGTGCTGCTGTCAGTGCAGACTGCTCACATGTGTGCATGTGTGTGTGTGGCACCCTGGGAAAACTTGTATTTTGGTGCCCTTTGGTGCCCTCCAGACAGTGACTGGCAGTGGGGGCAGGCTGGGCTGGGCACTACTCCTCCTGCCTGGCATGGAGGCAAGCTGGGGAGGGAAGGGCAGTGTCCCAGATATCTTTAAAAATGGTATGGTCAACCTAGACATAGAGGAAATAGCTACCAAGTAAGAGTTCTCCCAACAGTAACAATTTTAGGTTACAAAAAGGGAGGCTAAGAAGCCCCAGAGCCTAAGTATTGGACTTCTATGAGTACACCTACACATGCAATAAATGCACCTGACTTTTCTGTGACAAAGGCTCCTCTGGGCCAAAGGCTTCCTCTAGGCTCCCTTGTGTGCCAGCCCTGGTCTGGCAGGGAGCACAGGAGCTAGTTCTTATCTCCATGGGCAAGAGGAGACCTGTTGGACAGCTGCATACCAGCTACATTGAGATCGGGACCCCCCCAATCTCACAAGGTGAGGAGTCAGCTGCCTGGAAGCTGGGCCAGCTCTCCCTGGCCTGTGAAGATCAGCATGGGTCCTGATCTCCATGTAGCTGGGAGGCAGCTTCTGAGGAGCCAGGACAGTTCTCCCAATCACATGGAGATTGGAACAGCTCTCCTCACCCCCTGTGGACCCCTGTTTCCTAGATTGACTAGGAGCAATTTGCTCCTAGTCAGCATCTACGCATATGCTTCAATGTATTAGTTTAATGGGCTGATTTCTAGTACCTGTATCTAGAAACTAGTCTAAATCTGTAACAGAACACAAGTTCAGTGCCCAAAAAACAGTTTCAAAATGGCTGAAACTGGTTTAAGATAAACCTGGTTGAATATAGCATCAGATATAACTGATCTGGGTGAAACTGGTTTATGCAACGTCTGTCCCAGATCCCTTCCTGGTTTAAGTTAAACCAGAGTCCCCCAGCACCCCAGATGCTTTGCAGCTGGGCTGTTCTAGGCTGGACTAGGCTGTGCTCTCTGCTCCAAAGAACAGGTTTGCCCCGCCTCTCTCCTCCCTAGCTAGAGCTCTGGGGGAAACTGAAGGCACAGGAAGTTCTGCCTGCCTTCCCTCACTGTTTGAGCAGGGATCCCTTCCTCCCTCCCATCTCCCACAGAATGGACTCCAGCCCCACGGACCCTAGACATGTGGTATGCTAGCTAATGCTGAGAGGTGTCTCCAGTTTCACTGGGACAGGCAGACAGAACAGTGTCTACTTAGGACTTTTTGGAGCTAATCAATAGGGTAGCTGGTAATGTCCCTCCATTCCTTCCTCAGAAAAAGTTGTTTAAGAACAGCTTGAACTAATAGTTTCATAGTTTCATAGATTTAGGGTCGGAAGGGACCTAGTAGATCTTCTAGCCCGACCCCCCGCCAGGGCGGGAGAACAACAAAACCCCAAAACAAGAAACGGGACTCAAATGAGTCCAGCCAGGTAGGCATCCAGCCTCTTCTTAAAGACCCCCAGGGTAGGGGCCAGCACCACTTCCCTTGGAAGTTGGTTCCAGCTCCTAGC
>NW_017729031.1:65376834-65377607 GCF_001723915.1 Gavialis gangeticus
GGTCCTCCCTCTTCCCCTTCTTGAAGATGGGGACCACATTTGCTACCTTCCAATCATCTGGCACCTGGCCCAAGCACCACGATCGCTCATAGAGCCGTGCCAGGGGCCCTGCAATAACCCCAGCTAGCTCCAGCTAGCTCGATTCATAATGAGAGAGGCTGTTTGTTTTGCTGATGGGAAGATAACATTGTGGTTTTATCAGCCCCCCTGCTGGTTTGTAGCCCTTTCAGGTTTGCAGACAGGGATAGGGAGATTGAAAAGCTCAGTATCATCAATAGATGCATACACTGCACCCCCCCATCCCTTTTGCCTCAGAGTGCTAACTCAGGGCTGGGGTCTGGCAACACTTTGGCCCCTTGAGCAGTGAACAGGGAAAAGCCTGAGACAGTGCAACCTGAGTGGGGATTTACAGCCCTCCCTAATCAGAACATCCTGCCAGGGCCTGGCCATGCCCCCCTCCCCCTTAGCTCAGCACTGTGGAAAGGAAGGAAGTGCTGTTCCAGCACCTGGCCTGAGCCACTGCATGCATGTGCCTGCATTTCTGGAAGGAAAAGGGAATATCTATCCACCTTCAAATCAGTTCAAGCTTTGCAGGTTAGATCAACCTGCAAAGATTGAATCAATTCAGTCTCAGGCTTTTTGAATGTCTGTCCCTAGCTATGTTGGCTAACTATTGCCAGTAAAGTAGCAGGTGCTACAGGTTTGGGGCAATGGCTTTAAGAGAAGAATCCACAAATACTTGATTCTGAGAGAGAGTTAGTGAGAATTTTAGT
>NW_017729031.1:65382607-65384336 GCF_001723915.1 Gavialis gangeticus
CTATGTTGGCTAACTATTGCCAGTAAAGTAGCAGGTGCTACAGGTTTGGGGCAATGGCTTTAAGAGAAGAATCCACAAATACTTGATTCTGAGAGAGAGTTAGTGAGAATTTTAGTCAATCTTAAAAGTGTTAAATACATGTACTCTTCCTGCTTGTTGTGTTTTAATTTCTGTATATAGCCCCATCATTTAAATAGTGATCTGCTAGTTCATCCGTATTAAGAATTGTATTATTTTCATCACTGAATACAGCAGTTCAGGTAAGGATGCATGTGGGTATGGGAACATTTCTGAACAGACAGCAAAGGCAGTATGTATTCTTAATGTAAAAGAAATGGAGGAATGCCATGGGATTTGGCACAGGAAAAGGGCTGAAGCTCATGTTGATTTAATCTTCAACATTTTGTTTTTAGAATGGAATTTTGTGATGGCTCTTGGCTTAGGTTTCATTTTTGAGGACTACAGAAAAATGTACAGAAAGATAAAGAAACTTAAATCTTCTGGCAGGGGATGCTAGATAGACTACCTCTTTGCCTAGGCTTTCATGAAGAAAGGATGCTTTGAGAGCTTGTGTTGGTGTGGTGGGGGACTTTTTCCTTCCATTCTTTGAGAAAAACTGGTTTGTTTGTTTGTTAGTACTAGAATGCATATTTTTGATATGTGGAAAAGTCTGGTAGAGATCTGGATGGAAATTTTGTGCTGTGTGTAAATGTATAAAAATAAATAACAGGGTCCCTGACCTCATGGAGTTCATCTTGTTCTGTGGATACTTTTGACTTTTTCTTGAATGATTCAGCAATTTTTTTGTACCTCAGACACCTTTTTTAATAAGGTTATTCTATATCTGCATAATTCTGTTTATGAAAAGCTGTTTAGCGACATCTGCTCTGGATTTGTTTTTAATTAACATTAAATGCTCTTTTGTCCTCTCACATTTCTTGGGCTGAAAATAACAGCTTCAGTTGACCTCATCTATGCTATTCAAGATTTAAATACTTTAATTACACCCCTTTTCATTCCATCATCAAAGTTTTTTGTCTTGTCTTTCTTTCTTTCATAAAGCAATTTCAACCTCTAACAGCCTCTTTATATATTTTACATATTCTTAATCTAAGAATCCAATTAGTTTACCTTTTAAAGTGCTATAACACCTTATTTTATAATAAGATTATGGTAATAGAGTTCAGTAGGTGGGCTTCAACAATTTTCATACCCTCAAGGGATTTTACAAACATAATTGTCTTTATGTGGCATGACTCCTATGTCTGTCCTTATTTCACCTTTTTCCATCCCCTGGTTTATTACCATCGGTATAAAGAAGGAAAATTGTTGTCACCTCTGCTTGTTCAAAACATGTCTTTCCTCAACAGTGCTTACTAGCTTATCCGTATGCTTCTCTGCTTTTGGTTTGAGAGGTAGCACATGGAGCAGCGCAGCATGTTCAGGCATACTGCTGCCAGGTGTAGTGGGTTTTGAGTGTATCTGTGTCCTCACTGGGTACATCTACATGTTCATTAATGCTCTGCAAATATGGCACATTAAGTTAGTACTTGTAATTACAGGTACTAACTTAATGTGCCTTAATTGGCACTACTGTGCATTGGCACCAACACATGCTTTTTTTCATAGATTCATACAGGCTGGATGGGACCTCAGAAGATCATCAGGTCCAGGCCCCCTGCACCAAGCCGGAAAGACAACTGGGGTCAGGTGACCCCAGCAAGGTGAC
>NW_017729031.1:65384801-65386377 GCF_001723915.1 Gavialis gangeticus
CCAGGGTATTATTTGCCCTGTTGGCTATGGTGTCACACTGCTGGATCATATTCATACTGTGGTTTATTATTACCCTTAAGTCCCTTTCATTCATGGTGCTGGTCAGTTTGGTGTTTCCAAGCCTGTAGGTGTGTAGGGGGATTTTT
The DNA here is from genome assembly GCF_001723915.1 of Gavialis gangeticus. Taxonomy (NCBI): domain Eukaryota; kingdom Metazoa; phylum Chordata; order Crocodylia; family Gavialidae; genus Gavialis; species Gavialis gangeticus. The sequence continues at coordinate 65,384,948 of NW_017729031.1, forward strand.
GTCCCCAAATGGAGCACTTTACATTTACATTTTTGAGACACTAATGTGCAGTAGCCTAATTCTACTGTGCATTACTGCATTTGCATGGGTTTTTCCTGCCACACTAATGCACAGTAGAATTAGTCTACTGCGCCTCTAGCATCTCATGTAGATGTGCCCAGTTTACTCTCTGATTCACTGATTCCATCTATTGTAGAACAAGTGGGAGATTTAGTCCTCTGAGCTGTAAAGTTCTGGTGAGTTTCTCTGTCTCATATTTTTATGGACATAATGAAACTAGAGATCTAAATAACAGCAGAGAATGATGAAAATACATTATTTGAGAAGTAGAAAAATATAGCCTGAGGAGCAGACTCTTTTGGGGACTCTTCTTTTTACAGTGCCATGATAACTACAATTGTCCTACCTCTTATTTAGTGATTGCTATAAAGGATAGTGTATATTAATATGAATAAGAAAGAGCACATATTCCATATCAGGAGAGACTTGTAATTAGGCAATGAAACAGAGTATTTGGTTATGCCACTACACTAGCCCTCTAGGAGAAAAACATTTTGTTAAAATGTGGCCAGATATTAGCATACATCTGCAGTAGCTGTGGTGTTCGTCATAATGCATATTACACACTTAAAGAACTTTAACTGGCTGTGCAGACAAAGAACCAAAAACACATCATTATGAATTCAGGTTTGATGAAGTGTTACTTTAAAATGTAACACAACATAGGTTTGTTATTTCGCTCAAATTATTTTCAAATTTCAACATGAAACAATTATAAAGACTGCATTTTATTACTTCTCTCAACATAGCTTTTCTTCCCTTGGCTCCCTCCTACAGACAGTAATCAAGCAAGCTTAATGGCAACAGGTATAAAGAAAATTAAAGGAAAATAGTAATTTCTGTAGACACCCTTGTCAGCAGCATGCAGTACCTTCGTAAGTGTTTGGAAAAAAAAACAGGTAGGTGATATGTTTGTCTGTGGAAATTAATTTATTTGGTTTAGCACTGAGTTGTTTTTAGGCTTATGACTTGAGGGTGTTTTATGTTTTAAGAGTGGGTTTTTTGTATTCTTTTATTGTTATTTGACAAAGAAAATATTAATTGTCCGATCAATGCAAATGGTCATACAAAATAAAAGATATTCCAAGCTTACTTTCAAACAACTATAATTCTTTTCCTATTTATACCATTCCACTCTCTATTTCAATTAACTTCTTGTGAAAGATGCCTGATTGGCAGTTGTGGGAACAAAACATATCCTACAGGCAATAAAAGTGCAGAGGCCTGTCACCCACTAAAAGTGCATCCATCACCCGGGAACTAAAGTGACCACTTCTGGGATTAACATCCGGGATCAACTTCAGGGATCCAATAACCATGCCTACCTAATCATAGAATCATAGAAATAGGGTCGGAAGGGACCTTGTAGA
>NW_017729031.1:65386853-65399126 GCF_001723915.1 Gavialis gangeticus
TGTGGCCTGACCAGTGTTGCATAGAGGGGGAGGATTACCTCATTGGCCCTGCTTGAGATGCAAATCCTTGACTTCTTTTCTGATACCTCCAACAAAGATATCACTTCATATTGATCAATATCGCATCAGATATTATATTATATGAACATGTTACCTTTCATTTTTACAAATTCAAAATGCTTATTAAAATACCACAATAATAAATAATATATTACAAAACTCCTTTGTAATATAACTATTAAACATATTAAAGTAAATAGTGGATAATTATTTTATATTGTATTAGGTTATGATAGAAAGAACTTTTTAGCACATTGTGGGCATGTCTACACATGCATTAATGCACTGTTGTTATGGCACATTAAGTTTAGTAGCTATAATAATAGGTACTAATTCAATGACCCCAGCTGACTTCCTGCCCTTCAGGTGGGGGGCTGGACTTGATGATCTTCCAAGGTCCCTTCCAGCCCTAATGTCTATGAAATCTATGAAATGCGCAGCAACTGGTGCTACTGTGCAGTAGTGCCGGCACACAATGTTTTAGAGATGCTAATGTGCAGTAGACTAATTCTACTGTGCATTAATGCATTAACACAGGTTTTGCTGTTACGTGCGAATGTGCAGTAGAATTAGTCTACTGTGTATTTAGCGTCTTGTGTATGTGTAGTTCTCAGAAGATTAAGGAGTCAAGCTTATGAAATGATAAAGCTTGTTTATTCTGAAAACAGTACCCTGCCTGCAGTTCTGCTGTTCCATCTTAATCCCCAGGGAAATGTAACTACTTATACATAACACTCTTAAAGCTTTCCACACAGTGTAGATGTGTCTACTGTCTTTTAATCAGGGGTTTATATTTGACTGTATTGGAGATGCATTCTTTTTCTTTCTGTCTCCAAATATGAAAAATAGAACTAATTTTTTTCCCAATAAAACATTTCCTATGACATGAAAGGCTGCAGGTAGCATTCCAGATTACATTTGTTATATTCTATGGAACTATGAAGAGCTGATGTGCTATCAGTTCCATTCCTTCCTGAGGTGCACTTTGCAGCTCTCATGAATGTTTACTAAGGGGTGTGGCAGGATATAGCAGTCTTTATGTAATAGATATCCAGTAGTTTGTGATAGGAATAGTTAAGTGATTTAGTTTTTAATGTTGAATGCCCTTAACTATAAGATGCTGAATACTCAACTCTCACTGAAGTCAATGGAACTTGCAGGCAACTTCACAATCAGAACTTCACCTGTCCTTATTGGTAGAAATGATGAAAGATTGTTATATTAAGCTTTGTTGGTATACATACACTATGTAATAGTCAATTCATACTGCATACTTTAGTATCAACTTTTCCTCTTTGAGAGTATGCATGATAATGCTCTCCTCTCTTTTGGATATAGATTGTTAGTCAGTGAAAATCACTTTGTTTCACCATATTCTGATAAGAGTTATATAATATGGACTTATTTTCCTGAAATCATTAGCATTCTTCACTCCAGCTGAACTCAATGGAAGCTGCAGGTGACACTTCAGAAAATCAGTTCTTTATGAAACTACCCCTCATGTATTTGAAGGTTAGGGACTTTACTTTTTTTCTTGATGTCTCCTTGTTTATGTATATATTTCCTGGATGTTTATATTGATGAGTTACTTTAAAACGTTTTTTCTCTGTAGAACATACTATGTATCTGTTCCATAGCCCCTGTCAGTCAGTTATTGCTAACATAATAAATTAGATGCATTTTTTTCATAGCTCATTGGAAAACTATTAGGAAAATCCATCCCAGTTTAAAAGACCCTGTAAACATCCATTTTGATGAGTTAAGATACATAGTTGATTTTACTAAAAAGACACAATTTGGAGTGATCTTGTTTTGATTGTTCGACATTGTTGATGTTGTAAATAGGAATGTCAGCATACAAAAGATGGTCCTTGAGGCACTCAGTTTTTTTTAATAACAAGCAAAATTCTCATTAATGGGCAATCTGAAAATGCAATAACATTAGTTTTTTGGACTATTAAGCATCCAGAGTGTTTATATTTCCAGCAAAGAATGAACTAATGGAAAATAAGATTCTGTCATGCACTGGTACCACGGCATTGCAACATAATGTATTTCAGACTGATTACAATTCAGCCTTTCAACAGGATTATACATGATCAAAGCTTCTGGATTCAGAACTATGTGACTTAAATGATTGAAAATCATTTTAATATTTAAGTTATTCTTCTTTCTGCTTTCAAATCATAGTTCATTTCTTGTTAATGATGTGGTAAACCAGAAAAACAACCGTTGGTCTATACACCTGCCTAATTATGTATGGATATATTCTGAATGCCATATTCATCCAATATTCAAGAGATTTTAGCCGTGGTTTTGAATTATTAGCAGGATTAATAATGTCAATGAAAAAATATAAGTTTTTAAAAGAGAACATATTTTCTATTTCTTTTTTTGCTGCCTATGCACTACACTACTGCTACTATATAGGGTGAAAGAAAGCAAACCTCTTTAAAGTGAAGTTTTGTTCAGATGTAGGTAAGACTTTCTCAAGACACTTCTACTGTGAGATGGGGCTTAAGCTATTCTGTGCTAAATTTGACTTTCACTACTTATTCTCTTATTCTGTACATGGAGAGACATCTCTGAAAGATTTCAGTGTGATTGTTCAGAATACTTGCAATGTAGACTAATCATTGCTATTAGCTCATCTTAAGCTGTCAAATGCATTTTACTTAGGACCCTTTAAAATATTACCTAAATTATTTTATGGCACTAAAATTAGTCCTGGTTTCTTGTATATATTCATACAGTGCCCATTTCAAATCAAGTTTCCCCAGAGTTTCTAGTTATTCTTATTTCATTAAAGTTACTTTTAAGGAGGTTCTAACTTAGAAAAATAATTTTAAAGAGGATTTGGCACAATCATGTATTGTGTGTTACAGAGAATATACTAATGATAAAGAACTTTCCCCGTTTACTATTTTACTGGTCGACTGAGCCATCTTACCTCCTTTAATAACTAAATCCTATTTCACCTTTATATGCCTAACTGGCACTAACTAGTTGTGTAACTGCAATTTTTGGCCTTTATGCACAGTCTGGGTTCTGTTTGAATTTGCACGGTAGGGGCATGCGAAGTGGGCCATGTTTGATTTAGATTCAGATTTGGCCTGACTTGGTGGACAGCGATTCGATTCATTGATTTGGATGACTGTCCTGATTCAATTTGGCCAAATCTGAATCTGAAGAGTTGATGCTGATTTGGAGAATCAGCAATTCGGCCATAGACACAGCTTCAAATGTTTTTTTCTGCATATCTCGAGGTACCAGGTGCAGCTCATGAACTCTGAGATGGTGTTGCGGATGAAGCGTCCCACAGGAGTGCATGGGGAGAGTGCAGGGGTGGGCTGTGTGCTTGGTGGTGGACCCAGAAGTGGACCGGAAGTACCTTCCTGGAGCATGAGGTGACTGTCTTCCAGGCAGCTCTGGGTGGGTCATTTTGGTTAGCCTTCTTGTTGGCCACTGTTTCTATCTCCTCCTCCTCTTCCTTCTTCTGGAGAAGGGCCTGGCAGTAGCCATTGATGAAGTCTTTGTGGGCCCTGATGGTGCATAGCTGGTGAACCTCCTTCTTGAGCTGCTGCACCTGGCCCTCCAGAGACTCCATTAAGGAGCACACCCCACAAGTGGGGTTGCCCCCTTGCCCAGCTGCCAGCAGCTGTGCCAGGCAGCCCTGACAGCCTGGGGCCAGGAGCTCTGTCTGGGTGGGGACCAGAGCCACGGGCTGTGTCTGGGTGGAGATCTCAGTGGTGCTGGGAAGTCTGTGGGCATGATGGGTTTATGCCTGTACCTGGTTCCAGCAGCTACTCTTTGGGCCTCTGGCCTTAGGCTCCTTGTTCAAATAGCCTTCTGGTTGCCTTCTGCATGAACTCCCACACAAACTGCCACACCCAAGTAGAGCCATGCCTGTTTGCACGATCTGTTCACATGGCCACAGTCACAGGGCTCCCTAGGGGCCCTCAGCTAAATAGGGACCTGGGGGGAGCATTCCCCTCCCAGGCTCCACTCAGCTGGCACATACCACCTGGTGCAGCCCCACACACTTGCATGCACACACACTCACATGCAGCATCCTCCCTGCACTAGCCCACCCTCTCCTGGCCCTGGTTCACTTACCTCCTGGCTCTATACTGGGGGTCAATGGAGTCTGGGTACAGGTCCAGGTCTTCAGCTCTTGGAGGCACAATGGGTGTTAACCTGCGTGTCTCTTCCTGGAGCAGGTGCAAACTGAAAGTAACTTTTAGTTGAGCCTGGTTAAAAAAGCTCAGGGACATTTCACGGAATCTCATGAGATCTTGTGAGAGCTTGCAAAACTGCATGGGATGACATGGGCACTGGCTGCCCTGAGGGGGATCCAGTGAGTTCCCACCCCTTCTCATCCCTGGGGGCCTCAGCTACATAGAGACCAGGGTGGGGGGCCATTCCCCTCCCAGGTTCCACTCAGCTGGCATGGCCTACACACATGCACACATACACACACATTCACGCAGCACACTCTAAGTGCCCCTGAGCTTTCCCACCCTCTCCTGGCTCTGGTTCACTTACCTCCTGGCACTACACTGAGGAGTTAATGGAGTCTGGGTCCATGTCTGGGTCTTCAGCTGCTTGGGGCACAATGGGCATTACCCTGTGCATCTCCTCTGGGAGCAGGCCCAAACTGAAAGTAACTTTCAGTAACCAAGTGCCCACTGCACTTGCCCACCTTCTCCCGGCCCTGGTTCACCTACCTCCTGGCTGTATGCTGGGGGTTCATAGTTTCATAGTGTTTAGGGTCAGAAGGGACCTAAACACATCATCAGGTCCTACCCCCTGCCCAGGGCAGGAATGAGTGCCAGAGTCATAACACCCCAGCCAAATATCTGTCCAGCCTCTTCTTGAAGACCCCCAAGAGGGCACCACCCCATTATTCCTAGTAACCCCTGGTGGTGCCCGGGGGAACAGAGCCTCACCCAATTTCCGCAGGTTCCCCCTGGTGAGTTTGTAAATGGCCACCAGATTCCCTCTCAGCCTTTTCCTGTGGAGGCTGAATAGATTCAGGCCCTTTAGCCTCTCTTCATAGGGCCTGCCCTGCTGCTCCTTGACTATGCAAGTGGCCTCCTCTAGACCCTCTCAGTGCTAGCCACATCTCTCTTGAAGTGAGGCACCCAGAACTGGATTCAGTACTATAACTGTGGCCTGACCAATGCTACATAGAGGGGAAGGATCACCTCCCTGGACCTGCTTGTGATGCATCTGTAGCTGCATGACAAGGTGTGGTTAGCCTTACTGACCACTTCCTTGCATTGGTGGCTCATGTTCATTCTGGAGTCAACAGAGACTCCAAGATTCCTTTCTGCTGCTGTGTTGACAAGAAGGGTGTTCCCCAGCCTATAGGTGTGTTGCTGGTTCCTTCTCCCTAGATGCAGCACCTTGCACTTGTCTGCACTGATTTCCATCCTATTCTCATCTGCCCACCTCTGTAACCTGTCTAGATCTAGCTGGATTCTGTCCCTTCCCTCCAGTGTGCTCACCTTGCCCCACATCTTGGTGTCATCAACGAATTTGGATAGTGTGCTTTCCACATCCACATCCGGATCGCTGATGAAGATGTTGAGCAGTACAGGCCCCAGGACCAAGCCCTGGGGGACTCCACTGCCCACATCCCTCCAGGATGAAAATGACCTGTCCACCACCACACTTTGGGTATGACCATCTAGCCAATTTGCAACCCATCTGACTGTAGGCATTAATGCTGCAGTCACCTAGTTTTTTTAAGAGAATGTAGTGAAAAACAGTGTCAAAGGCCTTCTTAAAGTCCAGGAAAATGACATCCACCTCGACACTCTTGTCCAGGGACTTTGTGACCTGATCATAAAAGGAAACCAGGTTAGTCAGGCAGGGTCTGCCCTCAATGAACCTATGTTGGTTGCCTCTAAGTATTACCTCCCCTGCTGGGCCCTTGCAGATGTGCTCCTTGATAATTTTCTCAAAGATCTTCCCAAGGACCAAGGTGAGACTATAGTTACCTGGGCCCTCCTTTCTCCCCTTCTTGTAAATGGGGACCACACTGGCCATTTTCCAATCTTCTGGTACCTGGCCAGAGCCCCATGAGCACTCATAAAGCTGTGCCAGGGCCCCTGCTATGACCCCAGCCAATTCCCCCAGCACCCTCGGGTGGAGAGCATCTGGACCTACTGATTTAAACATGTCCAGCCTCTCCAAAAGTTCCCTAAATAGGTCATCCCTGACCCTAGGCATGGCGATGCCTCCCCTGTGTCCATCCATAATCCTAGTGGGGGAAATGTCCCAGTCCATGTTCAGGAATATGGGGGCAAAGAATTTGTTAAAGAGGTCAGCTTTTTCATTTGCTGCAATCACCAGATTGTCAAGCCTGTCCTGTAGGGGCCCCGCATTACCCGGTGCCTTCTTCTTACTCCCTGTGTACCTGAAAAAGGACTTTTTGTTATTACTAATTCTGGTCACTAGCCCTAGCTCCATCAGTGAGTCAGTGAAGTCTGGGTTCAGGTCTGGGTCTTTGGCTCCTGGGACACAATGGGCATTAACCTGTGCATATCCTCTGGTAGCAGGCCCAAACTTAGATCAGGTCAGCCATTTTTAGACTTATCTAACCTTCCAGGAACTTTTGTACAGTTTGCACTGAGATCAGCCTAACTGGGGATCTAAGTGTAAGGTCTGCACTTGAGTGAACTGAATTAGATCAGGAGGCCATTTTTAACATGATCTAACCTTTCCCTAGTCTCCTGATGTCTGTATGCACCACAGAGAAGTACTCCTCCACCTTTCAGCCCCAAAGCCTAGTAGCTAGGTATTAGCTGATATGGTGAGAAACCCAGATTCTATGTCCTCTTCACCCAAAGGGGATTTGAATCTGCATCTGCCATTACCCAGCTGTGCTTTTACCAGACTATGGGCAAGATATTGCTCAGAGCACTTACCAGCTTTCTTTTTGAAGCTAGCCCTCTGGGAAGCCAGAAAGGGGAGACAGAAAGGGCATAAAGGAGAAGAGAAAGTTAGAAGGAAGGTGTCTCAGTTAGGTAGATGCTGCCTTGAATAGTAAAGGGCCTCCAATTTTGACCCCTGTCCCTAATGGCTTTTCTGCACTTGTTTTGTTTACTATGCTTTGAATAAAATGCACAAAACACAGCAGGATAGTTTTTGCTTCTATGGGGGAAGGTGCCCAGGCTATGATGCAAGATTCTCTTCCCTCTCAGGCAGCATACACTTCACTGAATGCCCTACCTCTAGCTTGCTTTGTTCCTTTTGACCTCTTGTATCTATCCCTCATGGCTTCCCAAGGGGTCAGCTTCAAGAAGAGAGATGAAGAGTTTGGGCAATGTCTAGCCCTTGACCTGATAGGAAATGAGAGAGACAAGTTCTACCCCTTCTTAGTGTGGGGGTCCTAGAACCTGAATCTTCCATTCCCTGGATAAGATCCCTAACTATTTGGATAAAATGTGGGAAGGTCTCCATCTTCCCTCTTACTTTAGGCAGGTATGCATGTACCAGGGTCATTGTATTTCCCCAGAGGTGGAAACAGAATCCAAAATGGTCACTTGAATGATCATATAAATGTGACTTAGGTATGTAAAGGTGATATAGGATTTGGTCCAAAGTCTATTGCTAGATGGAAACTGCTAGCTTCAGCTCTCTATTTGATATCACTATAACAAGGGTTTAATAGAAGGGGATGTCCTGAAGAGGCTGGCTGTAGTCACATGACATGAAGGCAACTATACCTGTCACATGACAGGGATCAGAATCCCTTTACTTCAGTGGCAACCCTTACAGTCCTGTTACACTTTTCTAATCATAATAGACCATTAATGGCTTGCTACTATTTGAACTTTATTCTTTCAAATATTTGTGCTCACTCCAGCTATGCAGATAATTCATTCTGGGTCCAAGAGATTACAGCTGTACAATAATAATCTGGAAATTCTCCCAGTCTGAGAATCCTTTAACATAGTGGAGGCAGCTCTGAATAACTAGATAGAACAATTAACCAACTAAAACAATTCTGCAGTCTGAGATTTTACTGATGCCAAAGTAGAACTGAAGAAACTTTTTTCACCTCCATCACTGCTGTAGCACAAATCTGTAAAATATTTGTATTGCAGCCAGTCTGATCCCAAGTGAAACTTCTGCCTATAGCACTTTTGTTTTCTCATTTCTTGCATCTATTCAGGTCATCTGTTAAATCATAGTAACCTGTAAGAGCAAAATTGTTGGAGGGAGAGTTCAGGGAAGAAAAAGGCATTGTAAGGTTTTACTGAACCAACACTACACTGGGTTGTCAGTTTTATCTGGGAATAAATGGAAGTGAACTTCACCCACTGTGAATACTTGCTATTTGTAGGATTGTGTCTTCACTTATCACTCCACAGATTAAGAAATATTCAGTAAAGCCAGTTCAGTTAACTGACTTTCCTCAATGTCATAAAATCTGTACATACGGTTTAACACAATTGGCGGACATGGCTTAGGAGAGGCTTAGCACCAAACTGTAATGGGAATTTGCTCTACGTTGTGTTCCTAAGAAATCACATACTGGAACTATATAACAACTTTCACTTAATTAAGGAGCCAACGCCACTGTCAGACAAATATGAAAAACAAAATAAATGGTTTAGCTAACTCTCAATAAAATTAATTATTTTTTTGGGTTAGAGATTAAACTGTTTCACAAATTATATGTGACCCTAGCTAAAAATATTGTATGAATAATGAATGGCTATTTTGGTGACAGACATGTGAAAAGAATGGTACATATAGTAGCCTGCAGTATGGACCTAAATCATTCTCTTTAGGATGGGTATCAAAGCATTTTATCTCAAGAATCTAGAATTTACTGGTAACAAGTCAGAATGATTCAGCATCTTTTTGGTCAAGAAATTACAACTTTTGCTCTTAAAAAGTAAATAGCTAATGTCTAGAAATTAACACGTCCAAGCTATTGGCTTGGTTCAGAAGATAACAAATGGTGGAGAGCATCTTCCTAATGTTCTTTCCTTGTTCTTTAATCTTTCTTTTGAAGAATACTTTTGTGAAAATTCCTGGATGACTAGCCTTTGAAAGAGAGACCTTGGAGAAAAGCTCTGTAGCCCAGGCAGGGGCAGCAAAAGCTTCCATGTACTGATATGTCTCAGTCCAGTCCTGGAGGGACAACATCCTTATCTTCATACCCATTTTCCTTAGCTTCTCTGCTGAGACTGGCACAATGGGGGCTTATTAGCATCACTTTTTGAGAATAGCATTACAGGGTGGACATGAGTAAATACCTGGCCCTAGAGAAGTTAATGGGAATTTTGTCTTTTATTTTAAAGGAGCCAGGATTTAAACTATGCCTACTGGATTTAGGCCGTTATTTGGAGAGATAAAGGTATCATACCCAACTAGTCAACAAACTTAGTTTCCATTCAGTGGAGTTAAAGCAATGTAAAATGCATGCCCTTTAAAACTATTTCTCTGATGTTGTTTATTTTAAAATTCTCATCTTGGGATACCCTCGCAAAATACCAATTTTTTCCTCGCATGTCCCAAGATTCCCATAATATTATTTACTATGCCAATACAATATAAATAACATAAGGTAGGATCTCCAGTGTAAAACATCATGAAATAATATTAAGCAGACATATTTCTGTTCATTGTATACCAACAGTGCTGCTTAAAATAAGAGATTACAGCTTCAATGTGTTTCATGTCTTTCTTCTTTTTTTTTCTTTCAACAGTCTTTTACGTTAGAGAATTAATACCATATTATATGGCATATATGTACTAGGTGTTAAACTTATTAAAAAATCAAATGTGCATATATTTTGAAGATAATGTGTGGGAGCACTACCTATTGCACCATAATGTGATTCTCTTTGTACTGTTGGTTACTAGTTTGATTTTTCACTGATTAATCTACCATTGTGTCTTCTCTTCTACTTTTGAGTTTACCATTAAACTCCAATTAAACCAGTTTACTTGTATCTTGGTATCAGTGCACTAGGTATGCCTGGTCCCTTAAGGGAGCTAGAAGCCTGTGAGGCTGCTTCCAGGTGGGGAAGGGAACTAATGAGTCGCCTGCCTAGAAGAGCCCAGAGCCTGAGTGGGTCAGGAGAGTCTCTGCCTGGCAGCTGCAGGGGAAGAAGCTCATGCCCTGGAGAGCCACCCAGGGACACTTGACTGGGCTGCCTGCTTTGCTGCCTACAGGAATAGTGAGGCTCAGGGAGCTCACCAGCAATGCTCCCTCTAAGGCTTAGCGATCTGTGAGCACACTGCTTCGGCCCGTGAGCGCGCCGCTTTGGTCCGTTCCCGAATTGGTCTCGCCTACCCCTCTTGGCGTGTTGAACAAATTATTCTCACAACATTATTCGGGAGAAAAGAGTCTTGAAATACTAAACTATATATATTATATATTCCATTTAAAAAAAGTTAAAATATAAAACCCTACCAAAACAGAAAAGTTTATGTATAATTCTCCACCTGAGGAGAGCATGCAAAAAACAATGGATTTCATGTGACAGACATAAACCACATCATTTAATATGCTCTGTAAAGCTCTCAGGTACTGTGAAACACTGAAGGTATGCCTAGTCTGCCCTACCTGGCAGGTTTCATCATTCTTTCAAAAATGATCAACACTGCCTCCATGCCTCTGCAGCCTTTGAAAGTGGCATGAAGCCTTGTACGTCCTGCCAGTGGGCAGACCAGGTGCCCAGCTCCACCCTGGCCCCAGTCCCTGTCCTCACCCCGGCCTCACCTCAGGGAGGAGCCACTGCCTGCCCTGCGCTGCTCTTCCCTCTGCAGGGATGCTGGCATGGTGAGGAGTGGAGCGCAGCTGAGTAGTAACTTACCGCCGGCCCCAGTGCCTCCGCCGCGCTCTGGGTTTCTAGGAAGCTGCAGCACAGCTCCTCTCCAGGTGGATGCGCAACATTAACAAGTTAGTGGGCGGCAAGATTTTTTTTTTGTACGCGGCTCTGCGTGTATGCAGCTTAGAGGGAGCATTGCTCACCAGGGACCCAGGCTAGGAGGCATGTTGTGCCAGGGCGTGAAGCTTTGCCCTCTTAAAGGGGCAGAGGGCTGTTTCTATTGTTATTGTTATGTTATAGCCCAGGGGCTTATGTTTATGTTACTGTTTGGATTGGTGGTTTGAGTTGGAACTATAATGAGTGGTTGTGAAGGTCCTGTTAGTGCCTGTGGGGCACGCAATAGCCTTGATCCCTGTCAGGGGCAGGCTCGAGGCCTGAGCAGCTGTCAAACTTTGAGTGGGCTGAGTGTAAGGACACAGGGGCCAGGCAGAGGAGGCAAGGGGCCCAGCAGACAGAGGGAGCCAGGAACCTGGTGTCTGAAAGGGCCAAACATCAGATGGTAACACCCATGAGGCTTGGGACATGGTATTAGGGGGGTTTAAGGAGCCCCTAAAGAGATCAGTGCCTGCCGCGGGCACAGGCAGGCTGAGAGGGCCTGCTGGTCTGGGGTGCAGGTCTATTACTAAGGGGACTCCAGGGGAGCCCAGTGAGGATCAACACAGGCTCAGGGTCATATAAAGCCTACAGGCCATCTCCCTTTCAGGACCTTTATTAAAATCAAGGTATAGCAGATGAGGTCCAGGGGAAGGGCTCGAGTTGAGCCTGAGCCAGGAAGGGGCTGCATGGCCACTAGGGACCTTGCTACAGTTTTAATGACTTCTACATATAGTACATGGACACTGACTCCATGGCTGAGAAACTAGAGGGTGCTCAGCATCCATGAGCCATGTCAGGCAAGCTGGGTTGAAGTAATGCGCTGTCTCTTTAGGCATGCATGGGGCTAGGCATGGGAATGCAAAAAAGAAACCCCAAAACAAAACTAAAAAAACCAGTGCCCACTGGCACCTATGGTATAGGATATGATTTAACAGAGGTGCCAGACAATATTAAGGAAAGGCTTTATGTTGAACTGGTATGGAATTTCCCCCCCAGATTGTGTAAATAGTAAATCACACACTGGAACTGTACAATGACCTTCACTTAATTAAGGAGTTACTACACTCTCAAGCAAATTTGACAAAAATAACTTTTATGTCATACAGCCATTTAACAAGCATGTACACCACTTATTTCTATTACATCATAGCTAATTACTAGTTTAATTGCTAAGACGTGTAAAGAGAAACCCTTCATTTTCAGTTCTTGCAAATTTGTTTAGACAACAAGTCAGGCAGTGGGGAATGAAAAATCATTT
>NW_017729031.1:65404126-65413645 GCF_001723915.1 Gavialis gangeticus
TTCCCCCCCAAATTGTGTAAATAGTAAATCACACACTGGAACTGTACAATGACCTTCACTTAATTAAGGAGTTACTACACTCTCAAGCAAATTTGACAAAAATAACTTTTATGTCATACAGCCATTTAACAAGCATGTACACCACTTATTTCTATTACATCATAGCTAATTACTAGTTTAATTGCTAAGACGTGTAAAGAGAAACCCTTCATTTTCAGTTCTTGCAAATTTGTTTAGACAACAAGTCAGGCAGTGGGGAATGAAAAATCATTTAATACATTTTGTAATGAAAATTTAAATTTACCAGAATATGATCCCAAGACTTTTTCTTTGTGTTGACTCAAAAGTCAATTTGTTTTGTAGTAATCTGTTGTTTATTCATGCCCAACCTGAACCTAAAAGCGGGAAAAGGTTGTCAAAAGGTGAATAGAAGTTAGTGGGTATAGTAGGAATGTAGCATCCCAGTGCCTAGAAGAGATTCAAGAAACATCTTTACCCTGCCAGACCTCCTCCAGGTCTGCAAAGAAATACAGACTCTTCTCTCTATAAGGAAAATAGGAACTGACACTAGCTTGTTCCCAAAATTATTGTTCCCTGCCAAATTTCAGCACGTAGTGATGGAAAACTTTGTGCAACAAAGAGGGCAGCATGTAGTATCATAAATGAGAAACCATGACTATTATCTGACAGCTTGTGTGCTCTAGTATTAATGAACACTTTACTATTCCTCTCTTTCCACACTATTCACCTTGGCTTATGGATGAAAAGGAAGAAAACTGATGAATAATTGCTTACAGCCTGCAAAACCACTAACAGGGCATTCAGATCTTCGTCATCAATCAATAGTAATTTAATGATGATGAAGGTTGAATGTTTTACCTGGTACAGATTGAATGTGTGGTATTTTTGCACAGTATCTTTTTATGTACCAGGAATGTTTCATAGTGTTTCCATTTAGAAGCTACCAACACAGATTTAATTGTGCCAGTTTTTTTTTTTTACTACAGCATATTTTCCTGCTGGGCTTGTTATTGTTCAGACAGAGTTTATCAGAGGGTTGATGACCTGAAGTATTATGGATCCCAATGGCAAGGGAGGGTATTTAAAAAGTCATGTTGGAGTACAGCACAAACTAGAGAAAAGGAGTAGAATAAAACTATTTATCTTATTGAGGTTACTGACAGGCCTGTTAGGATAGCTAGTATATTAAAGGCCAGATAAATTCGCACCTTTCAGACTAACTAAATCAGAGATGTATAGCATGATTTTTTTGTGAGCCTAAGCTCACTAAATCAGATGCTGTGAAAGGACGTGTTCAGATAAGTGTATCAAATAGAGAGAGTGATTTGAATAAAAAAAGCAGGGAAGGGGGTGGGGAGTCAAGGAAGAGGGGGAAGAGGGGAAGTGCTGGGAGAGGCAAACAAGTAATGAATCTATAGGGACAAAGGAGCCGCAAAAGCTAATTTATGTAACAGGATAAGAATCTATAGTCCCTATTTAAACCACAGTCCAGTCTGTGGATGATTTGTTGTTCTCCATTTTTGTGTTCAAGTTCATAATGTTAAAGATCACTTTTAGCTAGAGAAGTAGTGCATATTCTGTTTGCTTTTTCACCTTAGCGTGATTCTCCTTTCATACGATTTCTACATAATATTAAAAAATCACTTGAATCTATGATACAGTACAGCTAAGCGTTCTTATTATTAGCTTCTATCTTGACTACCATAGAAGGTTGCTCATTATTTGAAAGGAACTTTTTCAGATACATTTTATCTATGATAGTGAACTGCTTTTGGTTGACAGGATGGCTAGTTAGGTTAGCACAAACATTTTCTTTGAACTTTTTCCTTTCTTTTTTCCTACTTATTTTAATGAGGGTTCTGCTCCATTATCTAACCCTTCTACTTAAATTTAAGAGAAGAAACAGTTTAGTTCTTAAGGCATATATCATGGCTTGTTACTGGTACAGCAGTAGTGGAGATTGATGGAGTGTACACTAGCTGTGCTTTACTATATTTCACAACCTAATATTTTGCTTTTTGAACATTTTGGGACCATAGGGCATTTATACATGAACTCTGGGAGTGAAAGGGGGTGCTTTAATTAGAGCAGCTCTCAGAGTGTCACATGTATCAGCATCTCCATGCTTCAAAATGGTAGTGGGGGGTGCTTTAACTAAAACTTGTTCAACAAGCCATTTTTTTCAAGCATGGGGATACTGATACACATGATGCTGGCGTCTGCTGGAGCACAGTAATTAACATGCTCCAACAGACTCTATTAATTGATTAATTGAGTCTGCTTCAATCAGCCTTGCTGCATGTGTATAGGCACCCAGAGGTTCTTCTCTTGTGGTTCCACTGTAAGCAAGAGATTACATCTATAGAGAATCATTTTGGACAAAATCCTGAAATCTTTGCTTCATGCATCGTTCTGGGGTGTAATGGTCAATCTGTCAGATAAAATGTAAAATCTTTGAGAGAGATTTATGAAATTTACAGTTAGGACCATTAAAACAACTAGTCTTATCTCTAATGTGACAGTGGTCACGTGTATGTGAGATGCTGGCTGTGCAGTCATTTAGTACTTGTATTAACAACTACTAAATGACTGCATAGTAACTGGAGTTACAGTGGAGTCACACTGAGGAATAGCTGTTTTGTGATGCTGATTGTGCAGTAGCTTATGATTTACTGTGCAGTAGCTAGTGCTGTAGCAAGGCAGGGGTGAGTTGGGTGACCGCCCCAGGCACTTAAGTGAATAGGAGCCAATAGGTGCTACCTAGCTGGGGCAGGGGGTGGAACAGAGCAGCTAGTTTGTGAAGGGTGCAGGGACAGGTGAAGGGCAGCACCCGCCACTGTGGGCACTCCTGGGCAAGTGTGGGGGGGGGTAAGGCGTTTGACCCCGGATCTGTGTGTGGGGTGAGTGTGGGCTGCCAGTGCACGCTTTGCCTTGGGCACCAGACTTTGTTGCTATGGCACTGGCAGTAGTGTCATGTCATGCTTCCTGTTGCATGACTCTACTGTGCGGTAGCCACAAACACATGTAGATATGGTCAGTGACCATTCAATTTTGCCTAAGCTGTACTTTCCTGAAAATTTTGATTTGAAAACATAAAGAAATGGAAAATTCACTGTCTTAGCAGTTTGTTTCAACAGTTAATCACCGTCACTGATTAATGTCTAAAAACTGCTTAATGCCTAGTGTGAATTTATTTGATTTTGGTTTCCAACATGTTATTATCACACCCAATAAAAAGAAACATGATTTTATGTAGAAATCTGGAAATTAGGAAAATGATATTAAAAACACTACTGGTAAAAATCAGTAGATTAAAAAAGGCACTGAAGAAACTGACAGTAAAAGAGATTTGAGATTTGTCTAAATTACTTTTTGAACCTTGGGAATTATAGGAAAAAACACATTCATTTATTTGGACAAACAAATCCACGCATTTCTGGACTGCTCCAGACACATCTAATTAAGAAGACACAAATTGGGCATCTTCAGAGTGGAATGTATTTGTACTACAGCTATAGCTCGGTCATCAATTTAAAAAAAGAAGACTGAGGATTGAATGAACTTTTTTTCCACAATTATACAAAGTTAAAGCACCATACAAGTATACTATGATTATACAAGTTAAAGGCCAGAGGATGGCATAATCAAAATTGCTAGTTTATCTGATCTTTAATAGAAAATTTGGTTATAATTAGGTGACTGGAAATAAAATATAGAAAAAATGAAAAATAATTTGCAAACTTCATTTTCTATCCCTTTCTGATTTTTTTTAAAGTTTTGGCTTTAAACAATTAAGAGTGTAAGGGCAGAATACTGTTACCCTTTAGAGGCCTAAATTGCATTTACCCAGCTGTTGAAGTGGTGTTTTGGGCCCTTATGCATGGTTTGCAATTCCACAACTCATGCAATGTAGATGCAAGCATCCTTACATTTACTTAGCCTGCTCAGTAAGCTGTGTAGTTGCTAGGCTGTTATGCAGCTATGTGCACATATAATAAATAGTGAGCAGCTTAGCTGCTTCTCACCAGTCTGATGATCGAATCCCTCTGACTTCCATTCACTGCCATACCTTAGTTCTAGATTCTCCTTATACTTCCCAGCTGGCACTCTTATCCAATTGGGGTCTGTGTTCACTGAGCAGCTAGAGTTCGCCATCCCTGCTAGAGAGGTCATTAGCCCATGTGTCACTGGCCAGCACCCGTCAACCAGGACAGTGGGCAGGGCTGGCGGCCCCCTCCCGTGGTCCCCTCCTCCAGCCCTCCGACTCCTTACTTACCGGCAGTGGAGCCTGGGTCCAGCTCTCTGCTGCTGGCACATTGCCTGTGGGGGGGCATAACCTCTGGGGGGGGGGCTGTAGCTCCTGGGGCGGGGAGGTGTAGCCCCTGTTGGGGGGCAGCGTAATATATATTCATGTATTCATGAATTCATGAAACATGTATTTAGAGTTCACTTTATTATTATGATAAGAGACTTGCTTTAACACTGTAAGATATATCAATAAAATATTGTCCAACTGACCGCTGTCTCTGTCTTACTCTCTCTCTCTTTATAGTGGTCTTTTGCTTTAATTGTGGAGTGTGACCACCGGGTTTCTAACACCCTGTCATGTGCGGTCTTAGTCCGAGTGATGGATGATGTACGTCTTACCGGCTCCTGTGATTGGCCGAGTAGCTGTTCACTCCAGGAGTCATCGTCCCCTATCTCACCTGCCACAACTTTGAATGTTCCTAGTTAGGGGGTTGACTATCCTGGGTCCCTCTGCGGCCCACAGTTTGCCCTATGGTCACTTGCAGGGCTCCACCACCCCTACGCCCCGGCCTTATGCCACCTTGATGGATCTCTCTGTGTTCCCAGCCACATCCCTTCGCTCCTACAGCTGTGGTGCCTCTTGGGTTTCTTCTTATCAGTGTACTAGTCCTGGAACCTGCTCTGCTTACCCCTTCATGGGTCTTATGTGATTAGAGGTCCTGACTGTGGAACCTACCCTTATTCTGAGCAAACTCTGGCCCTTGGGCTCAAGTCACTACCTGACGCCCTATGTTCTATGCACCCTAGCCCTCTCTCTCTCAACCCCTTCACCCGGGGAAACGAAAGAAAAGAATACAAAAGAAAACACAAGACACTGCCTCTATCACTTCTCTGGGAATGAGGATAGTCCGCTTCCATGCTTCCTCACAGCAGGGGTCACGGGAGCCTAGTTCCCCTATAATATAGCCAGGGGATACCCCCTTGCCACTGCATTAGTAAGGGCCCTTGCCACTGCGTTAGTAATTTGCTGGGGGAATGTAGGTAATAAAACCAACACCTTCTGTCCAGGTTTGAATTCCCGCTCCTTAGCGTGGGTATCATACCTTTCCTTTTGATGTTGTTGTGCCTGCTGCAAATTACTTATGGCCAGTTCCCTCACTATTTGGTGCTGAAATGCTTGCTGATAGGTGGAGGTATCTCGGGTCATTGGGGGGTTGCATTCCCACTCCTCCCTAAGGATTTGCAACAAGCCCCTCGGGCTATGACCGGACACCAATTCAAAGGGCGAATACTTCAAAGACACGGATGGAGTATCTCTAAGAATGAATAAGACCAATGGGAGTAGTAGGTCCCACTTCCGAGGGGCCCTTTGGATACATCTACGCAATATCTTCTTTATAGACCCATTCAATCTTTCTACCAACCCATTTGTCTGAAGGCGATAGACGGATGATTGGAGCGGTTTTATTCTCAATGTTTGGCACACCCCTTGTAATATGCCTGACATGAAGTTGCGGCCTTGATCTGTTCAGATTTCATGCGGGATTCCCATGCATGCTATCCACTTTACTAGTTCCTCTGCAATCCAAGGGGCTGTTATTGTTCTTAGTGGTACTGTGTTGGGATACCGCGTAGCGTAATCTACGAATACCAAAATGTATTGATGCTCCGCGCTACTGCAGGGTAGCAGCCCAATCATGTCCGTGGCTATTCTAGAAAAGGGAAGGTCGATCACAGGCATTGGTCGAAGAAGAGCTCTCGGAGGCCGGTCCTCCCTGGCTTTTTGGCATACGGGGCATGCAGTGCATTGGCGAGCCACGTCCTTTCCTAAGCCTGGCCAGAAAAACCATCAGGATATTCTGGCAATCATCCTATCCCTCTCCATGTGTCCCCTGGTAGGACTGGAATGGGTGAGTCACCACATGGCCTGCCGAAAGCAAGAAAGTACTACAAGCTGTGCTCTGTCTTTGTCCCATGCCCCGCCTGGCTGGACTCAGTACAAAAGGTGTTCTCTTACCTTGAATTGAGATGGAGATGCTGTAGTACAGGTTCGCTGATGGGTTGAGTCTTTTACCGCCAGTGCTTGGAGTTCTTGCAACCTGGCATCCTCTTCTTGGGCCTGTCTAAATTGTTGACTGCTGGAGATGTCTTGTAGGTCCAATGCCTCAGCTTCCTCCCTAGGCCTTTCTTCCCCCTCGGGCTCCGCCAGCCACCCTTCTTTCGTCTTCAAGGTTCGTCATGCTATCTCAACAGCTCATATTCTTTCCAGGGTGTCATACAATGGGGTCCAGTCCCGCCCCAACAATATGTCACGTGCCAGTTGAGGGGCAAGGCCGACCAATAGTTTCCCCCAGTGTTCCATAACCCCGAGGTTCACCCACAGCCATCGTATCTGCTGAGTCTCCCCATGAAGGCATGAAACTTTCACTGGCTCAGCCTGGTGGTTAGGGCAGTATGCTATCAGGGTGGCTTTCACTAAGGACTGTGCGCACCCTGAATCTAATATGGCGCAGACCGGGTGACCTTTGATCCAGGCTCATATCACCGGTCGCCCCCATACAGTGCTTTCCCCACTGGCTCCAAAACTGTAGTCAATGGGCTCAATCTGTGTTGCCTCTTTGTGCCCCTCCATTGTTACTCGTGGAGGGTTGTCCGGGCACCATCTCTCCAAAGCCCGACTCGGGCATTCTTGAGCGAAGTGACCCGTCCTCCCACAATGGAAGCAGACTACGTCTCTCCCTGGGCCTCTGGAACTAGGTCGTCACCTTTCCAGCTCTCTAGCCATTGTGAATATGGGCGGTAGTACATGTTTTTCTCATTGGTAGTGGGTCTCAGAGGCTGAAAAGGCTTCCACTAATTTCAGCGCCTCCTCACAGGTCGCCGGTAAATTTTGGCATATCCAGCGCTGGGTCCTATCTTCTAAATCATTAAGAAACTGTTCTAGCATGATTTTATCCACCAGGGAGTCGCAGTTGCATGTTGCAAGGTTGATCCACTTGCCAAATAAATCTCTTAGCAGTTGAAGCAAAAGTCGAGGTCGTCTTTCCTCTACCCCCTTTTTGGCATGGAAGAGGTATCAGTAGTGCTCAGGGTTAATCTCTAGCCGATAGAGAATAGCAGCCTTCACTCCTTCGTAGTTCTGCACTTCCTCCTGTGAGAGGGCCCTATATGCTGCTTGGGCTTTTCCTACAACGAGAGTTCCTAGGTGACTGGCACAGTAGCTTTTGTCTAGACCCGTCATTAGCACATGATGTTCAAAGGCTTCAATGTATGCCTCCGGGTCATTGTCATTTTTCATCTTTGGCATCTTGAATGCCGTGAGACCGTGCCGTAGCCAGTCAAGTTGGCATTCTAATATCTGCTGTTGTGAATCCACTATCTGTGTGAGTGCTTATAAGTTCTGGCCCAGCAAATCGGCCTGGGCCATGGCCACTGGCTGCATCCTGGCTTGGTCTTCTGGGCCTGGGCTTTCTTGTGCGCTCCTGGCCAATGCAGCACTATGTGACAGCCGAGTTTCTAACACCCTGATATATGCGGCTTTAGTCTGAGTAATGGGTGATGTACGTCTTACCGGCTTCTGTGATTAGCTGAGTAGCTGTTCCCTCCAGGAGTTGTCTTCCCCTATCTCTCCTGCCACGACTTTGAATGTTCCCAGTGGGGGGGTTGGCTATCCTGGGTCCCTCTGTGGCCCACGGTTTGCCCGACCATCACTCATGGGGCTCCACCACCCCTACACCTTGGCCTCACACCACCTTGATGGATCTCTCCGTGTTCCCGGCCACGTCCCCTCACTCCTATGGCTATGATGCCTCTTGGGTTTCTTATCAGTGTACTAGTCCTGGAATTTGCTCTGCTTACCCCTTCATGGGTCTTCTGTGATCACAGGTCCTGATCGTGGAACCTACCCTTGTCCCGAGCAAACTCCAGCTCTTGGGCTCAAGTCACCACCTGATGCCCTATGGGCTATGCTCCCTAGCCGGGAAACAAAAGAAAAGAATACAAAAGAAAACACAAGACACTGCCTCTATTACTTCTCTGGGAATTAGGAAAGTCCCCTTCCCTGCTTCCCCACAGGGAGACTAGTTCCCCTATAATATAACCAGGGGATACCTCCCCCCCCTTGCTTGAACAATCCTAGTATCCTCCTGTGTGGGTTGTCCGCTTTACCTTCTTAGCTCCTTTCACGAGCCTTGGGCCACCCCACTTCTCTCCCTCTTGTAGCATTCCCCTCCAAGTGTTCCATAGTTCCTCTACGTAGGGTTGGTCACCCTTTTAATATTCAATGTAGGTGCCCTGCTTGTCCGGAGCCCTCCCTGGGCTCTTGCTGAGCCTTTTCCGAAGGGGCCACCTCCTCCTCCTCCCAACCATTCCCAGTACTCCCACCTGCTGTACCGTGGGTCCTTGCAAGACTTTCTCTACTGTTCCTGCTGCTGCTGTCATTCCAGATTGCAGGGAATGCTTCTAGCCTGCTTCCCACACTGGTGGCTTGTCCCCTGCTGCTGCTGCTGAGCTTAGGATCAGGAGTCTCTTCTGACTCCTTGTCTGACACTCTTCCCCTCCTGAACAGTTTCCGGAGTGGGTCCTGAGGCCACATGTTGTTCCAGTCCATTCTCCCTCCCCAACTCCTTCTGTCATCTGCCATTTTTATTTTTGCTGGCCGGCAATTGCTGGCGACGTCATCAGCCGGCCCCAGCTGAATAAAGGTGCGGCTAAAAAGCCACACGGGCTTCTCTTCTTGTTCCCGCTGTGCTACAGCTCCTGCTGCAGGTAAATGGTTTTTTTCTCTTATTTTAATTTTTTCATTTCATAGTTTCATAGTTTCCAGGGTTGGAAGGGACCTGAGAAGATCATCTAGTCTGACCCCCTGCCATGGCAGGAAAGAGTACTGGGGTCAGACGACCCCAGCAAGGTGTTCATCTAACCTCTTCTTAAAAACCCCCAGGGTAGGAGCCTGCACCACCTCCTTTGGAAGTTGGTTCCAGACCCTAGCCGCCCTGACCATGAAATAGCGCCTTCTGATGTCTAACCTAAATCTACCCTCTGCTAGCTTGTGACCATTGTTCCTGGTCACTCCTGGCTGTGCTCGGGGGAACAGTGACTCCCCCAATGCCTTCTGATCCCCCCTGACCAGTTTGTAACAGGCCACAAGATCCCCCCTCAGCCTTCTCTTGTGGAGGCTGAACAGGTTCAGGTCCCGTAGTCTCTCCTCATAGGGCCTGCCCTGCAGTCCCCTGATCATGCGAGTGGCCC
>NW_017729031.1:65414378-65430438 GCF_001723915.1 Gavialis gangeticus
GTAGTCCCAGTTCCATCTCTGCCTTGGCCTTCCTAACTACCTCCCTACATCCCCGAGCAACTGCAGAATAGCCCTCCTTGGTGATGACCCCTTCTTTCCATTGGGTGTAAGCCACCTTTTTAGCAAGGAGACATTCCCGGATTTGTCCCCTCTCTCTCCCATTCTCTCCCAGGACATGGAGGAACATGGATTTTGGGGTCTTTTACAGAGTGACTTTGGAATTTTTTTTATCAGGGTTTTTTCAGTTTTCCAGTAGGGAACACCAGAATTCCTGCTAGGGAGGTCAGTGGCAGGACCCTACCTGCTCAGAGCTGGCACCTTGGACCCAGCTGGAAGTGGCTGACCTCCTGACCAATTGGGGCCAGGAGGACATGCTTTGACAGTTCATTGCAGGCCACCACATCCAGAACATCTTCTGGGTAATAGCTGTCCAGATGGTTGGGCAGGCGGCACACATGGAAGTAGTGCCACACAAAGGCCAACTCTGCAGCCACAGCCCACTGGCAGCTGGCCGTGCAGTCCCCATCCGGGTTTGGCAGGTGCACAGCAGGTCACAGCCAGGCAGCAGCCCCCACTGCCAGACTGCTGCAGTGGGTAGAGAGTGCAGGGGAACTCTCAGGGCTGCTTCAGCAGTCCAGGTGGCACAAGGGGTAGTGTCCCCAGGTACCAATTGGCTGGGCCCCAGAAGCTTCTGAGAGTGAGTAGCCCAGAGCTACTTGCCAGGGCAGCTTTTTGCACTGATGGGGCCAGGACAGGGCAGCTTTTTATACAGCTGGGGACAGCACAGGTGCTGGCCCCGGACTCTAGCTCCCCCTGGCTGCAGATCCAGGAGGAGCCAGGCAGGATTATTTTGCCCCAAGTGGCACAATTTGCTCCACAACATAGTTTATGTCTGAGCACGTGTGCTGAGGCAAAAAGCCCTGGCTCAAATTTGCACAGCTTCTATTTGAGCTGCTGCAAGTGCATGTGCTTGCATGTGTGGATATGCCCATGGACGTTTATCTTGCTGGGATCTTTTGACTCCAGCTGACTTCCTGCCCTTTGGGCAGGGGGCTGGACCCTATGAACTTATGAGGTTCCTTCCATCCCTAATGTCTATGAAATCTATAAAGGTGGGGTGGAGTAGAAACTTGGAGAGGGCAAGTGGAAGGGCCAGGCGAATGTAAACATACTGGTTTTTCTCTCTTACTGGCTATGATTCTTAAAATATACCCATGTGCTTAAGTATGTCAAGAGCAGTGGTCCCATTTCAGTTCAATTACCAACTGAAAAAAGCTAGCATTCTATTCTTTACATTTATGTAGAAATAAAAAATAACGGCAGAATGTATTGATTGAAGGAGTAAGTGACAACATTACCTTTAATTTTCCTTGATTTTCTTGCTACATGCTGTAATTTTTCTATTTTTTCAAGTAAAGGCTTATTAAAAATTCCAAAATAACAATCATACATAAAACATATACATATGCCTGTGTTTGATGGGAAGAACGTATTTCGACTTTGTAGTCAGAAATAATACAATAATATGATATTGTATGCCACTTACCCACTAAATGGATCTGTTCTGTTCTCCTTCCCATATGCATACACATCTGTCATTGTGGGAGTTACATAGTTTGGAAGAGAAAAACAGATTCTCAGGCTTCATTCTGGTTTCATTTACACCAGTTGAAACAGTAATCATTCTCCTGGAGTCTGTAAGATGAGATCAGAAGCCAGCCCTGTGTCTGAAGCTGAAAATGCTCAAGAAATTTTTGTTTTTAAAGCTTAGTAATGAAAGTATTTATCTTTTATCAAATTCTTGGACACATTAGAAAAATCCTCTTCAGAATTGCAGGATGCAAGGAACTGTTTGACAATGTTTTATTATGCCCCCTCTTATTAAGTCCCATACTTTAAAGTTTCTCTTTAAATTAAAACCTTTTCAGCTTCTTGTTTATTTCCCTATTGTATAACAATGTCATTCTGAGGTGGAGTTACCGGGTATCACAGGTGAGTCACTGGTGTGACAGCAACATTTTATTATATAGAATCCTTAAAAATATATATAATGTTCATCTCTATCAAATACAGTCTGCATCTGGTTTTTGATTGAAGCTGGCTAGAGGTCTTTACTGAGCTGTCTACATTGACAAGGTTGCAAGACACAACCTAGAAAAATTGAACACCCTATTCATAAGCCTTGGCTTGTTTGGTCTATAATTGGCTCTTTTTACATGTTTGCTCCCTCTCTTTGTATGTATAACTGACTTCAGCATCCAAACAATTGATTAAGCAGATGTTAGAAAATACTGGCATAGAAAAAATGAAGCATTTCAGCCTTAATTGTAACTGGAATATTTGCAAACATTTAGTAAAATTGGAGAGAAGTAGTTATATAGAAGAAGAATTACTTTGCCAGAAAACACACAGAAGTGTGAACAACTAATTACAGCTACAGATTCTTTATTATTAAAAATGAAAGACAACAAAAGACACTAAATGAACAAGTCACCTTGTACAGCAGAATATTGATGGTAGTGGAAAAACAAAAGGCATAAAACGGACAGTATTCAAAACAGATTAATTCCAAGCAGAAGGGTGATTCTCTCTTAAGAGCAGCCTTTATACTTACTGCAAGGATAAAACAAAGTATGCACCAGAAAATTATACTTGCTGAGAACCACTACTTTAGCACCCTCAGTATTAGCAGCTGAAAAATGTGCAACTTGCCACATAAGCAGCTTCTTATCTGTAGGAAATTCTTCATATTGACATAGTTGGTGTATTGAAAGTGCTTATTCACTGCAAATATATTCTATGTCCAAATTATATGCAACTTATAAGGCAGTACAAGATTATTAAAATTTAGTATCTTTATATACATAAATTCACATTACTGGTACATACTATATGCAAAATTTTCTTTGCAAAGGCATCCCCTAGTCTAATATTATAAAAGCCTAAGTCTGTCTGTCTAACTGTCCGTAACACTTTATTCGCACGCTGATTGGCTGACAGAAACAGCCAATCAGAGTGCTCCAAGTGTGGGAGAGCACTGCCATGATTCCAAAGCTGCACCGAGGACTGGCCAGAGGGTGGGGGAGCTGGGACCAGTAATCTTTGTGGACTTTTCAGAAGCTCAAAATGATGGAGATAGGTCTTCAAAGCTTTTCAGGCTCCCAGTAATGGTTTGTCCCCATCCATGGATGGAGTCCATCATTTTTTTTGAAGCGTGAACTTACATTACACAGTGCCAACCAAGCTGAATTTTTCTCATCCACTCCCCATGACTAACCCAGTAACTTCACAACAAAGAAGTTCTGCTTACAGTTATAATACCTTCATAGTAATAGCACCCAAGAAAGTTAGGATTTTCTCTGTACATAATATTAGTAGTACAGAGGCTTTATGAAACTTCACCTCTTGAGGTTTATCTACACTGTCTTCATGTTGTGCTCAGGAGTACCACTGTCAATCATGTCACATTCACTTGCTCCCAGGGTGTACAAGCCAAATCCTGGAAATGAGGCAATATAGCTGCCTTAGAACAACTTCATGTTGGTAGTTTCATACGTGGAGATGGTATGGTGTCTGATTGTCTTACTTTGTTTTACCAAAATAGTAGGCCTGTTGGGCACATCTACATGAGACATTTACTGTGGAGCTGTCTAATTAAATCCACAGTAAAGTCTCAGTATCTATATGTGTGGCCCTATTAGGCCACAGTAGACTAATTAACTCCACTACAGGTTAGTACTATCCTATGGATCTACACAATGCATGTGTAGCTGCTGATGGGGCTGGCTGGGGCATGTGTGTGCTTCAGTGTGGGGCTGCCTGCTAGCTAGCCCTGCACTGGAGCACCCTCATGCCCCAGCCAGCCCCCCACAGCATATTGAGCTGGGTTGGATCAGCCTCAGGCTGGTAGGCTGACCCCTTTGACCCTGTGCCAGACATGACTGCTCTGACCCAACTCAACATGCTGCAGTCCTGGGCGCACACATAAACGCGGTGCCTGGGAGCAATAAACTCTGACATATGTGCCAGATTTAATACATCACATTAATTTCACATGTAGACATGCACAGTGAATGTTTTATTCCTGCCTTTGTGTTTCCCCTACATAATATTTGTTTTTTAAAGAGCAAAAGACACAACAAAGGGCCAACTCAAGTTTGCAGCCCTGCAACACTTCTTCAGAACTCCCTCAAGCAAGGCACAGAATGCAGATAAGATAAGACTATGATAATACTTTATTTCCATTTTGGTCATGCAGGGTGTTTATAAAGTCCTTGTGAACCTAAAAACTTTGATAACTTTGGATGTACACATTATAGAAGCAAACTGTAAATGGCAATTGAAAGCATAATTCATTAAATTTTAACACAATACAGCTCAAATTTCTGCATTTCAGTATAACCACCATCTTTCATGAAACTTCATTCAATCCAATTTTCCAATTCATAGAAAACATTTTCGAGTTGCTGTTGAGTGATTTTATGAATTGCATTTGTGATCCTTCCTATGTTCATAGCTTACACTATGCTAAAACCTTAATGGATTATGTTTTCAATTGCCATTTACAGTTTGATTCTATCATGTATATATCCAGAGTTATTAAGGCTTAAAGTTGCACAAGAACTTTATAAACACCCTGTATAAGACAGAGCTGGAGCACAGTGGAAGGTATATTCCACTTTACAAAATATTCTATAGCTATGATGTGATTTTCCTGAATATCTTAGAGCCTGAAACATATTTTGCTTTGTCAAGATAGACTGTTCTCTCAGGAAGTTCTCCCTTGCAGCCTCACCCCCAATGCAGAGTGGTGTCTGTCTCTGACTTTTTTAAAATCTTAAATCTACATTTAATTATTTGCTTTATTAGATATAGATCTTCTAATGTATGAGATAAAAGTTTAAGACTTTATACAAGTTTGTTTATAGAACATTTAGAACACTTCATAAAAGGTTTCTAAAAGAAGTTTCTCTACAGGAGTAAATCTCTGAGATTTACTTGCATGAGAAGCACTGATATGTGCAGTTATTGTAGTTACTCCATTTGCAGTATGTAATTTGATATTTCTATTCACAGCAAAAGAAAAGCATCATGTCTGATGTAGGTTAGTCAAATCTGACAGACCTAAGGACTTTTATTTCATGTTTACAGCTTGGAATATTGTGAGTAACAATAGGGATTAAAATTTTAACTTGAAAAATAACAATAAAGTTTGGATTGGGAAAGTTTTGAAAATATATTTGGGTAGAAAACATGAATCAAACATTATTTTGTAAAGACATTAACGTTACTAGCACAGCAAACTGTCCCATATAGCCTAGTATTGACTATTCTGAAATCATTCCTTTCATGGAACCCTGTTATTATAAATGAAGGAAGGTTCCATACATGGACCTAAGTGCACAAGATGTAATACAGAGTTG
This sequence comes from Gavialis gangeticus, assembly GCF_001723915.1. Taxonomy (NCBI): domain Eukaryota; kingdom Metazoa; phylum Chordata; order Crocodylia; family Gavialidae; genus Gavialis; species Gavialis gangeticus. The sequence goes on from NW_017729031.1 coordinate 65,419,802, forward strand.
CTCTAAGATTTTCAGGAATGTATCTCACAGGAAAGTTACCCTCACTCTACATTTTTTTGCTTAGGTCTTGGTACTGCAGAACACAGAAAGGTGTTCCTGCTAGTACTATCTAAAAAATTATGCCTTTTATCTTTTAGTATGACAACAGTTCCCTTGTTACACACTACTGAATACTTGAGTTGACTTCAGAATTTCATATATTGGGACTGCAGAAAGGGAGATCTTTTCCTGAAGCATCTTTCAGATTACTTTGCAATACACAATCTGTAACATCTGGTGGTATGAATCCAGGATAATGGACTAGTCACTCTTATCTGTTTCAGTGGGTGAGCGGGAGGGAAGTTGCATCATCCTGGAAGAGATAATGTTCCTTCATATTAGCTTTGGTAAGGTACTCATAACATCCACCCAGTTTCAAAAGACTATAAAAATCTTATACTTCACAGGTTTACATTTTGCATTTTATCTATTTCTAGGGTCTGCCAGCTATATTAAAGTGATTGTATTATGTATGGGAAATAGAAAGCTATCATCTCAAAATAGACCATAATATTGCACCTTATTAAAAAATACAAGTGCATTTTCTGCCAGCAACCATGACTTATGATAATGACTGTTATCAATATGCAATTACTTGTGTTACCATAGAACATATTGACATTCATTCATTTAAAGATAATGTAACACATTTGTATTCATTGAGGTAATCTGTGAATATGATTAAACATGAATGCCCATTTTATACTGAAGAGTAAAATGAAAAAAATTGCAATCAGAATTTCAGCATAGCTAAAAATAGGTCATATTGAATTTTGAAAAATGCATTATATCTTATTCCAAGCACTGTAACAAATAATCATAAAGAAACAAAAGCACAATTTGGATGATCACTAAAGCCTCATTCACACGATCTAGCACATGTCTGTTTTGGCATCTCAAAGCAGTTTGATATGCCACATATGGCATGCCATGAACTAAAAAATGTTCCCTGTGTTGCATATTTCCAGTGTGGACTCCAATTTTGATAGTGGAGAATCCCGGTGTCAAAGGAAACACTCAGGAAAAATGTGGTGCAGGGCACACTCCTAGAGCATGCTGGGAAGCAAATGGAGGATGGGCCCTCGAAGGAGATGCTCTAGCACCTTACCAGAGGGTCGCTATGCCTGCTGCCCACCTCTGTTGCTCCAGCGTGCTGCCTCAGTGTGCTGGAGGAAATAAAAGTAGGCCATAGTTGGTAGTAGTGGCTCAGAGCTGGCTGGGACCCAGGCTCTGTCCTGGGTTTCTCCAGAGCCTGCCTGGTACCCAGGGTCTGCCCTAGGCCCAGGCAGAGCAGCAGGACCAGGCAGGCTGCCTTGCAGCCATGCATAGGGGCCAGCTGTGCAGATATCCTGGAGGTGGAGGCACCCCGTTCTCCACTCCAGGCCAGCAGCAGAGTCAGGAGGACCCAGAGGCTGCAGCAGGGACCATGAGTGAAGGGATGTGGGGGAGGGGAGAATATGGGTGTGGAGGAACTGTGTGGGAGGGGAAGACGGCATGGGAGGGATGGGCCCCCTACCCGCCCCCACGGCACTTAGTCCCTGCTGCCAGTGGCAGCAGCCAGCAGCGGGCCCTCGGGGTGCTCATGGCTTACTGTAGGCAGGGCCCCACAGTGGCACATACAGGTGTGGGCCCCAGCCTCTAGCTCCCTGGTGGCTGAAGATCTGGGAGGAGCTGGGCAGGGTCAATTTGCCCCACACCGAAGTGCATATTCAGGCATGTATGCTGAAAGGCAAATCTCCAGCACAAATTTGTGCTGCTGCTACTTGAGCTGCTGCAAGTGCATGTGTCTTCATGTGTGGATGCACCCTAAGAGGCATATTCACTCTTTGTAGCTATGGATTTGGGGAGGACTGAACTAACTGCTTAGTTAGGAGGACTGAACTAATTGCCTGCTTATTCCAGGCTATGGATAAAATAGTTATTCAATAAATACCATTAGTCTTTAGGAATGACACAGATTTACCACTATCATGACATGGAAGTGCATTTAAATGGTGAATCTATATATTCACCTTAGCTATGGAGATTCAAGGATTAGGTGAGTCATTAGGGAAGGTGAATACTTGAATAGGTCGCAAAGATTTTGCATCTTAATTTTACCATACAGATACTTTTTGTCATAATTTCTATGAAAAAGAATGGTTACTAAATGTTGAACTCAATATGCAGTATTATCAACCATATGATTTGAGAAGAAAAAGCAACTGGTTATTGACAAATATTATTCTCCAAAGTGATATTTTATGACAGATTAACATTCTGAAGTCCATTCTCTTAGAGGAACTCAAAACAAAAACTATTCCAGTTCAAATATTTAGGCTATTTTATTCTATTCAGAACCATTTCATTCCAGGTCTAACAGTTTTCCATAAATTGTAGATAATTTGGACAAGCCAGTTGTTAGTCTGCTTTTCAAAATTCTTTTCTGCCATGTCTCGTCTCAAAGATAGTTTATCTTAGAAATATCAAATAAAATAAATTGTAAGGCAAAATCTAGTATGCAGCATTAATTCTGAAACTGGCACGCATTTGGGAAGTTATTCACTTGCAAGTAAGGAATGTCTTAATGGATAGTTAGATGGTGGCAAACTGAAAGATACTAACTTACTGACAGAAGTATGTATTTTCATTCTTTTGCCTTATTGATGATGATTTAAATAGTGCAAATAAATTGCAAAGCAGATTGTCACCAAGACTAAATTCAAAAAGTCATAATTTGCATAATCCATTGTCATTGTGGTGATCAGAAATTACTCTGTGCTAAAGGTGCTTGAAAGATTCTTTTTACTTAAAATCATTTCCAACTGCAGCTGCATAACAAACCACAGGTTTTTATACTCTTCTCAGACTTTCTGTCTCCAAAATTAACCACCAATACTATTTTTTTCTTAGCTAAAACTTAATAATAACACTTAACAAACAACTTTATCTAACACTCAATTCTAAATATCACATTTACTAAAATAAAGATGATCCTGATTACAAGATGACCCCCCAATAATTAATTTTATATAAGAAAAATTAAAAATTTGTTATAATTTTCCAGGTATAGAATTTAATTATTGGAAGTTTGCCTTGAATTTGTTCCCCCTCCCATTGCTAGATCAGGGAAAATAAATCTGGGGGGTCAGGTAGCCCCTTTGTTTTCTGCTTTTTCCCAGCTTCTTCCCCCTGCAGCCCCTTCTCTCTCTCCTTACCATCAGATCCAGCACATGGAACTGAGGAGAATAACTGAAAACAGTGACTTTGAAATTAAACATAGGTGTAGTAATTTGAATATTGTACTTTGCATATAGACTTAGTTCATCCAGAATTGATGCATGTCACCTTTTTTGAAACTGCTGGAAAGCAGTTTTAGCACAGGTATTCCAGAAATGCATTTTTGAGCAGAACTTTGACACTTATTTATATATAGTATGAACTATGTATGATATTGTATTTGTGTAAATACGGTACTTCTAAACAAGTCCAACGTGCTATCAATGTTCAGTTGAGTGCCTTGAACTGTCACTTTGTACTCTGAGGTTACTTGTACTGCATCTTTGGCTTGGGGGTGCCCATTGAAATATCAGTACTATGATTATTAGGAAGTAGTAAGTCAATTTTTTTGGCAGTGCTATGTCCTGGGGCTGGCAATATGATAAATCTTCTGTACAGTCACATAATTATTGTATTTTTAAGTGAGATGCTTAAGGTGCTGAACACAATCCAAAAAAAGCAGCCAGAAAACAATGGTCATGTCTACCCTGCATAAAATTAATTGATCAAAGAGTGACATGTTTCTTCCCCCCCCAGTAGGATGTAGCCAAACAAGGAAGCTATATTGGCCATGAACAAGTGCTTCTGAGAATTTCTATTGCTAGAAATCTTTCCAAAAGAGGGAGCTCAGCTCAGGGGCTCCACAGTGGTTAGAGATGGGGGAGCAGGCAGCCCTGGAATGGCTGCTCCCCTTTCTCCATGTGCCACTCCCTGGCTGGCCAGGGCACAGGGTGCCTGCTGGCTAGCCCTGCACTCAGGCATCCTGTGCCCCTGCCATCCCTCCTCCCCCAGCCCCTGCAGCACATGGAGCCCAGTTGAAGCAGCCTGTTGGGCATGGGCAGTTTGCCCACAGTGGGACAAAGTGTCCTACAACAAAGCACATGTGCCAGAGTATGTGCTACAGTACAAAGCAGTAGATTAAATTTGTCCCATGACTATTTGTGTCACTGTGGCTGCATCCAGATGAATGAGCATGTGCCTGTTGTGGAATGTCAAAGCGGTTTGAGATGCTGCACGAGGCACTCTAAGAACAAAAAAAGGTCCCTGCACTGCATATTGCAGCATGGACTGTAAATTTGATATTGGGAAATCCCGGTATCAAAATATAGCATGCTGGGAAAAAGCAGTGCAGACAACCAGAAGCAGAGTCTTCCAGAAAGATGTTCTAGCACACGGCCAGAGCATCTCTATGGCTGCTGTGTGCCCTGCTTCACCAGCATGCTGTCTCATCCACCCACAGAAAAATTAATTACCATGCTCCAGAAGCTTCCTGCATCTCAGGTATCAATGTCCCTGTGCTTTAAAATGGTGGCAAGGATGCTTTATCCATAGCTCATTCAACGAGCTTTAGATAAAGCAATCCCACCACCATTTTGAAGTCTGGGGACACTGGCCACCCCTGGGACCCTGATGTGTTACAGAAGGTAATAGAAAGGGTTCGTTTTTCGTAGAATTGTTTTTTTGATATGATATATAAAAAGACAAAATTTTTCATTTACTCCAAATAGCGTACCCCTTGTGTTGGTTCTTCTAAATGCACTGTGGGTACATAAGCGTGGACATTTGGTTCACCAGGGACATTAGCAGCAGAACACCTTGTCCGCTGCTAGTTGTCACGAGGGAACGCCTGTGCCACACAGCCTCCGGCGCACAGCAGGTTACCCCAGGTGGAGTACGGGAGGTTGGGGCCAGCACTGGGCTGGCCCCAGAAACCTGACCTGGGGTCCTGGGGGCCTCCTGGGGCTGCAGCAGCTGGGATCCTGCCACTTGGTGCGTAGCTGGCAGCCAGAGCTCTGGTTTTGAGCTGTGCAGAATGCCCCTGCATGTGCTGCTTCACTTTTTTGGGGAGATGGGGGGGTTAACCCCCCCCACATGCTGCTCCTTTGCAGTGCAGAGAGCAGCTGAGTGTGTAGTATGTGGCTGCGCTTGTCTGGATGTGGTTGTAATGTCCAGAGGAATAAGCCTGTTTGACGACTCTTTCAACCTCTGTCTTATGGCAAAGTAAACTTTCTTAGGGGTGTGAATTGTGAGGATGCTTAGATCTTTCAGTTTTATTCTGTATGAGATTTCCTACTCTCTGAAAGATATCCTCAAATGGTTTTGCTCTCTAACCCCACAATGAATATACCCTTTACATGAGACCATAGGCTTGACATACTTTCTATGTCTCCTTTGCTGGTCTGAAAAAAATGGAGCTACCGGATCTATGGAATGAAAGCTGTGAGTTAGTGGTGGAGCCTTCCCCTATTACACCAGCCATCATGGTTAAAGTGGCATGATTTGGAGGAAGTTAGTATTCTAACACTGGTCAAGTCAAAATCAAATTTGTACCTCACAGGAGAAAACTAATTACCATTAAGCATAATTATTCTCTTACTAGTAATTTTAAATGGACTGTCCATTCTTTAGTTATTTTTCAGTGGAAATAAGATTTTCACTGTTTTTGAAAAATCTTTTTAAGGTAATTTTAGTGGCAAAGAGTATAAATTACATTTCTGTCTTTTTAAACTGTGGAGTTAAACAATTAAAATATTCCAGGAGATAGTCCAAATATTTTCTTTTGAATTGTATTATTTTTTTCTATTTCACAAAAATGAATGCTTTCAAAATAAATATTGTGATTTAAAGTAATCTCATCCAAGGAACATGTTAAGAATGCCTCCTGCCAGAGAATTCTATGAAAAGGTTTGAATGCTATAATTAAAAAAAAAAAAGTCAGATTGCTACCTATAAATTTTCATCAATAATTATGAAAAACTCTTTTTTTACTTGCATTTTGGATTTTGAAAAATTGTAATAGGTCTATGACAAGCACTCACTGATACTGTGTTGATTAAATATCATTTCCCCTGATACCTCCAGTGATACTCCCACGCATGGTAAATGTATCAGCTAATTGAATTCTTTTTTTAAAAGTGCTTTTATATTTCAAAGAGTAAAAGTAGGACCCAACTGTCCTTCCCACACAGTTCAAATATTTGCCTTACTGATGATTCCTTTTGACATGCCTCTTAAAATAACAGCAATGTAGGTGCAAATCTATCAGAATATTTCTACTGAAGTCAAAATGATAAGAATAAAATTAGTTTGTTTTTCATGGCAAATCATCAAGCTGTGTTCAGGTTCATAATGCTTAATTGGTTTTGTCAAATACCCAGGATTCCAGGACAGCTAACCAGGAAAGTGAATATTGAAAGACTTATGAACTGATACTATTGAGTGATTTACTGCTCCAGTTCCCAGGATTCATCTTTGTCAACTAACATACACCTGCTGGGAAAATGTCATAATGATTTGTGTGTATTTTGGTCATATACCTTTATACAGACACAAAAGTACATCTTCTATAGAAAGAAAATAAATGATTATGTCACCTAAAGGTTTTGCTGGCATTGAGTCTAACATCATAATATTGTAGTGGCTTGCTATGAATAATAGGTAAAATATTTTAGAAAAATGGACAAATCTGAATTCACTTATGCCAGATTCAGACTAAAGCAACTTATTTTGCTCCTACAGAATTACTCTTGATTTACTCCAGAGTAATCAGTAAGAAGATCAGAAAAACTGCTTTTATTACCTTTTGTAATACTCAGCCAGTATTGGCAGACCTTTGTCTCCCATCTCGCCTCTCCTACATACATTTATTTACTTCTTTTGTGGGCAAATTAGTGACACTGTATCAAAACTGAAAGAAAATCCTTGGCTTATCAAGACTGGGCTATAGATTCTGTTCCCACTTAGATCAGAAATGGTCAGTTATGATTGGCCAGAAATGTCCAGCCACTCTAAAATATTCTGCTATATATCTGATAGACAGGATAATAAACTGAACTTAAATAATACATGTGAATATTGGGGAGGTATTTAGCTAAGATGCTTTCTCAAAGAACTGGCCAATTCTATTTTTTTTTTTTAGGAATCATGCCAGTGAACATATGTGCAAGTCAATAGAACTACTTACATCAGCATTTTCTTTCTAGACTTTCTGCAGGGCTTACAATGCTGTGACCTTGAAAATACATATTTTACTGTTAAATCCCTTTCCTATTTAAAAATGCCAAATAAGAAAAAGAGTTGCTTAATGAATTTTAATACCAGAAGGGACTGTTGTGATCACCTAATACAGAATCCTATATGATCCTTGGATATGTAAACAGATGAGTATTCACTTGTAGAATGGATCAGGCACTATTAAGTAAATGGGAAACTAAACAGAAGATGAAATTTAATATAGATAAATCTAATGTGATGCCTAGTGGCAAAAATAACCTAGACTATGATGGATTTGATCTTAGCTGTTACCACACAGAAAAGAGTTCTGGGAGTCAGTGTGGATGTTCACTTAAACATCAGCTCAGTGCTCAGCAGCCATCAAGGCAAACAAAATGTTAGGAATTAAGAGGAAAATTGTAAACAAAACAGCAAATGTCATTATGCACCTTTATAAATCCAAGGTGCATCCACACCTTGCATAATATATCCAGTTTTGGTCCCCACACCTCAAAAAAGAATAAAGAGCTTAACAAGGTATGGAGAAGAGCAACAAGGGTGATTTGTGGTGTGGAGGGGCTTTCATATGAGGATAGACTGAAGAGGCTAGGCCTATTCAGTTTAGAAAAGAGAGACACTTGATGGGGATATGATAAAGGTTTACAAAATAGTGAGGAGAAAGTAATAATAGGATCTATTATTTATTATCGCTTACAATACAATAACTAGGGGTTACAAAGGGCACAGACAGAAGTTGCATTTTTCGTGTGATCAGCCCCCTGAAAGCACTCTACAGCATGCCAAGATACATGTGCATGACTGCAGAGTGCTTTTAAAGTGACTGATTGTTCAACAAATTAACCCTCATCAAATGAGATATCTGATGAAGGCACTCCACTTTAGAGGAGCTTGGGGGAAGGGCGGTGGATCATGCTGCCCCCCCCATCCCCCCACCTCAGGCTGGGCAAACCCTATATTACAACTTGCTCCCCCTCTCCCTTTCCTTCCTGCTGACAGCCTTGGACCTGGGGGGTGGCAGGGCTGGAGAAAGGGGGCAGCTTCTTGGCTACAGGCAGGCCCCTTGGGCTCCTGCAGGCAGACCTGATTTCCCTGCCCCCCTGCCAATGAGGAAACATCTGTTGGATTGGGGGGGGTGCTCTAACTCATGCTGTTTTATGTAAAAATGCCATGAGTTAAAGAAGGATCCTGCATGTCTGTCAGTGCCCAAAATGAAACTAATATGTAGTAAGTTTAAAGCTAACAAAAGGAAGTTCTGTTTCGTGGTGTGTAATCAACATATAGAACCTATTGTCATGAGATTTTGTGGAAGCTGACAGTTTAGCCAGATTTAGAAAAAGGGACTGGACGAATTCTTGGAGGAAAGGTGTACCACTAGCTGGTAGGCATGGGGGTAAGGAGTAGAGTATTTGAATCAGAACTTCCTTGACTCTAAATGCTGAAGGCTGCAAATTGGAGAGGAAAACAGTGGGGGGAAACCTGTTCACTCTCTCTTTGCCATTGTGTGGCACAGGATACCTGGTAGGATGGACCTATAGGCTGACCCAGTAAACAGCAGTTATTATGTTCCTATGTTGTAATTTTTTGTATTTGGCATGTGTATCTGCTAATGTGTTTTCAACAGGTCTCCCAATTATACAGGTGATCTAATAAAAGATATCACAAAAAGCCTTGCCTCACTGCTACTAGAGTAATGTGTGCAGTTCTGGTGTCCATAATATAAGGATGTTGATAAACTGGGGAGCTTCAGAGAACAAATAGGATTAAAAAATGATTAAAGGACTGACTGAAAAATATACCTTTAATGACAGAGTCTAGGAGCTCAGTCTATTTAGTTTATCTAAGGGAAGGTTAAATGATAACTTAATCTTAATCTGTAAGTACCTTCATGAAGAAAAGAAGCTTGATAACAGAAGTTCTTCAGTCTAGCAAACAGAGGCATAAGGCTGGATGTTGATGCAAGAAGAATTCAAGCTAGAAATAAGATGCAAGTTTTAACAATACGGATAATTTAAAATCAACTGGAACTATAGGAAAAATTTTAAAATTTTACTTGCTTGAGTATATGCTCAATATATACTATGTTGTGGTAGATTGCCCATTATTGGATATTGTTAAACCAAAATGTTTTGTAATTTTTTTTATACAATTCAGTCACCACTATTAGGCTTAAGTCAGGAATTAATTCAGTGAAATATAATGGCCCATGTTACCCAGGAAGTCAGACTAGGAGCAGAATCCCATTTCGCTGCAAGCGCTCAAATAGTGCTTAGCTAGCTGCATCAGTGCTTTTTTGGCATTAACACACAGTTTGCAAACCTACTCCAGGTGCAGCATGAATACGCAAGGATTCACATTACAATTATGCATATTCAATAGGTTCCATTTTGGCCAGGCAGGTACATAGCTCCATACAAATGTGGAACCTCCAATCCTGTGGAGAAGACTATGCAAGTAAACTCCTTGACTTTGGTAGGGCTCTGGACAGAATGCTAATGTTTTCCTGTACGCTTCTCTTTGCAAAATTATGTCTCTGTATAGTTTATTGCATTTACCTGTAGGCCAAACCGGCATAGCTTTTTTAATTTTGGGCTAATATTTTTGTAGGTATGTACTCAAATACCTGTATACAGTTCCCAAAAATTGTTATTTTTCCCCACATTTTTTTCTGTTTGAATTCTCTATTTTACCTCATTTCTCTCATGATATGAAAACTTTCATTATGCTTTTAGTTTCCTTTATATAATATATTTCAATAGATGTGTTGAAAAGGCTGAATGATTTTTTTTCCTTTCTTCTAACCACACTTAAAAATAAGAGATTTGTTGAGGGGAGAGATATTATAGATGCCACTGCTACTTCTGTAATGAAGATGAGGTAGATGCCTTAGTCCACACCAAAAATCAGGATCAGAGTGACATTTTACTGTATAATTTAACCTAAATGTAATTGTAATTTGGACAACACAGAACTGTTAGGCTGGAAATGGGGGAAAAAACACTGACTCAGTATGGAGGGGACTTGTCCTAATGTTCTTAATTCCTGGGACAGTAACCTGATGCATTATTTTTCACTTAAAGAAGGACATTAAGACAAGTTGTTCTAACATGGATAATTAAAATAGGTCAAAATATCAAGCAAGCTCTAAAAAATAATTAACTTCAAACTGCTGAACCCAGCCAGTTAAAAGCTGACATTTTGCTTTTAATTCTATCCTTCATGGCATTTTAAAATTCTTGTAAATGTTATTACCTTGGCAAATGCTTGTAATATTAGACTGTCAAGAGGAGGAAACGTATACTGTTACTCAGCACGCTGCATTCAAACTT
>NW_017729031.1:65430527-65446431 GCF_001723915.1 Gavialis gangeticus
TATACTGTTACTCAGCACAAACCATCTCACACTTAGCAATAAGATGCTGTATCCCAGTGGAATGGCTGTTTACTGAAGCTTGATAAAACACTTTGGTATAGTTTGAAAGTTAGGCTATGATCCTGAGTTAGATTCAGAACACAGTCTATAAACATTCCTGCTGAGGCTAGTGTTTGTTCAAAAGGAGCTGCTGGGAAGTTGCCATTTTATATTAGATTAGTATAAATTTTGAATAGATTATAGCTGATGGAAACGGATGACAAAGCTCAGAATTTGATCAGCTGTAATTTGTGAATATAGGACCTTTTCTTTAAGTGTTCCTTTTTTCAGAAAGAAAAGTAGATTATTTTTATGTTAGGTTGTATCAGTTACAATATATTTTATAGCTGCAGGATGTAGATCATCATGTTGTTTTTAGATTATATCACTAATAACTTTTGGTAATTTAGGAAACAACTATCTCAAAATATTTGTATTGAAACAGGCTTTAGTCAGGTTTCACCCTGATGAACTGAGTATATTCCTATATTTATATTACTCTGTGAACATTACCTAAAAGTGTGTATGTATTTGCTTTATTTAAAAACTTTGCCCCAAATCTGTGGAGAAAATCACACAGGTGAACCCCTTGATTTGGGTGTGGATCTGCACAGAATCCTGTGCAGTTCTCTAGTTTCTCTAATGAATGATTTATGCCCAATTACAGCGCTCCATCACATCTTTACATGGGGGATGCACATACCTTCTATTCAGAATAAGGTAATCTGGTACTGTACATAGAACCTATGAAATATTGCATATTGATTTATTTATCGAAGAACTCGGATGCAACTTTGCAAGTTGCGTGAGGAAAAATAGACAAGGTGGAGACGTGATTGAACCTGAAGTCTCAGCCAATCTCAGCAATTTTATTGTTCCTTTAAGATAGAAACTGATTATTTAATCTCTGGAAAATTGTTTGAGAGAACTTCTTAGTGTCCCTCTATCACCTAGTCTCAATAGGTTTTCCATGAGAAATGATAACTTAGCTGAGTATTATCAGAAATATGGAGCTACAATAATGAGCAAACAAATTCCTATTCAGTTCTGAGGATGTGTGCACAACATCTCCTTGTTTGCTTCTGCACTGTGTTGCATGTAACAACTAGACAATAAAATAACTCCTGTGCATGGGTAGTGTCTTTTTATTTGCAGTTGCAAACATGATATCATTACTGTATGGATGAAAATAGTGCATAGTGGCATTATAAATTATGTTAAGCTGACCCCAGTTAGTATTAAGGAAAGATTTCTTGTATCTTCTCTTGCCTGCTGCACTGTGGAAAGGTGGACCAAAACTGGATATTACTATATTGAACATATAGACCTGAATGTGGGTCCACCTAGCTATCCATTAATGGACAATTGTTTGAATACGTATTTTGTTATTCTGCAAGGATCGCTGTAGATAACAAAACGAAGATCAGGCTATATATCACATATAAAATAATTAAAGAAAAAATCAATCAACAATTTAATTTAAACAATCACATAATGATCTCTGTTATTCTGTTTAACAGAATGGTAATCAATTACATTCCTGGGTCAATTCTGTTCTTATGCAATTATTCAATGGAAAGGACAAATACGAGCCTAATTATGTTAACTCTTCAAGCTAATACTGTTTTAATCACTCCTCATATATGGCACTAGCAATGTTAGTATTTTGGGGCTACCAAGATTCTAATATGTCCATAGTTGTCTTCCTATGACTATTCACCAGACTATAAAGAACAATCATTAAAAAAAGATATCAAAGTAATAGTTTTTTGGGTTTTTTCCCTAGGAATTTCTGACTAGCAAGGATTGTAGGCCAATTATTTATAGTATTAAAGCAACTAAAAATATGCCAGTTAACTAACACCCAAAAGCAGAGATGTAACTGATAGTCATGCATGGGGCAATGTCAGTGCTTTTTTTTCTACCCTCCCCTCCCACCTCTGCCTGGAGTCAGTGCTTAGGCAGTCTTCTTACCTAGCTCAGCACCGTAGATCTGCTACAATAGCAGAGAATCTATGAGTCCTTTTCTGAATTGAACCATAAATAGCCATATTTATAGAAAAGCATCACTTCATGGATTATGACCATCTTTGTAGTATTTACAGTATTATTATTTTGTATCACTTTCTAATTATTACTAGATTTAATTATAATCTGAAAATAAATATTTAATAAAAATGTTCCTCCTTTTGAAATTCAACTTGTGAAAATCTCAGGCTTACTTCTACAGCAGCAAGAATTGATATTGTTCCAGATTTTGCATTTATGAATCAGAGGAAATAGATTATGTTACTTTCAAATTTTCTACATGTGCCAAGATTTTTGTATGTGAATAGTTAACCAGGATGACTCAAGATTAAAGTAAATCATACACGATATTGTACTGGATCTGAGCCAAAGGGACTGGTCCAAACCCCAAGAAGCTGAGATGAGAGAGAGCATCTGGGGCTATCTTTTTATGAGATCACATTGGTATTTGCTCATTTGGAGTAATAGGAGGGTGTATGGGCTCTGTTTCCAATTATGAAAACCCTACTTTTGGGGAGTAATAAGAAATAGAGTTGCAGTTTTCTAAGCATATTTTCCCCTCAATAGATTTTCCTATAGATAGGCATTCCTTAGAGGCTTCCTTTTCTTGTTGCTTTTAAAAATGTATTTTCTTTTTGTATGATTTAAATTTCCTGTTAAGCACTGAATAGTCATAGTTGGGTAACTGTCTGATTTAAGTCATAACACAAAATACGACTATTAAAATTCACATATATGTATATTTATTATACCCAATATAATATTAGAATATGGCCTCAGACCATTCTCAACGAAGTCCACAGTGCTGCAGATGTGAAGCACCAGCTCTCAGGGTTGTACATGTACTTTCTGTACAAAGTATGCAAGCCCAAAGCCTGCAAATACTTAATAGCAACATTCTACTGCCTTGCTTAATGGAAGGATAGTAAATAATAGTAATTTCTTCAGCCGGTTGTGTGTGACACATGCAGTGTTTGTGTGTGGTTTATAAGGTGACTAAGTGCAAGTGGGAGTAAGAATGAGAAAAACCAACAAACAAGAAATGTTTACTAAAGGTTAGATGACATTTACTAGCCAAATTGGAAAGCAGAAACTTTTTTTACTTCAAAGAGAAACCCAGGCTATATATAATGGCTCTAGTTCCCAGTCCTTGACATCCTGCAACTATAATAATCCCTCTTATGGCAGCAACTTGATTTAAAAATCACCCATCATCTGTTTTGAATTCAGAGGTGAAGACAGGATCTGAACTAGATACCAGGCAGAAGCCTATAGAACTTAAAAAAAAAAGAAAGATAAGAGTTGTAGTTTCTGTACAATCTTCCCCTTCACAAATTAGAAATAACAGGGAAGAAACAGGAGGAAAAAAATAAAACAAAATTTTTTCTGTTCCTCAGTGAAAGTAGGACATTTCAATCCTTTTTCTGTTTCCAAAAAGCTTCAAGAATCTCTTTTCATTAATCCTTTTGCTATTTTGCCCTTTTACTCTAGCACTAAATAGTAATACCTGGGCGTGTCTACATGTGTGCCCAACTGCAGAGTAACCACCGTTCCTGCACAGTCTCAGCAGTGTATGGGTCATTTCTGACCCTACTGTGCAGTAGCAATGTGTTGACACATCCTCTGTGAAGTGACAAGGTGAGGAAAAAACTTTTTTTTAGTTTTTTATTTTTTAAACAGTAGCCACTGGCATTAGTGATATGTAGGGGGTGCACGCGGGTACATGTGAACCACCTGAACTTGGCAGTGCACCCCCTGCAAAAAGCCCCACCGACACTGCCGGCAGTGCTTGTGGGTGGTTGCCGCTCACCCCCCTGCCCTCTCGCCAGTGGCATCTGCAGGCAGTCTGTGATTACCACTGCTGGCGGCTGCAGGTGGTTGCCAAACCACTGGTTGTCACTTACTCCACTCCCCCCCCCGGCCAACACTGTCACCACTGCCTGTGGGGAGATCATGATGCTCCCCCCCAGCCTCTGATAGGAATTGTGGCCAGAGAGATTCTAATGGAACAATCAACAGAAGTAAGATTTTATGTTCCTCATTCTGTGTTAGAAAAAGTGCATTCTTTTTTTGATGAATGAAATGATTAGTTGCATTAATGAAATTGTTCATGGTGTGGATGGAGGTAATCCAAAGTTTTATGAATACTGATAACTACTCATATAGTGCTTATGCTTTTATCAAAATCTCTGCTGTCTGTCTTCTCTACAATGGCATGGATGAACCTGCTGTAATCACATCATCCAGTTTCTCTCAGTGGTGATAAAACAGTATCCACTACATGCTATTTCTACAACAAAATGTGTTTTATTTACTATACACTTTTCCAAGTTTGTGTCAGTCTTCAAGGTGGTTCTTTTTTAAGGATTGCCTTTTAACAGGTCATAACTTATCAAGATTTTTATAGGCATTGTATAGGTAGAATCAAGTAATGTGGAAATAATTTGCAAATCATTTACAATGTTCTTTATAACATGTTATAAGACTGTTCCAGTCCACCTATATTTCCATGCCCTTTACTATAAGGATAGTACATATACTTTCATTATATATAGCTTAATTATTTTAACTAAAGCATATATCAAAGAAAAATCTACTTTTAGAATAATGTTAATGAATGCATAGTCATATTCAACTAGTGCCTAGAGAGTATGGTGTTGGATGCTTTAGAAATGTCTTAGATGTGGAGCCCAGACTAGGAGACAAGAAACTCTCAGTCCCTACTCCACAATCGTGATCATGAAATGGGGGGTGGGATCTTCCTGCTGTCAGGGCAGGGGTTCATTTTCTCCCCTTGGGCTTTGGTGGTGGAACCCACCCTGGCAGCAGGCAGCTCCCAGGGGCAGGGAGCAATCTTCTGTCCCCTGCTGTCCGGCTAACTGGGAGCACATTCGCTCCTGGTCAGTCATCTACACATGCCATACTGCACAGTAAGTAATTGGGAATAAATTTGCTAGTTTTAGTTACAGGTAGAAAATGTACTCACAATTAGAACAATTTATAGCGCAGTAAGCATCTGTTTGTGTAGACGGCGATGTTTACTGCTCAGTAATTAGCTCTAATCTTGAGTAAAGTGTCACATGTAGACATTCCTACAGGGTGCTAATAGTGATTAGGAAGCTGTGATCCCTTTAAAATAGAGTGACCATATGTCCCAGCTGGCTGGGATGGTTCCTGATTTCCATAGGCTGGACCTGACTCGTTGGTCAAAAGTCCTGTGCTGGAAACCAGGCAGGCTACTGCTGTGCAGGAGTAAGGCAGGCAGACTAGAGAAGGTAGCACCACATGGCAAGTTGTTGCTTCTTCACAGCAGTGGCAGTGCCTGCCTGGCTGCACCATGCTACTTCTCCTCTCTGCAGGCCTCCAGTCCAGGAATTTTGACCAACCAGCCAGGTGCAGCCTATGGAATCCAGGAGCATCCTGGCCAAATTGGGATGTATGGTCACCCTACCTTAAAAGGATCTCATGAAACACCAGGGCATTGTGGTACCCTGATTGAGAATCACTGGGTTAGTGTTATACCATATATTTTGCTTTAAACAAATGGTAAATTATTCTGAAAGTATTTATGGATTGACAAGGTGAAATGTTGCCTGTAGAGAATTATAAAAATGTTATTGTAACATGAAGTGGTCCCTGTGACAAGATGCTAAAAGTTAAAGAGATTTGACTCTGTGGCGTTTTAAAATAAATGTATAGTATCTCTATAGAACTTGCCAACTATACATCAATAGCATGTCCTCTTCACTTTCTTGTTACTTTCAGCTAACAAGCATGAGCTTTTTAACCTAAATACAAGATTTTAATATAGAACACAATTCAAAATAATAGGTATCGAGCATTTCAGTGTAGTAACGTAGTTTCTTTTGAAATATCCTTGAAAATTTGGGCCTTGACACTTCTTGAGTACTATTATTCTGATCCAAATGTGTTCCAGAGCTTATTCAAGTTGCAAGACAGTTTCTGTCTTATATATCAGTGTCCCAGGGAAAGATGAGTGGGGGCCTTGGAACACCGTCCCACAGCAGGACCCAAGGCAGGGCTGACCTGCCCAGAAAAGAAAGAGAAAAGTCCTGAAGGTAGGGCATACATACCTCTTTTAGGAAAAATGGAGCTGGACAAGCTGCGCCGAGATGAACTGCCCGTGCAGTTCATCAGTTGCTTTTATTGCTGGTTAGCAATGGCACTGGCTGATGACGTCAGCAAAAAATCACCGCCCGGCTGATTTAAAAGCAGGGCAGCCGGCTAAGGAGGACAGTGTCAAGGTATTTTGGGAGCCACAGATGCCAGACCTGTGAGTGTGGGTGGTCCTAGACCCGCACCCCAACTGTTCCTTTTTTTTCTCTTAAATTGTTTTAAGTTTTGCAGAGCCCCAGAGCAGAAAGAGGGGTCAAGGGCAGCTTCCTTAGGCCAGGAGGAGCCTGAGTAGCACAACAGTCAACAGTGTAGGGAAGGAAGACCTGGCACTTCAACCAGGGTCAGTCCAATGTCCTGGTGGGTGTCTTGCATGGGAAAAGGCCAGGTGACGAGCAAGGAGAAGAGGCAGATGGATCCAGCTGAAGAGCGAGATGACAATCCAACATCAGGTCGTTCTGAGGGTTGGTGCATGGCCAGGGTGTGGGGGAGGTGGAGCCCTGAGAATGCCCATTAAGGGCAGTGCTCGACCCACGAGGAATGATGAGAAGGAACCCCAACACTGAAGGAAAAGATCAAGTCATGGCAGATGAGTACCAGGGCTTCCCTTCAGGGTAAACGGAACCCTGTGGCCGGCACTGGATGCATGCTCCAGAGCTGCAAGAGAGTGCCTCCACGAGGCCAAATGGGTGCAGTCAGAACTGGGAGCAAACATTAACATGTTTTAGTTAATGCACATTAAATCTAGTGTGCCGTTGTGTTGTACTAGGAAAATGTGCATTAGCCTGTCTCAATCGCATTAACTAAAGAGCACTAATTAAAACACCCAGAGCATCTTATGTATCAGTATCCCTGTGTTTCAAAATGGCATTGGGTGTGCTTTATCTAAAACCCAGCTGATGATATTTATATAAAGCACCCCCTCCACCATTTTCAACTGAGGAGATTCTGATGCACAAGATGCACAGGCTGGATGGAGTGTGGTAATTACCATGCTCTGGCAGACTCGATTAATCAAGTCTGTTCTGACACGCTGTAATTACAGTACATTGAAGAAGCCTCTGCACTTGTCTAGAGGCACCCATGGTTTTAAGTGATGTGTAATGTGCATTAGCCTATTTTAATGCGCATTAACTAAATAGCACTTTTTTGAGCGACACTTTAATGTACATTAAAAAAGGCTAATGTGCACATTAAAGCACATGTGTAGATGCACCCACAGTTTTTGATAGGCAAGCTTAAAACGTTACTTAATTTTCCCTACCCAGTGGCTAGAAGCCTTTTTTTTTTTGTGAACGTAATTTTGTCTGTTCATTTCTATAGCTATTTTTCACTACATTCTCATAACAGTTTCTTCTATGCTGAAGCAAACTGAAGCCAAGAATATTTATATTTTGGCAGCTTAGAATTTATGACTTTACTTACACTTGTACTGCCTACACTTACCAGATAAAATTAGACTTAATATGCTTTACCAAAAAATATTGCAAGCCTTCATGAAGATTCATATACTGATTCCCTTTGACTGTAGCAAAGACTTTTATAAAAATAATTTGTTCAGCTGTTGGTGCTTCCTGGTGATCTTCTCTCATAAAAATGCATTCCCTGGTGTAACTATACACCAAAACCCAAAGGCTTAAGTAAGAAAAAAAACCATAGAAAAAGTATAACTAAACATAGAACTTAGTTGCAGTTCAATTTCAAGCATATTATTTTTAAATGTATGTAAAAATGAATGAACTTCTAACCATTCAGTAATGGGCAGATTAATAAAATGTAACAATGCAATTGGCCACATTCTTCTCTATGTAAAATTTATGCAACCCCTTCACAGAGATAATTTTGTGCTAAAATCAGTAGGACTATTTTAAATGTATATACAAGCAATTTTACATATACATGTTTAAAGATAATGGTTAGAGCTAGAGAGCTATTTTATGTATACTTCAGTAATGAGTTTTACATCTTTTTCTGTTCACAGATGATTTGCAAACAGGCTACCTGTTTTATTAAGTCCAACACATTTCTACCAAGTTTTTTCTATAAATAAGTGGCACAGTGCTTTATTAAGTTTGGACATTCAAACCATTTTACTTAAGCACATAGTTAGCTAGCTCCACATATGACAAAGAGTGCAGCAGGTCATGAGCTAGGAGTTGATCCTCCCCTTGCTCTCTACAGAGAATCAGATTCCTAAGTTTCTGTGACCCTCCAAGAAGACTTACCATCTTGGTAAGTGTAGTAGGAAGGTTGGTTAAACTGCCAATCTTCCTTATCTCACCCTGTGTGAGGGTTTGTCTGGGACATATGTGACGAGGCTTGCAGTAGGCCACTAGAGGTGACCTGGGGGTCAGCAGGGCAGGAGAACAGGTTACTGGAGTCAAGAGGAGAGACCTAAGAAATGTAGTCCTGGACATAAGCCACGGTCAGGTGCCAGGAGTGAGAGAACCAGTGCTGAGTTCCAAGGAAGATCTAAGGTCAGGGTCAAGGAAGCTAAGTGGGGTCAGGATGCCAGAGAAAGCAGAAAGAGCAGGACCACAGAGAAAGCCAAAGCTGATCTAGAAGAACCAGAAGGCAGTGAATGTGAGGCTTGTCAGAACAGACTGAGGTGATATGAAAACATGCCTGCATCCTAAGGCTGTAGGTGTGCTTATAAGGGGTGAGTGGCATGTTTAGCAGCCAATCTAGCTGCAGAGGACTGGGACAGTTGCATTAGCCAGAGATCAGGGGCAGGTGCTTGGCTCAGCCAGGTGTACTTGATAAAAGGCCCTGACACCTTAGATATGAGGAGAGATGCATCTAAAAAATGGGAAAGGGTTTGCTCCAATTTAACTTGGGAGATGAACAGAGAATCAGAAAAAGCAAAGATGGAAAGGGAGAAGAGTGAATTGGTTTGCTTAGCCCTGAAGCATAGAAGGTTATCTTATTTGTAGCAGCTTTTGAGGGAAGATGACTGTGGCAGGTGTGAGATCAGGGAGCCACAGAAATATTGAGACATACCAGATACCTTGAGTACTTTGATGGTTCAAAGCCTATTGCATGTATTTGATGAAGTATTATGTGTATCTGTATGGGACTAAGGTGAAATTATAGGAGCTATAATTATTAGGAAGGGGATAATTCATGCCAAGTCCCAGGCTGGAAACACTGCATCCAGCTTGGAAGGAAACATGTATCCCATTGTGAAATGCAAAAGCTTCTAAACAGTGAACTATGACCAAAATAAAAGTAATTTGCCCAATACAGCTGAGAGATTTCTCTTGCTTAATTTTAGAGCTGACCTGAGGTTGTAATACAGGGGCCCCTTCTTGCACAAAATAACTGATAAACCCAGGAAACTGACCTCCAGGACTGTGGAAGAAGAACTGCCAGAGGCAGCGCTAGAGAAGAGAGAGGACATGGACTCCCATAAAAGTGGAAGTTGGAAGCTTGTAACTCCTGGAAGAAAGCAAACATCATCTTCACCTGTAGCAGTTCATCTGGAGAATAGATATGGAGCCCTAGCAACAGAGGGTGAAGAGCACATTCCATTGGTGTAGAAGGAGGAGACTCCCTTCTGTGGGGGACAGAGGGATCCATCTGATGACCTGACCTATTGTCTCGGGAAGTCTTCTGCTTGCTTGGAGCTTGTATCCAAGATGTCACAGGGGGATTACTGAGGCTTATCAGGCCCTCTGACCCCATGCTGCTCATCCATGTAGGCACCAATGATACTGCCAGGGGAGACACTGAGCACATCAAAAGTGACTACCGGGCTATGGGTGCAAGAGTGAAGGTGATGGGGGTTTAGGTGGTATTCTCTTTGATCCTTCTGGTCAAGGGAAAGGGCCCAGGCTGGAGCAGGTGCACATTGCAGATTAATGCATGGCTATGGAGGTGATATTGCCAGCAGGGTTTTGGGTTCTTTGACCATGGGATGATATTCCAAGAAGAAGGATTGCTAGGAAAAGATGGGATCCACCTGACAAAGAGAGGGAAGAGCATCTTAGCAGACAGGCTTGTTAACCTAGTGAGGAGGGCTTTAAACGATGTTTGCTGGGGGATGGAGACCAAAGCCCTGAGGCAAGTGGGGAAGTGGGTAACCTGGAGGAAGAGCAAGCAAGAGGGGGCAACAAGAGAGGTTTTCTCATTCTTCCTGAGAAATCAGGGCAATCAACTAATTGCCTGACATACCTGTACATGGATGCAGGAAGAATTGGAAGTCTTTGCACAGTCATGGAACTTTGACATGATTAGAATAACAGAGACTTGGTGGGATGGCTCACATGACTGGAACACTGTCATGGATGGGTATTAACTGTTCAGGAAGACAGGCAGGGGAGAAGAGCAGGAGGAGTTGCACTTTATGTAAACGAGCCATATGATTGCTCACAGCTCCAGTATAAAACAGGAAATGGGCCTATCAGAAGTCCTTGGGTTAGGGTCATAGGAGAGAGCAGTAGGAATGATGTTATGGTGGTGCTCTGCTATACACCACCAGACCAGAAGGAAGTGGTGGGTGAGCCCTTCTTCAAACAGCTAGAGGGAGTGTCCTGATCATGGGCCCTGGTTCTCAAGGGGGACTTCAGTCACCCTGACATATGCTAAGGCAAAATTGCAGTGCACAGGCAATACAGGACATTTTTGAAGAGTGTTGGGGACAACTTCCTGGTGCAACTGCTGGGGCAGCCAACTAGAGGCCATGCTCTTCTTGAGCTGCTGCTCACAAACAGGGAAGAATTGGTAGGAAATGTAGTAGTGGATGGCAACTTCAGCAGTAGTGACCACAAGATGATTAAGTTCAGGATCCAGAAGAAAAGAAGGATGGAGAACAGCAGAGTAAGGACCCTGGATTTTGGAAAAGCAGACTTCGACTCGCACAGGGAACTCATGGGCTATGAACCCCTAGGAAGCCAGTCTGAAGGAGTGAGGAGTCCAGGAGAGCTGACTGTACTTGAAAGAATCCTTACTGAAGATGCAGGAATAAACCATCCCAATGTTCAGAAGACTAACAAGTATGGCAGAAGACCAGCTTGGTTTAGCAAGGAACTCTTCAGTATCACAAAAAGGAAGCTTATAAGAAGTGAAAACATAGACAACCAACTAGGGAGAAATATAAAAGTATTGTTCGGTCATGCAGGGGTTAAGTCAGGAAGGCAAAAGTGAAACTGGAGTTGCAGCTAGCAATGGATGTGAAGGGTAAAAAGAAGGGTTTCTACAAGTATGTCACCACCAAAAGGAAGATCAGGGAAAGTGTGGATCCTTTACTAAATGGGGGAGGCAACCTAGTAACAGATCATGTGGAAAGGCTGAAGTACTCAATGCCTTTTTCACCTCAGTCTTCACAGGCAAGGTCAGCTCCCAGACTACTGAACCTGGCAGCACAGGAGGTGAGCAGCCAACTGTGGCAAACAAACAGGTTAGGGACTATTTATAAAAGCTAGATGTGTACAAGTCCATGGGACCAGACAGGATGCACTCAAGGGTGTTGAGGGAGTTGACTGATGTGACTGCAGAGCCACTGGCCATCGACTTTGAAAACTCATGGCAAGTGAGAGAGGTCCTGGATGACTGGAAAATGGCAAATGTAGTGGCCATCTTTAAGAAAGGGAAGAAGGAGGATCCAGGGAACTACAGACTGGTCAGCCTTACCTCAGTCTATGGAAAAATCATGGAGAAGATCCTCAAGAATCCATTTCTAAGCACTTGAAGAAGAGAAACGTGATTAGGAAGAGTCAGCATGGATTCACCAAGGGCAACTTATGCCTGATGAACCTGATTACCTTCTAGGATGAAATGACTGGCTCTGTGCATGTGGGGAGACCAGTGGATGTGGTATACCTTGATTTTTGCAAGACAAGATTCTTCAGGTAAATCTGATACCTTTTATTAGACTGACTAAAGTAGTTGGAAAAATTCTTCTTTGCAAGCTTTTGGGTACAAACACCTTTTGCCAGGCTGAAGAAGCATCTGCAGCAGACCCTTCCTCAGCCTGATAAAGGGCTTTTGTACCCAAAGCTTGCAAAGAAGAATTTTTCCAACTATTTTAGTTGGTCTAATAAAAGGTATTGGAAAGTCCTGACTCTTAGGCCTCTATTCCTCCTTTGAGCTTATAGCTTTATGTTGCACCAACATTCCTAACCAATCCTTTGATGCAGCCTTTATTAGCTTGGTGATTACCACCTGTGTTTCTCCTTTCCCCTTTGTAGTTCCTGAGATGAAGAGTTTCTTGCTTCTCTGTTCTCTGGGAAGCAGTATATGAAAGAGGGAGCAGGCCCATAGCTGTCTCCTGCAAGTATGTCTATATGACATAGGGCTGTGACACCTAGGAGAACAATTTGTGCCAGCATAATGGCTGCTCAGTGTCAGTTACATGTACATGGAGTGACTGTACTTCTCTGACACTGTGATTCTATGTCTCCCCAGTGCAGTACTAAAATATAATAAGGGCTGGTACAAAGTCTTAACAAATCTCCAGAGTTTCAGAAACCAGCTGTCAGAAGTGTGACATGCAAGTAAAATTTCAGTGTCCATAGAGAACTGCTTTCCATGATAACCCAAAGCAGGAAGGAATGGGGGCAAATGAAGCTCTTGAGGTATAAATGTGATAAGGTTAATTGCATTTCAAGGGAATGACATGCTCTTTTATTCAAGAAGCAAAAAAGAAATAGAAAAGTGTGGGAGTCTAATAAAAAGGTTACTTGGTTTGAAATTACTAGCCAAAGGGGGGAATTTGTGATTCCCCAGTACAGATTTATTAACCACTATAGGAAAAAAGATTTAACACTGAAAACCAAGAACTAAATCCTGTTTCACCTTTACATGCATAAGTGGCAATTATGTAGTTGAGCAACTGTAGTGTTTGGTTCTTACACACATCTTGGATTCGATTTGCATTTGTATAGGTACTATAGCTACTTTGGTCTGACATTTCTCTTTTGAGAACATTCAGAAGACTGCACTCTGGCCATATCGGCTAGGCACATCATGTCAGGTAAATTCTGAATCTTTAGCTGAAGAACAATAATGACTGGAGATATGGGGTTGGGTTTGGAGGAAGATGAGAAGAGCAAGCAAGAGGGTATGGGTTTCAATGAGTTGGATATGCTTTGGAAGAGAAGGGGCCCTGGCTGAAGCTTGAGCAGAAAGTGAAAAAGAAACTTTCCCACTATTTATACAGTGAATATGCAAGGTGCAAAAAGAGGATTTAAGGCATGGTTTAGAACACATGGCCTCCTGTCTTCCAAGGCAGCACCCACATTGTTGGGCCATTGGTTTCTTGCCTCTTTTTCCTGGCTCCAAATACTTTGCACTCTCCCCCGCACCCTTCCCCAGCTGCCTAGAGAGCCAGCTTCAAGAGGAGGGCTAAAGAGTGCTCTGAAAATACAGGTTTAATCCCCACCATCTATTCCCTGGACTAGACTACTAGGCTAAAAGATGGGTGGGCCATCCTGAACCTCCTCACACATGTCTGAGTGATCCTGTTTTGTCACAAGTGAAAATAAGTTCCAAACTATAAGTGAAAAAAATTCAGTTACATGGCTACACCAGTCCCACTTAGGCACTGTTACAGGTGAGGTGCCAGGGTTTGCCCTAATGCCCCTAGTGGTTGCCTCGAACCCGTCTGCTTTTGCCTTCATCTCCTGGGGTCATAGCCTTGTTCCTTACCTGCCATGTCTAACTGTAAAAATTGGTGAGGGAAGGCTGCCTCAGAACCTGGTGAGCTTAAGGTGCTCTCTCTTTCTGTCTCTGTACCAGTTCCTTATGTCCAACTTGCCTTAACAGCTAAATTTGTGGACACCTTCCAGCCCTACAGCCGTGCCTGTGCCTTGCAGATGTTATACTGTTCTATGCCTTATAGAGGCCTTAGCCTCCCTTTCCTCTGCCTGCAGTCCTCCAAGCCCTGGCCTACCAATTCTGGCCCAGCTCTCTCAGCCTAAGTCCTGTCTTTTCTCTATATCTCTGGGCCCCTGGCCCCTGTCTCTCTTGCTCTGGGCCAGCCCTAAGCCCTCAGATCCTGACCCCAGGCTGGGATGCCCTCACTATCTCTGCCCTCAGCCCTCTGATTCTTGACCTTGAGCCATGCTGCTTTCTTCTCTAGCCCCTTAGTCCTCCCGTCCTTGTCCCCAGCTAGGCTACCTAATGCTGAGTGCCCTACCAGGCACCCTCCATGGACTCCAGACCTGCCCCATAGCCACAATCTAAAGTCTAATTCTCAACCTAAACAGCCCCTGCTTCACAATGGAAGAACCTCTCCAGCTCTTGGTCATTACCTCCCTACAGGGCCATTGGCCCCCTTCAGTTCCTTCTGGGTAGCTCCAGGGAACAACTTAGGTACTTGCTAGTCCATCTGTTGCAGCCATCTCCCCCAGGAGCTCCTTACTGTTCAGCATGCAGGGCCAGACTGCTTGCTTTGGCTCAGACCTTGGGTGTATATGCCTGGAAACCATGCCCCCTTTTAGTCATATGCCTTCCCCTGCTCCGCACAGAGTTTTCCTTGTCAATCAAGGGCCAGTCAGCCCTCCTGTAACTGTGGCCCCACAGAGCTGCATCTTCTCCTCCTGGCTCCCAGCCACAGTTCTTTCTTCCCCTTCCATTACACTCAAGTAACAGGGTCTCAGTCACCTGTTACAGGCACATGAAATAAGAGTCAACAGACCAGAGACAGCATTTTGTAAATACTCCTAAAATAGTATCAATATTATATGTAGAAGGAAGTATAGCTACCAGCACAGAAAAAATATAACAGTAATATCTGAGAAGTTAGTGAAAAGGCTAGGTAGACCTAAGCATGTGATGAGTCCAATGCCAGTAATACAGATAATGATGGTATCCTGTTAACCAATAGCATCCTGCTAATGAGACCTTGTGGCAGTCAGTTCCATAGACAATTTTGAATTGTGTTGTTGGACATTTCCTTTTATCTTTTTTTTAAATTTGCCACGTTCTAGTTTCATTAAGAAAGTACCAGAGTTTCTGTGTTAAGGGAGAGGGTGAATGACAAGCTTACAGCTCCTAGACCTGATTATTTACTGCTTTTCAGTTTGTGGTAGTAGTAGTTTATATATATCTTTCATAGATTTCATAGACATTAAGGCTGGAAGGGACCTCGGAAGATCATTGACTCCAGCCCCCTGTCCCAGGGGCAGGAAGTCAGCTCAGGTCATAGGATCCCTGCAAGAAAAGCATCCAGGTTTCTCTTGAAGTCGTTCAAAGTAGGTACTTGAACCACCTCTGGTGGCAGGCCGTTCCAGACCTTGGGGGCTCGAACAGTAAGGAAGTTCTTCCTTATGTCCAGCCTGAAATGGTCTTGAAATGGTTTATAACCAATGAACCTTGTCATCCCTTGGGGCGCTCTGGTGAGCAAACATTCCTCCAGGTCCTGGTGAGTACCCCTTATAAACTTATAGGTGGCCATCAGGTCGCCCTTGAGCCTGTGCTTTTCCAGGCTGAAATGTCCCATGGCTCTCAGCCTCTTATCATAAAGTCTGTTTTCCTGACCTCTGATCATGCGTGTAGCTCTCCTCTGGACTCTCTCAAGCTTCTCCACATCCTTTTTGAATTGGGACCCAAATCTATTCATTAATTCAATTTGTTTGGTTAATGAAACATGTATTAAGTGAACATTTTTAGAATCATAGAAAGCAAGAAAAGGAGGGCGAGAAGGGACCTCTAGAGGTCATTTACTCCAACCTCCTGCCTGAGGCTGGATCATCTCTATCCA
>NW_017729031.1:65451431-65451679 GCF_001723915.1 Gavialis gangeticus
TCAATCCTGACCCCCAAGCTGCTCTCATCCATAGTGCTAGTGTAGCACTACCGAGCCTATAGATGTGCTGCAGGCTTTTCCTCCCAAGGTGGAGAACCTTGCATTTTTCAGTGTTAAACACCGTCAGGTTCTTGTCTGCCCATTTACTGAGCCTGTCAAGGTCAGCCTAGATTACCCCCCTGTCCTCAGGTGTGGATGTTTTACCTTAAAGTTTGGTATCATTGGTGAACTTGGCCAGTCTGCTTCTG
>NW_017729031.1:65451690-65452554 GCF_001723915.1 Gavialis gangeticus
GCCAGAACTCCACTGTGTATATTGAATCCATGAGTTTCTACCTACTACCTAGGAGGCTGATGAAGTGCAGTCAAAGACATAACAGGTCTGGGCATTCCCCAGCCAGAACTTTGAGTGTGCGTGCATTAGCTGGAGGTTATGGCATCTCCTCCCTGCCTTTCACCAGGGGATTGTTGGTCCTGGTATTTACGGGGCGGCCATGCTGCCAGCAGTCCCACCAGGCCTCCCTACTCTGGCAGGATGCAGTTTCAGTGGTCATGCCCAGGACCTGGGGCCTCCTCCTTCACCATAGCCCCAATCCCATACCTCCAAGTTTGTCCTGGCAGGGGAATGAGCTTAGCAGGGACATGTTCTTCCCCTGCTGGCTTGTGATGCAATTAGTGCCCCTCCAACTGACAGCGAGGCATTACTTGACTTTTCAAAACCTCCAAAAAGGAAATTGGTGTAGATGGAGTGAGGAGGGTGGCACTCAGGCCATCTGGAGGTGGAGGTTGGGGAACCCCAGCAGCAGGAGGTTCATCTTTAGGAACACCAGCTGCTCCACCAGCATAGGATCCAAGCAGGTGCAGTGAAGTGTCACAATATCCCCAGCAATGCTGAACACCCTCTTTTTGGAACACTAGTCAGTGGACAGGACAGGTGTTGTCAGGTAACTGTGGCCAGATCCTGCCACATCTGGCCGTAGCTTGCCCAGTAGGCCAAGGGGTCACATTCCAGGGGCTTCACATCCTCAGTGAGATAGGTAGCCACTGAAGCCTTGTCACTACTTGCCCAAGGCTGGGGTCTGATGCGTTTGGACCCCAGCATTGAAGGTAAGCCCATGGCCCACATTGGCAGTGGCTGGCATGGAAGAGACTGGCTGGT
>NW_017729031.1:65453522-65474711 GCF_001723915.1 Gavialis gangeticus
TCATTCAGCACCTCGGCTTGCAGTAGAGCCCATCGACGGCCTGACTGATCGCACCAGTGCCCCATGAGGGAGAGGTAGGTGTGATCGCCACCCCGGCTGCTCCAGATGTTGGAGGTGAGGTGCAAGGCTACCTGTGACCCTGCCTTGCGCAGCTCCTCCCTCAAGTACTCCCTGCATGCCTGATACAGGGAGGGCACCACTGCCCTGCTAAAGGTGGTGTGTGAGGGCACTTTGTAAAATGGGGCCAGAAGTGCTATGAACCACCTGAACCCTGGTCACTCAACTAGGGAGAAGGACTTGCTATCCAGAGCAAGCATCTCCCCAGTGCTCTGGGTGATCTTGCACACCTTGGGAATGCGACCCCCTTTCTGTCCACCTTTCCCCCACTGGTCCAGGGTGGCCTGCCTCTGCTTTGGGGGTAAGGGGGCTTTGGAGTGAGCGGGGCACTTCCCTTTCAGCACACGCACACTGATGCCAGGCTTAGCAGCAGGAAGAAGGGCAAGGGGGTGGTGCCTCGCCATGGTGGAGAAGTGTTTCACATTCTTGCCATGTGCCTTCGGCAGTGCTGGTAGATGGCACTGCTGGTGCCCACTTCTGGACTGAGGGGAGGTGGTGCAGGTGCAGGGATGTTAGGTGCAATCACTGCTCCCACCACCTGGCTTCCACTGGCAGCACTGATGTCATGGCTGCTCGGGAATAGAATGCATCTGTGTTTGGGACAGGGGGGGAGGCGTGCAGCTCTAGCTCTCTTCCTCCCCCCTCCCCCTCCCCCTCCCTCTCCCCTGCCAGAAGACCTGGCACCTGCCTTTCCAGCACGCTTCATATTGATCTTTCCTGTGCTGCGAAAGGTCTCTTTGTGTGTGTGAATCCTTTTGTATATCTGTCTTTCTTGTTCTCCTGTGAATACCTGTGTCTATCTTGTGCTGTGAATGAAATTATTTTTGTCTATTCTTGTGTCTTTTTTCTGGCTCTCATGATATTGTCTGTCTGGTCTTGTGTTGTGAATGAAATTATTTGCATGTGTTCCTGTGTCTCAATATATTATCTGTTTCTTGCTCTTCTGTAAATATCTATTTGTCTTCTTCCGCTGTGATTTTTTTTTCTATATTCTGGGTGTCTGTATATGTGCGTGTGTGTGCGTACATGTGTGCGTGCATGCAAGCAAGCAATCTGTGCCTCCCTGCACAGTGATAGATAACACTGGCTGGAAAACACAACTGTCTTTTTGCAAAGATTCCTAAACAAGTTCCCAAAAAAATAATTCAAAGAAATAAGTTGAATTTTAATACTACTAATAATTGAATTGAATAGCTTAGTTAAACTAAGCTAAGTTAAGCTAAATCCTAACCATTCCCTTATAACATGAAAAAGCAGCAGGCAGGTCTCAGTAGCAGTGTTCCTCTTTAACACAGCTGCTGACAGGGAATGAGCTGCAAAAGGCACAGAAGGGCTGGAAACAGGGGCTTTTATACTTTTTTTAGTCCCACCCCACAGACGCTGCCATTGGAAAGGTAGCCAGGGAGAAATCCTTCTCACTGGCTACCTACAGATGTCAGTCTTCCTCCCCTGCTTCTCCTCCCTCCCCCACTCCCTCTCCCTCTCCCTCTCCCTCTCCCTCTTCTAATTCCCTCAAAATGGCGCTTGGGATGCCCCCGACCCACTTTGGACATCATTGCTGGTACCCACTTTGACCCAGAAGTGCCGCTTTGGATGCCGGAGTATCCAAAGCGGGTCTGGATCTGAAGTGGGATCCGAAGACTTGCACAGCCCTACTGTCCGTGTTCTGTTTTGTCAGCGTATTCCTTTGTTTCACAAACCCATCATGTGCACACAACTTAATTTGATTATTTATCGGGCCTCCTAATTTGATCTGTTCACCAAAACCAGAAATCCCAAGGGCTCTGCAGTTGGGGACTGTAACCTGGTGTCAATGCTGCAGAGTCCCTTTTTTTCTGTTTGGGTAAACTGTTCATGTTATGGAACAGTGTGGACCATGTCTTCAGTTTCCCAGCCTGTGTGTCTGCTGGCTTCAGACATGGTGGGCCTTGAAGGAAACAAGCACAGTATGGGCTGTTACTGTGCTATCTTTTAGTGCTTCCACAAGTAAGTACTAAATAGCAGTGTAGTAGCAATGTTGCCATAACAACATGTGTAGATGTGCCCATGGAGTTGTTCTGATATGGTAACAATTCACAGGCTTCATACATATGAAGCTGCAGGTCAGGAAACAATCAGGACCACTAAGACAACAGAGAATTAGTCTCTCTTCATTAAAGTTAAATGTATATTCTTTTATAGAGAGATATGGTTCCTCGGGATTATCTGACTGGTACAAGATATCTTGGTAAGCAGGAAAGATTATGGGAGTCAGTTAAGTTGTTTGGTCAGATGTAGCAGGTTTTTCATCTCTCTGTCTGATTCAGTGGAAATAGAATTGTTGTACGGCACTGTGTGCTTTTGTTCCTGGTATTGTATGACTGTTCAGTACAGTATGTGCTGAATAGAACATACTATATGCAATGCCTTTCATCAGTCAAAAGGTAATCATTATTTTAAAACCCCATTGTGATTGAAGGATACTGTTTTATACTGAATCCATTGAGTAGTAAAGATCTTTATGACTATTAGCTGGAGAACCAACAGCATATGGCTCTAAATTTCCTGATGCAGGAATCATATTAAGGAATTGTTCACAATGATCAGAGTCTTTTCAATAACAAGTCAAGGTGAAGACAGAGAAGTCATGTACTATGAGTGCCTAAGGGAAAAAAGCTCACCCCAAATCCACTACAAATGTGGAACAATAATACATTTATTTTGTCACCTAGAAATACATATAATTTATGACCAGAAGTGTGGTCTATGGCTACATGTCAGTTGCATAGGAAATATATTTGGTTTGCAGTACCACAAATAGAACTGGTTAAAATTCTGTTCTTTCTCTGAGAAACAAATAAATTCAGTGTGATTCAACATTCCTATTCCTTAGCGAAAGAAAATATCTCTGTGTAGTACAGACTATAACCATACTTGTGCTGTGATATTGTCAGAAATTGTCAGGGTTTCGCTGGCAGAGAATGTTGATGAGATACTTTATGAAAAACCTGCTAGGTCACAAGAAATGCTATTGGTAATTCATTATATGACATTCTTTCCTCTGAGCCTCTACTGTTATAAAGCATAGTTAGGGATGACTGTATTCAAAGGTACTCTCTGATCCTTTCCTTTTGTAGTCTTTAAGAGTCCCATGATGCTACTTGCTGAAGTGGGCGATGTCAATTGGCATGCGCTAGTCAAATTTGGGAACTGGGTGGGAAGGGAAGCAGTTAATATATTCTACAATGCAAAAATATCCTTGCATTTTGGTTTGGACATAGTGTTCTGTACTTGCAGTGCTAAACTGTATAATAATGTTGATGTGGTATGTTAAATGCATGCTTTATTTTTAACCCAGAAGTGGCTTCATATCTTTGGAGTATAACATATTGCTGTATCTAAATCCTGTGCCTGAATAGCCTTACTTGAATAGTCACACAAGCACTCCTGCTAAAATCAATGGAACCAGCTGCATGAAGAACGCTCTGCAGAATTGAACCTTAAGCTTTCATCCTGAAACAAAAATGTGAATGTGTTTAATTTTATGTATATGAGCAGTCTTACCGAAGCTAATAAAACAACTCACAGCCACAAAGTCAAGGTATGGCTAGTCCTTGAAATGGTTGAAAATTTTCTGTCAGAAAGATTTTCCAGAAGATGCAGTTTCTGAGAGACAGAAATTTCCCAGAAGAAAGCCTCAGTTTTATGGAAAAATCTTTTGATTTTTTTCCACTGAAAAAAATCAGAAATGAAATATTTTATTTTGGGGTCAGTTAGACTGACCTCAGAATATTAAGTTTTGTTAAATTCACCTAAAATTCTGTTTCAAATCTGTCCAATGAGACATCAGTCTACATCTTTCTTATGCCATGTGGGGATTGTAGTTTGGCTTTCCTATTGGCTGAGCACTGTGAAAGAATATTTTTTATCTAAGGCAGTGTGGATTTTCCTTGGCCTAATATTTGCATGATGAATGCAAATCAGGGGCTAGGTACCAAGTATCTGCCTGTAACTGGGTCCTGCTCCAGGGATGGCCTTGAATCCCCTGCAACCCACTCAGCCCTTATCAACGTCACTCTCTTTTTGGGCAATTTCCCCTTCTCCTTGCCTCCACAGCTTGATGTACTTATCTTCTAGAAAAAGGCAGGCTGCACCAAGGCTCTCCAAACCTGATCTCACACTCATGAATACAGGTGTCTGTGCTCATCACCTTAAGGGATAATTATGTGGGATCTCCTAAATATCCATGCCCATGCCTCACAGATCTTACCCATTATTACCTCATTAGGCCACTTCAAGGCCAACACACCCTTGTTGAGGTGTCTGCTTTTCTGCTTTGGCCCCTTTAAACTGAGTACCTCCCAGCGTAGGTCCTCAAACCAGGTTTGAACCTGGTTGCCATTCCCTAGACCTGATTTTGAACCTTTGGGCACTGGGTTCCTGACCCTTCTTTTTATGCCTTTTGGACTGCTGAGCCCCTGGCCCTTGTTGTAGCTCAGAAGAGTGAGACAGCTTATGCCTTGTCCTAGTAGGCCCAAGCCTTGCGCCTCCCTGGCACCCTAGGACCTCTGGTCCTGTCAGCACTTTGAGCTGGACTTCTGCCAGGGCTCAAAGCTACCATGTGCCCCTCGAGCACCCATGGAACCTCCGAACCTCCCCATTTTAGTCCCACCAAGTCCACTGGATGCTCCCCAGCCCTAAGGCTGCATGTTGGCTGTTTCACCAGCCCCATGGCTGAACTCCCAGCCCTAGGGCTGCATGCCCATAGGCATGCTTAGCGTGAGCCAGAGTCACTCTCTCAGCAGCCTGTTCTGGATAAGATTGCCTACCTATCTCAGGCCCCCCTCAGTTATGAGTTAACATTTGTTGGAAAATCTGTTTTACTAACAAAATCATGATTGACTCTAGTCTTTTTAGCTGGTGCAAAATCTGCATCACCCCAGTAACAAACAATATCAAGCTTAGAATAGCTGAGGGATCTGGTCAATAGTCTTCAGTTGCTATCTAATAACAACATTAAACAGATTGTAAAAGAGCTCTTTCATTCATCCACTACTCAGCATTTTCCTCTCATTTAAAGAATAAGAGACTGGAGGTAAAAATGAAAAAATAGTAGAGACAATCACTAAGGCATGACTTTTTGATTGATGTACCAAAGGGATTCATTCCCTAGATCTTCTCCGCCCATTGAGATTTTCCATACCCCCACTATTACAGAGGCAGAAGGTGGTAGTAGGTCCCTTAACTCTGCAGCTCACTTACGAATTTCAATTATTACATTTTTAAGTCAATCACTTAGTGGCGAAAGGTTTAAATAAGGCACGTCAATTTTTTAAAGGTTGTATATGCTTAAGACCAGAGACAGAGTAAATACTTTTGTCAACATGAGCATATGTGTACACACATATGGACACTGGCTGCACATATATATGCATGAATAAGTGATGTGCAACTGTAGGTATGCAATTGTGCACACACTTAACTTTGAAAATTCAATCCTGAATGTCACTACTCTTCTTAGTGTGTGATAATAATATGACTGTGGAACAAAATGTTACACTTAAAGTTGCTCTTCACATGCTATTATAATTTGCTTTTGAATGATGTACCTAAGACTAGGGAATTTTGATGTCTACAGATGTAATGGTTTTCATGTCTCAGTTCCTTCTGAACAATGTTTCATGAAAGATTCTAAATTGTGCCTAGCTGAGTGCTCTAGTGAGATGAATAAGTAGTAGATTTAAATGATTTTTATCATCCTAGTGCATTTCTTCAGGCCATAGCTTACATTGAATTATTTTTGTAATATTATTTGTCAGCTATGGTACCTATGCAAATGGAGAAACAGGGTTGCTTAAGAAAAGACTCTTGATGCCATCTTAAAATGAAAAGATGTACAGTAATCAAGCTCAATTTGGATTCATATAAACCTGAATTAAAACTGATCTCACTAAGTATTATTTTATAGTGCCTGATTTTTAAAAAAATATATTCTGTGCCCAAATACTATTTAGCATTTAATTTGTGTTGTTACAGCTTCCAAAAAAACAAGATGACTTGTCTTTCAGGTTTCACTCAAGTATGAAAGGTCTACTATAACAAGTTTATCCTTTCCATTTTCACTCTTATGAAATGCATAATATGAAAAATTATAACACGCATTTTGAAAGATGGTGACAATAAATGAACTTCTGAGCTTTAGAGAATTTGAATGAAAATAGAATGCTACATGCTGCATTTGGTGAAAGTGACCTAAGCTCATTTCATATTGTAGTTTTGTGTATTTAGAAACCCTTTTAAATACAGATAAATCAAAGAGGCAGCTCTTTAATATAGCATTAATCAATGACATTGATAAATATGTAAAATATTCAAATGCTTACAGTTCACTGAACATGCACTTTCCTTAGTAAAACAACATTAAAACATCATGCTAAGATGGTCATACATGCTTTTTTGTAATGCATTTATTTAAAATAACTGAATCAGTGACTTAATGCCATTAGGCAGAATGTCAATGTATTAGATCTGACATCAGTA
This sequence comes from Gavialis gangeticus, assembly GCF_001723915.1. Lineage (NCBI taxonomy): Eukaryota > Metazoa > Chordata > Crocodylia > Gavialidae > Gavialis > Gavialis gangeticus. Next base: position 65,460,159 of record NW_017729031.1, read on the forward strand.
ATATTTTTTTAATAGCTATCCTTTGAGAATGATAATTTTACCATGTAAAATGACTGAAAAGAGCAGGATTTGAAATAGTTACACACATTTTATCAAAAAGACCCTAGGTATGTGTATGATTTTAAAAATATGCTAATATAAAAAAAAGGAAAAGGAAAAGTAATTTATGTGGGGCATACTCATCACAAATGAGTACTCTGTTAATATTTAAGAGATCAGTTAGAAAACTATTTCAAGAGTATTCCAGAAAAATGAATATAAACATATTTACCTAAGTACCTTGGTCCCTACAAACAATTGAAAAATAAATGTGATAGTATGTTTCATCAGAAATTCTATAGAGGTGTAGGTAAAGCATGAAAATTTTCTATTCAAATCCTGTAGGAGAATATAGTACTGTTGGAAGTGTTGCATATTATAGAAAGCTGGCATTTTTGTCGACCGAGTCTTTGATTCCTTAAAAAAAAAATTATTTTCCATCATTCTTATTTTCATCTATTGTGTGTATTACTGTAGTGCCTGTAGACTCTAATAATGAATATGTTCTTCTGCTATTAGGTACTGTATAAGCACATACAAAGACACAGTTCCTGTTCTGAAAGCTTTCAGTCTGTGGTTACTAACACATGCACATTGATATTGTTCCTGGTTTTTCCACACATAATAATTAGAATATAATAGCTGCCATGTTTCTGAAACATTCCCCTTTGAAAAAGTGCCAAGTGTATGTATGTCCATGCAATAAGGCAGAGTCTACCTTGTACTGCACAACACCTTGCTGTATCCTCAGACCTGCTTTGTGCTGCACTGAGCTGTAAGGATGAGAAACAAAGATCAGAGGGAGGTTTTTCTTATACAAGCTTTTACTTATACAAGCCTCTTAGGTAACCTTTTCCTGCCACTGGCTAGAATGACTCACCCTGAGTCGGAAGAAAGTGGGCAGCAGGACTCCGGCACTGGTCTCTTCAGCAGCATGAGGAGAGCACCCATAGCTGAAACCCCCTGCCACATGGGCTGGATCCAAAGGTTCTGCAGACTGGATCCAGCCCAGGAGCTGTAGGTTGCCAATCCCTCCTCTAGGAGAAGGCATTGCTGACAAGTCAACTCTTAGAACTTCAGCAATAGCTGCGCATCAGGTGCCTCAGCAGACCCATAGACTTCAGCGGCCCAAATGATCAGCTCCATGTCGAGTCCATGGCAGAATTCACTTCACTGTTTAGGCCCTTTATACCATTTCAGCTTTAAGTTGGAGTTTTAAGATTGAGGTTATAATGAAGTAATGTGTAAGGAGTATTAGACTAGAACAGATGTGACTTGGACTGGTATTTTAATTTTCTTTACATACAAGTCTCAATTTCTTGTCTGCTCCTACTGTATGAGTTCAGGACCTAGAAAAAGATGATGATAAAACTCCAAGTTTGCTAATGGCTGAAATGTGTACATTCTTTAGCTTGAGAGAAAGAAGTGTATACTGTCATTACCACTGGTAAGGAATACTATTTAAACCCAGATTTTTTTTGCCCATTTGGATTTTCAGATAAATTACTGACACACAATTTTAACTGTTCTCTTAGGAAGTATTCTATTTTTAACTATAGCATTTGCCTGAGTGTGAATGGGTCTTATCTGACAGCAGACTATCTCGTATTATAAACAAATAAAACAGAAGCAAACCCAAAAGTTCAACTAAAAATAGCTTATGCTTTTAATTAAAGGCAATCTCACAGAAAACTCCAGGTTACAACAAACTTTTATATTTGTTAAGACAAAGAAAATAAGAAGTAAATTATTTCAGCAAGATAGCTACAGTACAGAGATTGTCAATTTATTTTAGTAAAGTTTTCAATTAGCATTTGACTTAAGATGAGTCTGCTGCTGTTTCAAAATGTAATACTTTTACGTCTAAAAGAAATTAAACCAATTAACAAGAAGATACAAAAATAACCCACTAAAGCTTACTTAAAGAACAAACTTAAGGCCAGAAGAGAAGAGCAATATTTAAAAGTGATAGTCATAGTAAAATAAGTCCATTAGGGATCTTTGCAAATGATACTAAAACATTTAAAAGTGTTTAACAGTAAGAATCAAATACCTGCCAAAAGGTGCAGCAGATGCTAGTGGAAAGGATTAAATAACAACTCTGTGGATATGTTTACATGGGACATTTACAGTGGAGTAGATTACTTAGCTCCACAGTAAGTGTTGCATGTCTGTCTGTGCACTCCTACTAGGCTGGAGTAAACTAGATAACTCCACAGCAGGACAGTGCTTGTAAATACAGGTACTATCCTGCTGTGGAGTTTTTTACTCCACAGCACCACATGTGTAGACTCTGGAGGGGCTGGCTGGGGCATAAGGGTCTTTCATGTGGGGGCTGCCTTCCAGTAAGCCCTGCACTGGAGCACCCTTGTGCCCCAGCTGGCCCCTTTGCAGCACATTGAGCTGGGTTGGAGCAGTCCTGGCCTGATCCACTGGGCCTCCTGCCAGCTGGGGCTTCTCTGATGCAGCTCAACATGCTGAGGTCTTGGACACACATTCATATGGCATTCCTGAGAGCAACAAAGTCTGGAGGAATAAGCTGTGAAGTTTACTGCTTTGCATTAATTGCACGTGTACATATGTCCTGTGGTATTTAGGAATGTACACTTATTTTTTAAAATTAATCTTGCCTACTTATTTGAGTAATTTAATGAATTGACTAGTAACTTTCTCCTGCTCTCCAATAGTTTTCCTATGCTGAGAATTATGGTATAATCTAAAAATATTCCAGTTGGTTATATTATAGAACTAATCATAGAACTCTGAGGGTAAGGCAATGTTTTAATAAGCTGCATAAAAATGTCAGTCAGTCATCTTGTCTATTGTTGTCCAATCATTTCCTGATTACATCTTTTGAAAGTCCTGGATTTGGCGTGGAAAACTACGCAGTTACCGTAAGTAACTGGAACAAAAGTTCTAGCATTCCCATTCTATCCTTCTTATGAACACCTTTATAGTCAGGCCTTTCTGAATTATTTTTAACTGGCTTGCTTTGCTTTTGCAGAACACATCAGAAAGACATGGTGATAACATAATACAAGATGCTTTGAAAATGCATAAAAGCTATAATGCAATGAGAAGAGATGATAATGAGCAACAACAGATGTTTTTTCTTTGGAACAATTTGGAACAGTAATTACAGATAGAAATAGAATCTTGCAGAGAGCAAGAATTTTATCAGCAAGTTTCAAGAATGCAGCAAGAGACTTACAAATATGAATACCTTTTGCAACATCAAAGAAAGGGAATGAAGGGAATGGCTATTGTTACTAGAAGCTGGAAGATCATAGGTGGGAACATGATGGGAGAAAAAGGTTATTTTTCCTCATCTGTAAGAGTTGGTGTCCATTATATATTATTTGTGTTGTATCTGTGTGTGTTTGTGTCACTGGTTCCACCCTTTGAGAAGTTACTCTTTATTGTTGTGAAATCACTGGAGTTGGTAAGAAAATATCTATGAAAACAAAATGTTAATGAAATACTTCTTGTGAGTGACTTCTGAACAGTTCCGTTGATTAGCCAGGCAGAGAAAAAAATCTTTATTTCTTCCTTGCTTTTTCAGTATCATTCCATTGTTGCAGCCTTTTCAAATGTGTTGCAGAGTATAGTTCAATAGTAGACTTCTATTTTGATTTGAATTCCCCCTGTGCACTTTTTAAATTCAGCTTGGCTGGTTTTTTATATCATTTTTGCATTTTCTCAGTATCGTTTTGGAACATAAGTTTCTCCTTTGCAAACAAGCTGAAATAACCTAAATACAGAAAGGAAAAAATAGGGCAACACAAATAAACCTGGCCACAGTAAAAGAAAAAAAAAGCCTTGGCTGATCTTTGTTCACCTAATATTCCTACATGTTTTATTGATGCTGTAATACTAGACTACAACACTGTGCAGGTGAAAGTGTAAGTTTCAGGGCCATTAGGCACAACATTTTTTCAATGTATTACAATTAGAGAAACACCTGGGCTAAATAACTGTGCTACTTGATATTGAACGTTAGTAGTGTGTTCAATGGTCTTCAAAAAATTCTAACTTTTTACTCATTGTAAAACAATCTTATGATTTAAAAAGAACCTGGTGAAAGGAACAGGTGGAACTAGTAATCCAGGGACTTTGTAATACTTGATATACTGCATTTGATATGTGCTTTCTAATATTTTTGTTTTTTTGCTTACCTTGAAATATACTAGAGTTTGGCACTAACTTTCTGGGTGCTTGGCAAGTTGTACTTATAAATCTCATTTCTTTTTGCAGATAATAATTTATAATGGGTGCATCTACATGAGATGCCTTACTGCACAGTAGACTAATTTACTGCACAGTAAAGCATCACCGTCTACAAGTACAGGACATTTTCTGTGCAGTAAATAAGACTACTGCACAGTTAGCTAGTATCTGTAAATACCTGTAGTTATTACACAGTAGTGCACCTGTAGATGCTGACCTGGAGCAAATTTGTCCCCCAGAGTAGCAAGCTCTGCACCATGGAGAGCTGCTCTGTGACACACAGAGCTTCTCTGGGGGGAGGGGGAGGGCTGAGTAACCAGCACCCACCTGTCCTCTGGACCAGCCAGCTCCATGATGTGAAGAGCTGTTCTATGGGGGGAGGGCAGGCAGGGACCCAAGAAGGGCAGCTGCCTATGAGCCCCATGCTCCCCTGCCCAGCAGGATGCTTTTCATCGGCTGCCCCACACCTGGGAGAGCTCCCAGCAAACTGCCTCCTGGGCAGGGAAGCCCTGCCTAGCAGGGGGGCTCACAGAAAGCTGTGGGTCCCAAAGGACATGGGGCCAAGAGACCTCTACCCACTCCAGGGCTAGGTGTATCCCAGCCTGGTACACATTAGGTCCCCTCCTGATGTGCACAGGGCTAGGAGATAGCTGCTGCTGCAGCTGGCCCTGTGAGCATTGGAGCCAGCCCCATGTCCCCCTGCTAGCCTCTGGGCTAGCACCCAGGGGATCCTGGAGCTCCCCCTGGCTGCTGCAGGGGGGCAGAGCAGGACAGCAGCAGCCCTGTACCAGGTTGCTCCCACTGGGAGCAAATCTGCTCCAGTTGGGAGCATGAGTAGACATACTCCCAGGGAAGGCTTACTGCACAATAAGTCTAATGTGAATTAATAGCATGTGTAGATGTACGCAATGTGTCACCAATGACATCTGTTTAGTCTTTTTATGATTCACAATACCAGTGTTATTAAAGTATTATTGCTGGCCTGCCTGCTTGTAGTCCCTCACTCCCAAGAGCTCCTCCCCATGCTACAAACAGGATCAGGATCCTGAGCCTGAGCCTGAGCCTGATCCCAATCCCTCTCCCCTTCCCCCTTCTGTAGACATAGACGTAGACGTAGACAGGATCAGGATCAGGATCAGGATCAGGATCAGGATCAGGATCAGGAACCTCTTCCCCCCTACTTTACGTGCTCAAAGGCTGGGCTTAAATCCCCCAAGCCCATTCTTTTTCCAGTCATGTGACTCGGTCTTCCACACTTAGTGATCAGGTGCAGCTAATTTCTCCATTAATCATCTAGCCTTATTAGTCCTGGGCTCAGTCCACCTGGGCTGCTACTCTTGACTGCCTTTCTAGCTCAGGTCTTCCTGGCTTCTCAGGCCTCACTGTTAACAAGGGTAGGGGTTCCCTGTTACATATACCAATGGTGAATTTGACTCCAAATATCTGGACAGGGTGGCTTTAGGAACCTGGATGCTAGTGGCTTGGGGAAAGCCTTTTTATGTGGCCTTAGACTCATTATTTAGAATGACTAAGCAAAATTAATTGTGAATTTCTTTTACTGTGTTCTTGAGAACTAGTCAGATTTTTTGAAGTACAGCAGTCTTATTTAGGCTTCTTTTTAAACAGTTTGTTATTGCTACTGTGTTCATAACACATTATAGAAGTGTTCGGAAGTGCAGTTTAATATTGAAAAATGATTATGTAAGCTAGTCAAATACTCAAAATCACTGGTCCTTTGCATGTATCAGAGTTGTTTGCTGTTAATAGAGTTTACTTTAATATATGACAGATTGTGAACTTTTCATATCACAGATCATGCCCCTATTTTTATATTTTTTCTATCTGGTAAAGATGATGTCCTTACATCTTTAAAATGTCATCCTGTTTTTGGTACTATATAAATAAAAATCGTAAGGAACTTTATACATACAGTCCATAATCCATTATAAGTAGCAGTAAAATAGTTTCTTTTAAGATCTTATTTTAGATACCTTTATTGAAACTAGAAATCCATGACTTTACTATAGATTAAAAACGGGGAAAAACAAACAAAGTGAAAATGCTCACTCTGAGTTTATTTTGTTCCCTCAAAATAACTCAACACATGGCTCAACTGTGATTGAAGGTTAAAAATATTGTTGGTTGTCAAAGAGGATGGGAACTTTTTACTTGTAGTCAGACATGGTATTCAGCGTGCTGTAAGACTGTAAGACTGTAAGATCAGCAGTTGTTTCTAAAGTACAAGGCACTTCACTTATAGCCAGTTTAGCTTTTTCAGCAAAAGTGCTGGAGAAGTAATCACCCTCTAATGCTTTGATGACTAAACCATCATTTGGAAGTGGTCTTGCATTATCTCAGCTTGCAGATCCAATACTTCAACAAATTTTAAAAGGCTGGAAGCTGCTCTCCACAGAGTACCAGAGTGAAAACTGCTGCATTCCCAATCATTACTGCATAAACTGTAGTTTGATTTTTTTTTGAAACATCTATTCATCAAGATCCACTTTGAAAAAGATATCTCCACCCAGGAAGTCAATCAGCTACCCAGTGACAATGAACACTTTCTTGCATATCCTACACTTTTGAACTTATACAGGGTTATTTTTGCTATAGTTACATGGAGAAAGAAAACTTTCTTTAGAGCAGTTATTTTTTTTTTTGTTATTGACCATTCAGGGAAAGAGATTTTTAAGAATTTAATTATTTAACCATCAATGGGTGCAGGACCATCCCCAGGGGAGGATGAATCAGGGTGACTGCCAAGGGTCCTGTGCTTTGGGGGGGCCCCATGGAGCTGGGCCAGCTTTGCGTCCAGCCACTTGCCCTGCCCCCCCACCTCCCACTGCCACTGTGATCACCACATCTGGGCCACACACAGGCTCATTTGCCTTGGGCCCCCCCACCTGCTATGATCATCTCTGAGTGGATGCATCTACAAAAGATGTTTATCTGCACAGTAGCATAGTTTACTATGCAGTGAGCACACTCATCTACACATGCTCACTCTTACTGTGCATTAAAAATTGCTAATTGCAAGTAAATCCCAGGGCACAGAACCTGCCAACACCTCCAGGCTGTCATGTGTGTGGAGCACTGTGTCCCCCAGCATGTCCTGGTGTACTGGATGATGTGTCCAGCAGTCCTGGCTGGTGCTGGAGGCCCAAGGGCAGTGGGGCTGGAGGCCCAGGAGGGCAAGGGTGGCCCCAATGGTGGCATCCAGCTATCTGTTGTCAGCCTCCCTGCTGGGTTCTGGGCAGCCAGATGGTGACTGGGCAGCAGATGTGCGGTGGCAGTGGCCCTGGGATGGTGTGCTGTGGCCGGGCAGGCAGTCGCTGCTTGTGGGGGATCTGGTAGGCAGTAGGCATAGTAGGTCAACAGGGCCAGTGCAGTGGTGAGCAGAAGCCTGCTGCACTGGTCGTTGCTGCCAGGGGCAGGGGCTAAAGTAGCCATGGCATGGGGAAGCCAGCCACTTCCTGGCCACAGAAGTGGTTGACCAGGTAGCAGGGAATGGGGCTGACTTTTAAAGATGGCTGCTGGCAGCTGCAGCTGGAGCCTCGAGCTCCCCCTGCTGGTGGCAGGGGCCTGGTGCAGGGTCATAGGACACAGCAGCAGTTTTGTGCTAAGAGCAGTAAATCTGCTTCCACATCCTTACACATGTGGACGTCTGCCTGGGACCGTTTACTTGTGAGTAGTTTACTCGTAAGTACACTGGTCCCTCATCAAATGCATGTATAGACATGGCCAGTTATAAGCAAAGGTTATAACTGTAAGCAAAGCAATGCTCTGAAACAATATGTAGAATCAGATAGTTTCAAAATAAATCATTGCTATTTTTCTTGATTTTTATAAAAGTAGGTGGAGATTTTCCAGTTACAAATAACATGAATATTTTACCAAAGACATATAAATATTTGCCTTTTTGAAAGCAAATATAGCAGTGCAGTGTCTAATAAATCAATAAAATAGATTTTTTCTTTGTGTCTGACAAAGTAGGTTGTTGCTATAAAAGATTGTGTCTGTCTGAACCAGATAGTCACTAAGGTACCATCCTGCCCTACCTTCTGCCTACAGTGGAAAATCAGTCAATTAGTAGCATATATAGTGGCCTGTTAATAGCATATAACAAGTCAATTAGCAGTGCATGTATATGAATACACACACACGCATATAAAACATATATGCGATTACTATTTTACCACTTTTACACTCAGGCAGGTTTACACAGCCTTGTTCATATTGCAAAAACTACTTCACAGTTAGGGCAGCTAGGATCTGGAACCAACTTCCAAGGGAAGTGGTGCTGGCTCCTACCCTGGGGGTCTTTAAGAGGAGGCTTGATGTCTACCTAGCTGGGATTATTGGAGCCCAGTTTTTTTTTTTCCTGCCCTGGCAGGGGGTCGGACTTGGAGATCTATAAGGTCCCTTCCAACCCTACTTCTATGATTCTATGATTATGCTGAGTAACTGACTTTGAGACTGTGTTTTTATGGGTAAGAGTTGTAAGATCTCACCCATGCATGAATTCAGCCTTATGGAGACAGTTTGAAACATCTTACCACTCACTGTCCACTTAAGGCCTAAACATAGAACTTAATTGGGATTTTAGATTTCAGTTGTACAATTCTGCTGTATAAAAGAGATATGCACGATGCGAAAGGAGTTTACCTACTAGCGATAATCAGGAGTTGGCAAAAGCAATTAAAGAAAATCTAAAGAAAATCTTTTGTGTGCAAAAGAATTCACATGAAGTAGAAGACAAGTTGGTTAATTATCCCAAAGACTATATAGTTAATTTTCCAGATTTAGTTGCCTTCAGAAAAAAAAGCCTAACATTACAGGGATGTTATGCAAACATGTTGGCTGTATATATGTAAACTATAACTTAATAGTTAATATGCTACTGAAAGTCGCACAGGAATATATACAATTTTTTCTGAGTTTTGTAGGAAAAATAAAACTTGTCTTTGACATGAAGGTCAAGTGGCTTCTTCTGTGTGGGTCTCTGTTGGGAGCTCGTTAATAGGTCAAATTTCACATCAACATGAGTAAGTTTGAATAACCAAATTTTCCATTGCTTTAGGCTCACTATATAATTTCTTTATTGAATAGCCCTTTGAAAGGGAGCATGTATAACATGTAATGTTCTAGACTGTTGCTCTTTTCACCTATTCATATATGGTAATGGGAGGCCTACTGAGAGAACGCCTTTGTTGAAGAAGAAAAAGGACAGTTAAATATATTGAATATGACAGCTTGTCAGATCATATGTAAAATCAGATTCTTGGTATGAATGTCTGAGCTCCCTGTGAAGTAAAAGACAATGGATGTTTAACAGTACACTGCTGTAGCAGGAAAAAGGATTTTCTGATACAGGTTAAGCAGACAGTTGCCAACATAACAGATTTAGTCTAGTAGATGAATGTCTAGAGGAAAGTCCAAAACTTTTCTCTGGATTTCTCTGATTTATTTTTTTAGCATTCATTCTGAGTCCTAAATCAGTAGAACTACTGGGGGCAAGGGGTTGTGGGGCTTTATAATTAATGACTTGGAGTTACAACATATTACAACTATATGACTTGCATGGTTAGTGCTGGGCAAAATAGGCAATGAATAATTAATTAATTGAACAATATGATTTCAGTTATCCCAAGACTATTTGCAAAGTCAGGTTGAATTCATCAAATGGTTTCAGCTTGTGAAGTCTTTTTGAGGTTTTGCAACTTTTGGAGGTAGTGCATTTTATCCAATCACTTATGAATTGGAGCCCACACTTAATATATGGGAGACCATGTTCAAGTGCCCTAGTCACCAGGCTATAGGATAATTTGGGCACAGGGCTGCAAATCTCTCATTTTTTAATTTTCCTTTTAAACTTTATAGGTTTTGAAACATTTACTGGAACAAAGACACGAATGCCATCTCAACACACAGACAGAAATTGTGTCACATGATCAGCCCCTTCAAAGTTCTCTACAGCCATGCCCAAATAGAAGAGCATAGCTGCAGAGCACTCTCATAGCATGACAAATTAACTGTCATTATATGAGGGTTTAAGTGAAGGTGCTCTGAAGTGGAGTGCCATCATTAACTTCTGTCTGCTCCAGCGGCTGGGCTGAAATAACCCAGCTCTGTCCTTGATGCTATCTTAGGATGGGAGGGGGAGAAGGTGGGGAAGGGAGGTCTATTCTCAGGTTTGCCCAGCTGCGCTGGAGGTGGGTGGATTGGAGCCCCTGCCCCTGAGGCGAGCGGTTCCAATCCACGGGCTCCTGTACTCCAGCACAACCGGGCAAACTCCAGAACGGTTCTCCCTCCTCTCCTTCTCCCCCTCCCATCCTGAGACAGCACCATGGACAGGAGAACGGGGAGCGGCTGCAGACAGGCAGACACTCACTGGATCAGCTCCAAACTGGAGCTTGATTCCCCTACCCTCCCAACCCAATGACTAACATCTGTTGACTTGGGAGGTCTGGAAAGAACTGTGAATCAGACTGGGAAGCTGAACTTCTGCCTGCACCTTCAATGATTAGTTAAGTATTTTATATGAAGTGAAGCACTGAAAAAGTTCAAGTCAGAATAGCTTTTCAACTGATTAAGGCATTGCCCTGGAAGGTGTGTAATCTTGACATTGAAGGAACTGCACTTCTTATACATACTTAAATAGTTTTTGAAACAGAGTATGTGAGAGAGAGAATGACTGTCCAGCCTGCTAGCTAGGGTACTCATCCAGGAGGTGGAACATTAGAAATTTAGGCACCATCCTATCAACACTGAATTATTTATACAAAGTGAGACAGTAGCAACAGGAGGTATTTAGCACCAAATCCCTACACACACTTCCTTGGAGAGAGATGTTTAGATTCCCTCAAGAACAAGAGGGTTTTGAAATTGAGTCTTGCATATCCTGAGTGAATTCTGGCATATCCTGAGTGAACTACTGAATAAAATGGCATCAGTGTCCCTATCCTCTCCATCTTTGGGTATCTAGTCATTATCTTAATTAGCTGTTTTAGCACCTGAAGGAAAATTTTTAATTTTGGTTGTGATGGTATATTAGGGGATGTTGGAATGAAATATTTTGATGTTCTTTTTTAAAAAGAAAAAATAGATTAAAAAAATTGACTTGAGTGAGACTAGTTGTTTATACAAGTTTTTGTTTGTTTATTTGGCAGCTGAACTGAAAAAAATTCATGTGTGCAGCACTACTTAGCATCTACAAGTGTATTAGATTTAAATTAAAACTTTTTGTAGTTGTGTCTTTTCTTTGGAGTTGTGATAATCTTTTGATATCCGTTATAAAAACAGGCAGATTTTGTTGTTTACTGGCTTTCTTGAACTTAGCCTGTGTGCATGTTTCCAAAAAAAGTGTGCAAAGATAGTTACTATTTCCAGCCAACTGTTTCCTGTTCTGCTATTTGCCATGGAGTACTCAGGATTCAGATGGGGAAAGAGCTTTAGGGAGTGGTAGAGCACACACACAGGGCACATCAACTTATGAAATTAGTGCAGTGCAATAAACATGGGTGCAGTTTGCATTGGAGTTTACTGCTGTAGGGTGGAGCCTTTACATGCGTGCCTGGGACCGTAGCACATTGAACCAGGGTGGTAGAGCCCCAGCTAGGAGTCAGCCTGCCAGCCTGGGCCTGCTCCACCTTGGCTCAACACACCGTGAAGCAGCTGGCTAGGGCATGACGATGCTATCATGCAGGGCTAGCTGGCAGGCAGCTACTGCATTGTAGCACCCTCGTGACCCAGCCAGCCCTGTTGGTGTCTACGTCTGCATTAGAATAGTACTTGTAACAAGCTGTACTAACCTATGACAGAGTTATTTAGTTTACTATAGCCTAATAGCTCTGCCTGTGTAGATGGAGATGCTTTACTGCAGAGCTGTTTAGGCTACTTCACAGTATGTATCTCATGTAGATGCTCTCAATCTATAATTAGAGAGCTGTCTTTAGACTCTGAGTCAAAAGTCACTGGGAAAGGGGTAGAAGCTGCACTAAGCTACCATGTTGGTCAGTGGGTGTACAACTAAAATTATCCAGTGGACCTAGGAAAATCTAAGCTGGTGTACTATATTGCACATGTTGAATAGGCTGAGACTGGAAGCAGGTAATATTATATCAAATTGGACTTAGTTTTAGGCTCATTTCTGAATTTGGTCCCTTGTGTTACTTCTCTCTTTCCTTCCTAATTCCAAGTTGGTTCTAAGTACATGTGTTTATTTTAAAGGGGCTTTAGACTCCATCTGGTGACCATTATCGTGTCTTTTAAGAAACTAGCAGAGGAAAAAACAAAATGTTCCCCCCTCCACCAAATACTGTGTGAACTCATTAGAGCAAAAAAGTTTGTGATGATGCTAGTTAGAATTTCATTGTCTTCTGTCAGTTTTCTGCATTGTATTTGCTTTTATGTATTATATTATTTAGTGACCCTTAACAGCTGTTGCCTATGGGGTCAGGCCAACTCTTAGGATTTCAGTATTGCACTGTTAGACAGGAGGGTGTGACACAATTGCACATATACAAACACACAAATCAATTAGGTGCAATGAGATATATATATATATATATATATATATATATACACACACACACACACTCACCAGTTCACATACATACAACCAACCTACACATACACACAGGTAAGTTCCTAACTTAGATGGTACAGTGTGTATGTGTGTACTTGGGGTACCTGGGGGAAGGTTCAGTTGAGAGAGAGAGTTAAAGTGTAGGTTGCAACCGGGATTAGAACTGGTGGACTACAGAGAAGATGGCTGAGGAACTGAGGCTTGGGGTTACTTAAGGTAGAGTTGGGCTGGAAACCGAGGCAGACAGCTGAGATATTGGGGGGGGGGGACGGGTGCAGATAGGAGGAGACGGCCAGGAGAGAAAAAGGGGCAGAAACCTGGGAGCTTGGGGCTGGAAACAGAGGCTGGCAGCTTAGAGATGGGGGGGGCAGATAAATGGTGATAGGGAGGAAACAGACAACAACCCAACTAACTAACTTCAAAATAACAGGTTTATTAAACAGACAACACACACACACGCACGCACGCAGCAGGAGAAAGAGACTCAGTGGAAGGGCTGGAGTCCAGGTAGGGAAGAGAAACAGAGTCCAAGTCCTTGGTTGAAGAGGGGGTGGGGGTGATAGCTACCTATCCAGGTACTGGAAAGGGGGGGTTGCTGGCCATTCCTCTGGGTGGATAGGTGGTGTGGCATGGTGCTGGTCCAGATGGAGAGGGCATCCCAAGGAGTTAGTCTTCACTACCCCTTTTATGGGGCAGGCTACCTATGATCTATGGGGAGGGCCTGTCCAGGCAATGTCAGTCCTGTTTCAGCGGGCATGTGCAGCTTGGTGCAATGGTGGGTTGCCTCATCTTTTGTTTCTTGAATGCTGAGGGTGGTTCCAATGGCTGGGTTGTTGGTCCAGGTACTGGTGTTGATGGTTCGGTCATTCAGAAGGAGCTATTTTTAGACCTACTGCCATTGTTTCTCAAGCACTCTTATTCATCCCGGAACCAAGCTACATAGGAGGGGTAGTATGAGTCATAGGTTACACAACTAGGCGTGAGGATAAGATGGAGGCTTGCATTACAAGATGGAAACTTGACATGACTTATGCTAACTTACATATATAGGCCTAAAACAGTAATCACACAATATAAAAGCAGTAAAAAAATCAATACCAACATAACAATTATCACTTATAAAACAGTAGATGTCTATAGCAAAATAGCAGACAAAATTTTCTCAGTCTAAATGTAATGCCTGTACGTACCCATAGATGGGATAACCTCTACCTCAGTTTTTCAAACCATTTCCCCCTTACTGAACAGATGGGTCCCAAGACCTTTCTTGTGAGTAGCATCAAGAAGGTCTCTCCCATTTAGTCTTGTTCTCCATTATAACGATTAGATTTTACCTCTATTCACTTATTTACATGTATTTTTAATTTTGTTAATGAATACATTGTATCAAAAGTATCAATGATTTTGACTAAAACAGTGGGGTAAAACTACCAGTAAATAGATTAAATATGACTACTCTTAAAGAGGACTCTCTCAGTCATCAGTAGCTTAGCACTTAAAGGTGTTCTTGCAACAGATAAGAAAACTGCTAACAAATAGTAATCAAATGAGTTTTCCTTTGAAATTCAAATGTGCCTGCCTCTGTTTAGAACTAGTGACCCCAGCTGTCTTCATGAGCAAAACCCACAATTTTTTTTTTAAATTTTAAAATGCATTCCCTCCCCTAGCCCCACAACTGGGTGGGTTACCCCTTTGTTGAA
>NW_017729031.1:65475428-65501496 GCF_001723915.1 Gavialis gangeticus
CCTGTCACTAGGGTCACACAAGGTCTGCCCCTATAAAAGAGGCAGTGAGGACAGACCCAGTGGGATGCCTTTGATTAATTGGGTCTGCTGAATCATGCTAATTAGCACACTCCAGCAGCCTCCATATCACATGTATTCAGCATCCCTGCCTTTCAAAATGGCAGTGGGGGGTACTTTAACTAAAGCTTGTCAAATAAGTTTTAGTTGAAGTGCCCTTGCTGCCACTTTGAAGTGCGAGATACTGAATACACGTGATGCTTTAATTAGAACAGCTCAGAGAGTGGTGCTTCCCCCTCCACAACAGAGCATGCGTAGAGTCCTTTTTTGACCACTTAGAAACCTGGACAGTAACCCAAGCTAATCTAAAATAGCTTTTATATAATTATAAATTATAGATATTCTGCTATCCTGCCTTTATGTTATAAAACAGTAGGACTCCCAAGCAGAAGAAAAGACTTGATAGATTAGTTGCAGAACATATGTTGGTCTTATTATCCTACAGACTGAAATGCTTTGGTATAGTAGTGACTTAATAACATGCACATTAATATGTAAATGTTCACTTGAATTTTAAAACAGGACTCAAATCATTAATATTAATGACTCCTGCATGTTCACTTTCACAGATATTCAAATCTCTAACCTTGACTAGTATAACTTCTCAGTAAGATGGTTTTTAGCTGCATTCCTGCATTTTAGATGAAAATGAATATTGAATTGTAATTTCAATCTTTAAATTCATAATTCATGTTACGTTGATTAGTTAAATAAGAGATATAGACAGAAGATGGAAGCAGCACCACGTCATTCATTTAACTAATCAATACAACACAAATTATTTATAGTTATAATCTGAAATCTATTTGCAAACAGTCTGCAGACTAGAAATTTTTAAATTAATATATTTTAAAATATTTAAGTAAAAACACATTCCAGAAGTTTCAAATTGTTTGAAAACAATTCACAAAATAAGGTGAAATGTGTCAATACATTGCTAGTTATTACATATTTGCTCAACTAAATGCAGTCCCAACTTTTGCTTCTGAACTGCTTATGTACTGTAGTGCTTGATTTTGATGGAACAGGGGTGTTTTAAATATCCAGTTGCTCAAGTTGTTCTATAATCAATTACTCCTTCACCAATAATATTATCATGCATTATGAACACACATTTGTAGGTGGACAGCCAGATTAAGAGATTTGTCTTCTGAATATATTCCAGGGTCATCTTTCACTTATGTGGGAGTAGCGAATTGCCCATGAAGAATGATGGGGCATGGGGGGCAGGGATGGAGCAGTACCACCCACCACCCCGTGCCACCACCACTTCCCAGGAGCAGGGGGATGGGAAGCTTGGCCTGCCATTCCCTCCATCCCCCTGAGCCAGCACCCTGCACCACCACTGTCTCTAAGGAGCAGGGCTGCAGGGGGTGGGTGTGAGGCGGTGCTGGCTTCATCCCCCCACTCCATCCCTGTTGTCATGGTGGCACTCCACCATCTCACTCTGCCCCCACCATCCCCTCTGTCCTCCTCTGCCACCACTTCATGCTGCTGCTGCTGCCTCCAAGTTTGAGAGTTCGAAGAGATTCCCTGCCCCCCATTCTGTATCTGGCCCCATGACAGCCCTCTCCCCGCCCCTGCGTCCGGCTGTCTGTCTGTGTGTTTGTGTGTGCAGAGTACTTTGGTTGTTTTAGTGAGCATTGTGATCGGAAGACAACCCGTTACAGTGCTCCAAGAGCATTCTGGACAGACAAACATATGCACAGATAGATGGACTAAACTCTTTATATAATGATTGACCATAATTACTGCTTTAATAAATAGAGATTTACCTATGTTCTATCCCTTAATCAGATGAAGCACAAGTATGTTTGTGACTGTTGTGGACAGAATTCTTTTGGGAAAAAATGCTATTCTCTAAATACTGTCATATTCAACTTCTTCCAGATTTTTATTCGACTTACAATATTTAGGCCAACTGCAGTTCACACTAGGCAAAGAAATTTGGGATAGTGTTGTATGTAGAATTGAAAGGCAACAGACAGAACAGGACATTTGTAGATATTCCTGGAAATGCATCATTACTGCATTTGCAGGAGCAGTCAAACATATGAAAAACAATGTCTATTTTATTTTCTAATCCCATAGGGTAGTAGAGACATCTGAACAATTAATCTGTAATTATAATCACAGCAGTCAAAATAAGAGAGGAGCTGGAATAAAGTGGTGAAAGAAATAGGGAGAATAGGAATTCTATTAATCTAATCAGAAAATGGAGGAGAATCTGGCCTGATATAGACTTGGTCATATTTAGGACAAAATACAGTACAGTACAACATATAAAGCATTACTCAGTATATAAGAAATATTGGACTTATTCAGGAAAATTTTCCATTGCTATGGATAGTAGTTTTGCCTGAGAAGGACTCTGGGTTTGAAATCAATAAGTACATAGCTTGCAAGAATCGGACATAATTAATAGATTCATAGATTGTAAGGCCGGAAGGGTCCTTGGAAGATCATCAAGTCCAGCCTCCTGCACCAAGCAGGAAAGATAACTGAGGGTCAGGTGACCCAGCAAGGTGACTGTCTAGTCTCCTCTTGAAGATTTCCAGGGTAGGTCCCCTTTGCTCAACAGGACACAGGTCCAGCTGCCCTCCCCCCCGAACTTTGTGGCACTGATATTCCAGTGCTCTGCCCATGCCATTACTCCTCCCTCCCAAGCCCTGCTTGTGCCCTTCACTTCCCACCCACAGCCTTCCCCCAGCTTTGCCAGAGGGTGGCCTCCAGCTTCCAGAGCTATGGAGCTGGGAACCCGGATCCAAAGTCCCCCCAGAAATGCCCAAACCTCAGCTGCTGCTCATGGGAGGCAGTGGTTGCTGCAGCCTGAACAGGGAGTGAAGCATGAAGCCAGGCTCCCCCTCCCCCATGGATGGGACAGTTGGAGCGGAGCCCATGGTGGGGTGGATGCAGGCTGCCCAATGTGGGCTCAGGGCTCACTACCCTGCTGCCCTCCCCCTGGGGCCTATATAGTCCAACTGTTGGGACCTAGTGTGGCATGGAAGAGCAGGCAGGGAGGCCAAGTGCTGCTGTTGGGAGCCCCACACCACCATGGCGAGGTGCCCCCTGCCCATCCAGCAGCAGCAGGGGGCACAACTATGTGTAAAGTTGAAAGGCAACAGGACAGAACAGGGCATGGGGCATGTCACCATGGTGGTGTGGGACTCCCAGCAGCAATACTGAGCTTCTCTGCCCTACTTTACTCTGCCACACGGTTAATTTTAATTGTAATTAATCAAATCAAGAGCAATACTTTATAAAGGGTGACAAGGCAAAATGCTGTGTTTATTGATTACATGAAGCAGATGCATAAGCTTGGACACACCAGTTATACAAACACACGCACACAAGCATACAGACAAACAGATATAGACAGACATACAGACTAAACCATTCCTGTAAGATGTTATAGTTACCAGCAGAGGTTGCTTAATGTTAGCACTGGATGGCCAGCCCAGGCTCATTGAGGGTGATGGAACTGGGGGTGAACAGACACGCCTGTTCTCTAGGAGGTTGCAGAGAGTGGATCACACACAGGGCATACAGTTAATTTACTTATGTTAAGCAAGGAAATACAAAATGGAGTCTTCAGCTACTCATAAAATACAAAAATAAGGTTAACATAGCCAAAAAGTCCTACTATCTTGCTAACATTATTCTTCTAACATTTAAATAAATATCAAATCAGCTCAAATTCATGCTACAAGACCAGATCCTACCTGCTGGGTCATGGAGACCTTGCAGGTGGGGACAGCAGGGTAGGAGCCCTGAGCCTGCAGCAGGCAGCCTGCATCTTCCCCTGCCATATGCAAATCTGTGAGCACATGCCCCCCATGCCTCTCCAGGACTGTGCACAGTGGCAGGCAACCAGCCCCTCCTCCACTCTCTGGAGAAGCCACACATAGTTCCATCCCACTCCCTGCCTGGGCCCTGCACCTGTGTATTCTGGCCCTGAGCCCCAAGCCCCACACACTGCACCAGCTGGGCAGCAGAACCAGCCCTGCCCTCACTATGGGGCCCTCAATCCCTACCCAGCCCCTCACTACGGGGACCTGAATCCCTGCCTGGTCCCTCCAGACTTACCTGGAGGAAGCTGCAGGAGCTGTTCTCCAGGCTGCCTGGCTGGCATGTACATGCACTGGTACAGACTGGGGTTTACTGGAGGGGCAGCAACTCTGCAGAAAAGGACCCGGGGGTTACAGTGGGCAAGAAGCTGAATATGAGGCAATGGCATATTGGACTGCACTGGTAGAAGTGTTGCCAGCAGGGCAAGGAAAGAGATTATACCCTATATTCAGCACTAGTGAGGCCACATCTGCAGTCCTGTGTTCAGGTTTGGGCTCCCCACTACAGAAAGGATGTGAAGAGAGTCCAGTGGAGGACAACGAAAATGGTGAGGAAGCTGTAGTACATGACCTCTGAGGAGAGGCTGAGGAAACTGGGCTTATTTAGTTTAGAGAAGAGAAGACTGAGAGGGAATTTAATAGCAACCTTCGTCTGAGTGGTGGTTCCAAAGGGGATGGAGCTAAACTATTCTCTGTGGTGGCAGGTGACAGAACAAGGAGCAATGGTCTCAAGTTACAGCAATGGAGGTTTAGGTTAGATATTAGGAAGAATTTTCTCACTAGGAGGGTAGTAAAACACTGGATCAGGTTATTCAGAGGGGTTGTAGAATCTCTATCCTTGCAGGTTTTCAAGACCCAGCTAGACAAAGCCTTGGATGGGATGATCTAGTTGGGGATGGTCCTGCTTTGAGCAGGGGCTGACCAGGTGACCTCCTGAGGGCCTTTCCAGCCTTAATTTTTCTATGATTCTATAATTCAGTGCATACATGCACATTTGCACATGGTGCCTCCTGCCTGATTGCCTTCCTCCTGCTCCCCTCAGTCCCGTGCAGGCTGGAACTCCACCAGCCTGCAAGGGGAAACCCACCATTTCCAAATCAATGTTTTTCTCCTTAAAATGAAACAATTCATGTTTTACTGTGTTTTTCCATGGCAAACAGAAAACCCAGATCCCTTGTAATGAATGACAGTATTTGAAATCTATTCTTTCTGGGGAAGTATTCAGTTAGACATTGTGTCTTTATTACCAGATACAAATAAGTTTGTATTTGCTTTATAAATGATTAATCGTATTACCAAATGTTCCCTTTTAAAGGTAATGCTTTTTTCTTCAACATGGTTCCTTAGAATAGTCTAGACTTTTCTGAATTTCTTCTCTTCAAGAACAGGTGGTATGCTAAGCTTTGTACATTTTGGGGTATGGCTTCAGTCAGAGTAGCAATGTGCAGTGATATACCATAGCTGATCACAGTCCTAAAGAGTTCCTATACCATGGGATTGGGTGGGGGGTGTTTTAATTAGAGCAGTTCTTGGGAGCCACTCTAATTAAAATGCCCGCATCTTGTGTATCCAGCATCTCATTTTTCAAAATGCTGGTGGGGTGCTTTAACTAAAGCTCATCAAACAAGCTTTAGTTAAAGCATCTGTGCTGCCATTTTGAAAAACATGATGCTGAATATATGGGATGCTGATTAGTCTGCTGCAACAAGTTCTA
This sequence comes from Gavialis gangeticus, assembly GCF_001723915.1. Classification (NCBI taxonomy): domain Eukaryota; kingdom Metazoa; phylum Chordata; order Crocodylia; family Gavialidae; genus Gavialis; species Gavialis gangeticus. The sequence goes on from NW_017729031.1 coordinate 65,481,048, forward strand.
ATCAGAATGTGTCAGAGCATTTGTATAGGCACTGAAAGAAACTAAATAAAGCAATGGGTTTTTCCTGCTATACATGAATGATCAGGTGATTACTGTCTCTCCTGGAGAATGTAAAATGCATATATCCTGTACCTCTTTTTCTTTTTCTTTTGTAGTAGGTGATAAAGCTCACACTAAGAGCAAAATTTCAGCCTATGTTGAGCATATCTGGCTACTCATTGCTGTCAGGATATCTTTTTGTTCTGAAATGTAGCCCAAAATTATCAGTGTTAGTGGAGTAAACTACAAATATATTCCTGTTTCTTAGCAGTACCCAGGGTCATTTGCAGTGATATATGGAAAATGCACTGCATTTACTGTGAGGAAGTTTTGAGTAAAACTGACTTCATGCAGCTTTCCATTATGGATAATACTATAACATTAATTGTGTTACCAGACAAGAAAAATAGTATATAGCTTTTGTGATCCTAAATATTAGCATACTTTTTTATTAATTTCCCCCAGCAGTTTTTGTAGTGCCAGTATTACCTCACTTAAGTTTTCTATCTGAAAAAAGTGGAATTACACTTGGTGAATGTGTTTTAATTGAATTGAAATGAAGAAAGTCAGATATTCATAGTAACTTTCTCACTTGGGTATAATAAATTTTGAAGACTATACTCTAGACCAAGTTTTAAGGACTATCAAACAGTATATCATGTTGTTCCTGCAGTGAGGTATAGTTCTAAGATGTAGGGCCAAATCATAGTATTTATACATCTAGCTCAATGCTTTGCTAGTTCAAGTTAAAAGTTAATTTTCACATTTGCTCAGGAATTAAGTGCATGCTCAGTGGAATGTAGATGCAAATGCTAAGCCATGTTGCCTTTTTTCTATGTTAGTAGAAAGGTAACACTGGTATAATATATTATGATGATTTGAATCTCATGTTCTTCTTTCTTTTAATCCTCTTCTAAATATGTTTTCAGGACCCCATCCAAATCATATTGGATTCAATGGGAAATCTTGTCTGACTTCATAAGGGAGGTTCATAGAGTCACAATACAACCTGTATTGCTTTGGATCACTTACTACTAGTTTAATATGGAAAGACATAGATTTAGAGTGAGGTAGCATGGGAAATGGGTCATTACCTGCAATAAAGTGCCAGTAATATAAAGAGACAGATTAATAATGACAATGACAATGTCATTGATGATTAAATATGCAAAAGCAACTGCACTTTTTACATTCCCCCCCCCAACTGCTGTTAATTGCCCTTTCTCTGGGCTCCATTTCTTGCTTTTCCCATTTCTTCTGTTTTAATTTGTGCCGTTGTCTGACAGGGACATCACCATCTGATTGTTAATGATCATGAAATAAATGAAACTAAAAAGAGACATAAAAACATCAGAAGATATGAATATGGTGGCTTTAAAAATTTGCTGTGCTTTAAAATAATTCCTTGATAAGGATTTGGGGAACATTTTAATAAGCTCATTAATGACTATCTAGAATATTAATTACAATACCAAACTCATTAGTGAAGAGATTTTGCAAGATTTACATTCTTTTCAGGATTTATACTAGAAACCTTAAATATTGCATAATTGCATTCATACTATGCATATTGGTATTTAAATTAAATACAGTACTGGAATAAATCTATGTTTACTTAGAGCATCACAATTGTCCCTGTGCTGCAAGTCAGGGTGCTGGTATTTTACTTGCAGAATGACACAAAGATCCAAATTCTGTTGCTAGCTTTTGGGACTTGTGCACAGTTTGTGATTCTGTTACCTATGCAATATAGAGATGGCCAGTAATATGTCTCCACCTTAAACTGGCAGGGAGCCAATATGCCACTGTTATCAGCACATATGCCCCAACTCTTGTTGCCACCAATTAAACCAAGGAGGAATTGTACACCAACCTTGACCAAGTCCTTACTGACATTCTGGAGGGAGACAGACTTATTCTTCATGGTGATTTCAATGCCAAAGTTGGAAGGGACTCTAACCTCTGGAACAGAATAATTGGCAAGGAAGGAGTAGGAAAGGTCAACTGCAATGACAGCCTCCTGTTGACCAAATGTGCAGAACATGGACTCATCATCACCAACACCCTGTTCCACCAGAAAAACAGGCACAAGACATCATAGCAACACCCATGATCTAAGCATTGGCACCTGATTGACTATGTCATTGTCCGTGCCTGGGATTGCAAAGATGTCTTCATCACCCAAGCTACGCTAGAAGCTGATGATTGCTGGACTGATCACCGACTCATCTGCTCAGTTATATCACTCAGACTGGCTTCCAAACAATGCCTTCAGCAGAAGCAATGCCAGTGGAAGATCAGCATTGAAGGACTCAAGGACCCAAGCAAGCAAGACCTCTTTCACCAGAGCCTTGGTGAAAAAGTAGTGAATTTCAATCAATGGGAGAATGTCAGCAGTGTGTTGGGTGCCCTCAAGGCCACTGTCATCAGTGCCTGTGAAGGGACTTGGATTTTCTACCAGGAAACATCAGGACTGATTTGATGAGAACAACCCAGGAGAACCAAGAGTTCATTGTTCGCAAGCACAGGGACTTTTGTGCTTGGCAAAATGATACCCAACGCCAAGCAAAAGACATTGAATCACCAACAAGCCAAGGCAGAGGTCCAAAAGAAGATCCATGATGTGAAGAACAAATGGGGAGAAGCAAAGCTAAGGAGATTCAACATCTGGCTGACATCCATGATATGTGAGGTTTCTTCAGTGCCACCAAAGCCATCTACAGTCCTAGCACTCGGGGATCAACCCCTTTGAGACCTAAGGACAGAGGAGACTTGATCAAGGAAAGGGGAGCTATCAGTGCTCATTGAAGGGAGCATTTTGAAGACCTTCTTGCTTGAGACTGTGCTGTTGATGAGAGTGTTCTCAACTCCATCCCACAACACCCAGTCAGAGATGACCTCACAATCCCTACAACCCCAGAGGAGGTGAGGAAAGCCATCCAACAGATGAAGAATGACAAGGATTGGATGGAATCCCCATGGAAATCTTTAAGCAGGGGAAAGAGAAGCTCACATCACAGTTTCATTCTCTCATCTTAAGGATATGGAATAATGAGGAAATCCCAGATAACCTAAGGGATGCCCTGGCAATCTTCAAGAAAGGAGACAATTCCAACTGTGGAAACTACAGAGGGATCACCTTGCTGTCCACCACAGGAAAGATCATTGAGAGAAAACTCTTGAACCATCTCCTTCTACTTGCTGAAGACCTCCTCCCAGAATCTCAGTGTGGGTTTAGGGAATCAAGAGGCACAACTGACATGAAACTACTGGCTTCACAGCTCACCAGATGCAGGAGAAATGCTGGGAATAACATAAGCCTCACTACATGGCCTTCTTTGACCTCACAAAAGCTTTCAACACTGTCAGCCAAGAAGTGTTGTGGAGGATCCTTTTGAAATACAAATGCCCACTAAAATTTGTCACCATTCTCTGTTTTCTCCATGATGGTATGTGAGTGGTGGTTTTCAGTAATGGATCTATCACAGATCTCTTTGAAGTTAAAATCAGAGGAAAACAAAGCTGTGTCATCTCTCCAACACTCTTAATATTTCTTGCTACAATGCTACATCTGTCCACCAACAAACTTCCAGTCAGAGTGGAACTAAACTACTGAATAGATTGTAAGCTGTTTAATCTCAGCCAACTCCAAGCCAAAATCAAGACTACCCTGACCTCAATCATTGAGCTTCAGTATGCTGACAATGCTGTAGTGTGTATTCATCCAGAAAGTGTGAGATTTGGGTTCCAGGCTCCTTTCACAAGAAGAGGTTTGAAATTGTACCTGTTTGACTTTCCAGCTCAGTGCCCAAAGCTTTTATGCTGCGGCCCAGCAAACTACGGCCCAGCCAACTGCAGCCCAGCAGTCACAGCTGACTGTGGCTGGAATTTCCAGCTAGAAGATGGATAAGGATACCCTTGGGCGTCAGGGTGGGCCAAACCCTGCACTGCCACAGGCCCTGTGGAAGGAGCCACAGCCTCTCTGCACGGCTCTGGGGGGCCGTGGTTTGCCAGTCTGTGGCCACTTCCAGTTCAGCAGCCAATTGTGTTGCGGACCGGCAGCTGACCCAGGGATTGAGAACCCTTGCTCTAACCAGTTCTCTCTCCAACCCTCCTTTTGAACCTGCACCACTGGACTTCACATTTAATTTTCATAGGATAAATGGATGGGGGGCAGTCATGAAGTTTCTACCCTACTGGGAGAAAGAGTAAAGGCTAGAGCTAGGGATCTGCTTCTGGGCAGAGAAGCATCCATCTTGCTGAACCACACACTTTGTCACAGGTATGACCTTGATGTGGCTGTGGAGGGGGGCAAGTTTCAAAATACTGAAAATCCTAATGCCAAAGCTGCTGTTCACAACATTGGAGGTCAGTCTGAGTCTGATGTATTATATCGAGGGTCAAGGCAGGTATGTGGTCATACCCAGGAACTGTTTTTGAAACAATTGTTTCTGGAAGGTGGAATGAAGGATAAAATATAGTTTCTTGAAGTAAGTAACTGAGTAGTAGTAGCTAGGAAACTGAGCCTGCTCATTGTTTTGCTCCCTGTGGACCACTGAATATTTAACTTCTGGTTTCACACACAAGCAGCAGAACCTGCTCGTATTTTATTTCTTGCACATAATGCACACTTCCATTTCTTGGGGAAAAGATATGTGTTATATATGAAAAAATATGGTACTTGGTAGCAGGTTATGATCTGTGACACTGCTTAACATTTTATCCCAATCTGAAGATGACATTAAATTGATAAAATTTTAATTAATTAAATATGTATGTGTATTATTTATTATTGTATACATCTTTAAGGTAGCTATGAAATTTCAATAAATATTCTATTACTTATACATTAACATTTATTTACTGAACAATTATCCAATGACAGTAATTTGTTACTGAGCGTATTAATGCCATGCAATTGAATATGTTACCACAAACACTTCTCAATTAAATGCTTATCATCACTGAAATGAAATAAACAGAGCCTTATACAGCTCAGACTATTTCAATTCTCAAAAAGCTAGGGAATCTGACTCACTGAGAAGATGGCTGACTTAGAAGAGCTAACAACAGACACATTTCAGATCTACAGATGAGGAGGATATAAATCCCTAGATCCAACTTTACAATGCTCCTGTTTTTTTTAATCTTTTAAGAAACCTATAGATGTAATAATTGTTAATCTAGCTTTAATTTTAGGCAGGTGGCCTGTATCAAATGAATTTGAAAGTAGCCTGAAAACAATGGCAGATACTGAAAAAAACTGCAGATCTAGGATTAAGTAAAGGAAGGAGGGTGCGGCTCACTACCTAGCGCTCAAACCATGGTGGGGCATGGGGCAGGGCATGGGTGAAGCCTCTGAGCTAGTGGGAATGCTGGGCATGGTGCAGGAAGCAAGTGCAGGAAGGGAGGATCTATCCATCTGCCATCACAGTTCCTGGCTGACCCAGGTGCATAGAGGAACCCAAAGCCGGTCCTCTTACTTCATTGGATCTCATGGACTAAAGGGTGACTGTGCAGACTAGGTATGTAGGGTGCTGAGCTCAGCCAGTGACAATGGCAATGATGGGCAGGTTCCTCTTTTGTGGATCTGCTCCTTACTCCACTCCCATGACTTGCTGGGAGTAGATGCTGGAAGGAAGAACCTTTCAGTGTGGTGCACCAGGCTCCACTGGGAACCCTCCCTGGCACACAATACACCATGCTGCTGCTTGCAGTTCACAGCTGGAGTGGGGCAGAACAGCTTTGCAGCTCGCCTAGTGCCTGCATCAGCCAGGGACAGCAGCAGCAACAGAGGGAAGATTTCATTGCATTTTAAGTACCTCTTTCAGTGCCTGCTTCTGGGCAGCAGGGACCATGGGAGGAAGGAAGGGGCAATAGGGAACAGGTGCTGGATGAGGAAACCTGCCCTCTGCCACTGCTGACCCCTCAGACACCAGTAACCCATGCAACTGTGGCCTGTGGGTGGAGTAGAGCAGAAGGTACTTTGGGTCTCCCCCTATTTCTTGGTCAGTTGGCAGTGGGCAGGTCCCACCTTCTTCTGTTTGCTATTCGCTCAGCACTTCAGTTTCCCTCAGTGGTGCAGGAACTTCAGCTGCAGGGAGAGGCTGCATGGGGTGCCAAGCTTAATTGAACTGTTGCACCCACCTTGGATCCTCCCCTGGATGGGACCAAACCAACCCCAAGTAAAAATATTTTCCTCTCTTCAGGTAAGTTCAGACCTGGGTATAGATTTTACTGCTTAGGTCCAATATCTGAATTGAACCAGAGAAGGAGCATGTTGCATAGGCAGTTATGCAAATGAATCTTCAGAGAGTCTAAACGCTTCTAATAATTTGGCTTTATTGCTAGAGGATTTAAAGACTTTATTTATGAACATCACAAGAGTCAGACTTCATGTGACAGTCAGTATTTCGACTTGATTCATTGTAAATTATGTGACTAGTGCTGTACTTTAATGAATAGCCCTATAAAAATGATGAATATTTCAGGCCATGATAGCAGGATGGAATTTAACCGGCAAGTGGGAGCATTAGAAAAAGAGTAGGAAATTATAGTACTTGTAATACAGGGTTTGCTTGTAAACTCTAAGGGCTTGATTCTGATGCTTTGAAAATTTAATAGCACTTTACTTCACAAGTGGTCTAATCGGCTGTATGTTCCTTAGTGTGAATAAGGGCTCTACACTGTGACCCGTTGTTACAACCTCAGTGAAATCAATGGGATTACTCATATAATCACGGGCTGCAGTAATGAGTCCTAAATAAGTCAGATTATATCTACATAGAAAACTTATTCTACTCTAGAACAGTGTGTTTAAGCATGCTGAACTGCTCAGGGTTGGTGTGTTTCCTGAACCGAAAGAAGTGTACCTATCTCATTGCCAACTGACCTCAACAGCAGTAGCCTAATTGGGGGTGGGTGACACATCCTGACCTCAGGTACAGCCTGGTGTCCCTTTGTGTTCTCTCAGCTTTTGGGGTATCCTTCAACCCCAAGTCCCACTCTGCCATCTGTTTTTTGACCACTGAGAACCAGATGAGGTGTGGCAGGGGCCAACTTCTTGGCTTGTAGTGCCACAGCTTTACTTGTCTCACCTTGGTCTTGCCAGCTCTTAGCAGAGGGAATTTTGCCATGTAGAAGAATCACACCCTTGTCTGGTCATGTGCTCAAAAAAGATAGATTCCTGTCTTTCAAAGAAGAGGCCTGCCTGTATGGCCGAATACTCTGAAATCACACGTACCCTGACAATAAATTATAAAAGACAATAAAAAGATTTTCCCTATAAAAACAAGAGCAAGCATAAGAAGTTGGTAGCCATATGTTGAGATACAGGCAGAGATATAAGAAAAAACAAACAAAAGGAAATATCAGAACAGTAACCTGTTCTTATTCTGAATCTTAAATCCAAGAGTACAGTTCCTACTCAGTCTATTAGCGGAGGGAATAAACTCAAGACCAAGACTTGATCTCAAGGCTGAGCTTAAGTATGATATCTAATCTGACCATCTGCATACCTTCTTATCATTCTTGGGAAGCCCACGCTATGCATATAATTTCTTCCTCCCCCCTATATGTTTGCCACACCAGAAGTCTTTCCTGATCTAATTAAAACCAGGTGAATATTTGCATCCATTCATACATGACAATTAAATTTATCATTGCCTGGAAGGGCCTGGTTATTTAACATACAGATGTCAGATGAGTGATTACTATTCTGCCATTTATGCTTTGAGCTTCTTCCGGGTGTAAAACTCGTCATGCAATACTGACCCCAGTATTACTTACAAGAAACACATTTATACCAAGTACCATAATTTACATACACTCAACACAGTGTATAAGTCAACCCCATATTTCTGCTCAAAAAAGTTATGATTTTTGTAGATCCAGTATATAGCTCAACCCTGCCTCACTGAGGAGAAGGGGTGGCAGGAGGGTGGCTAGGTGCACTGGTGGTGGAAGAAGGTGGTAAGGAGAGTGTGTGAGGCACTGGAAGCTCCTGCAGACTTGTGGAAGAGGCATGCTTGTGGGCTCTGGGGAAGCTGGATTGGGCCCCTAGGAGCTTGGGCATCACACAGCCTACTGGCAGCCTGCCCAACTGGGCCCAGGGGATGCTGCTGCTGTGGAGGGAAGGACTGCCCCCCCAACAGTTTGGAGCCTGCCTGGCCCACCAGCAGCTTACCTCCCAGCTGTGGGGGGAGGAGGAGGGGGTAGGCAGGCTCCACCGAAAGCAGGATTTGGCCCCTTGCTATTTCTGCCTTTAGCAGGTTCCTGCATACAGCAGGATGCCTGGTACCTCCTGGAAAGGGGCTGGCTTGCTCCATGGGCAGTGTGGGGTGTCAAGCAGGGGTAGGGGAGCCTAGGGCCATTGGTCAGAGATGGCCTCCCCACTCCCTTGCCTGACACTGCACGCTGCCCATGGGGAAGCCAGACCCTTCCTGGGTGGTGCCAGGTGTCCTGCTGGCTGCAGGAGCCTGCTAAGAGCAGAAGCAGCGAAGGGCCTGATCCTGTTTTTGGAAGAGCCTGCCTACCCCCCGTGCAGCCAAGAGGGCAAACTGCCAGTGAAGCTGGGCAGCCCCATAGCTGTTGGGAGTCCCCATGCTTCCCTCTGTAGTGGTGACATACCCTGGGCCTGCCAGGTGGGCTACCAGTAGGCTGTGTTTCCCGAGCTTGCAGGGGCCTGATCCAACTTCTCCAGAGCCTGCCAGCATGCTGCCTCTCCAGTGGTGCAGTGTATAAGTCAAGGTGGAAATTTAAGGGTGTGGCGGACTCGCTGCTTTTGCCCAGCAAGCCAGGCTTGGAGAAGGACACTTCAGATTGGTGGAACATTTTCATCAATCAGGTAACAGGTGGAACATTTCCATTTCCACAGGTGGAACATTTCCATCAATCACATAACAGCTTGCCCCAACCCTGCTTAGAGGTGGGGGGAGGGGGATGAAGAGCCCCTGGACCTGATTGAAGACTGTGCTCTGCAGGTCTGGCGGACTTTGGGGCAGGGCCTCCGATGTAAATAAAAACTTAGTATGATGGGTGGGCCCAGAGTGGGGCACCAGGCCATCAAGAGGACCTAGAGGCATTGCCGGAGAGAGGCCCTTGTGGGACTGGCCACCAGGGGACGAGCCTTGTCTGCTTCAGAGTGGAAGCGTGAGTTGCTGGGGAAGCGGGTCCCACAGGGGAGGTGGGCTTGGGAGAGGAGGGTCTGCTGCCTCCACCCTCCTCCAATGTGGGGGGGAATTGTGTCCACATCCCGGGGCCCTAAAGGGGAGGGGTCCCAGGGAGTACCCCGTGGGGTGCTAAGTGCACCTCATATTTTGTGATTGATGTTTGCTTCATATTGTTGATGTTAATATAGTTATGGGTACTCCTTAAGGGGGTTTATATTGTTTTACCTGTTTTCATTACCTGTTATCTGAATTTACCTGTATTGTTGCCTGTGTATGTCTATTGCCTTGCTACCTTCACTTACCTGGGTTTATCTGAGTTGATGCTTATATATGTTTACTGTGTTGATGTCTTGACTTACCTGTTCCAGGTTGTTAATGTTCATCTGTGCAAGGGGGTTAATTATTGCTTGTGCTGTGGGTCATCTGTACTGAGTTTCCAGTTACCTGTTCTGTTTTGCAATCCCTCAAAGTGGTGCAAAGTGGTACAATGTATTGATTACAGGTTATTGTATATGGTGTCACATGCCAATTCTACTATAAATAATTAATCTCTCTTGTTCATATATATTTTTTATAGCAATAAATTTGTATATAGTTAAGTGCTTTGTCCTGGTCTGGCTTTATAGAGAAAAGAGGGAACTGCTCCCTGGTGGTGGGCCCCTCTCACAGCACTCTTGCCTGACCATCCCATCACTTCACTTGCAGACAGGGCACACCTGTCAGTGTACCTGGGCTACAAGGGGAAATTTTGAGGGTTCAGACCTGACTTATACACCATGAAATATGGTACCACAATTCATATATATGTGAGAACAGTAAGGCTGAAGACAGCTTGATGCCACCTCTATGTAGAGACTACTCATGCCATATTAGTAAAGCAAACTCAAGAAAATAGGCATGATATCCTACAAGCTCTTCAAGCATTGTAGGTTTGTGACAGGGACACAAGCTTTGGACACCAATTTCATGGGGACACTAGAGTGGCATCCTTTGTAGGGAGTCCATGTCCCAGCAGCAAAAACCCTGCACTGTAGCTGTTGCAGCAGCAGCTAGGTGCATGGACACTGTGCTCCTCGTGTAGCAGCAACTGGGGTGGGTAGGCTATATCACAGCTGTTGCAGCCTGGGACTTTTTTGAGTCCTTAGAGCAGGTAGGAATCCCCCAGCAGCATTTACCACTTCCCTGCTCTCCAAGGGATGAATGCTGCTAGTTACACCTAATTAGCCCACATGAAGTACTGTGCAAATATGGCTACACTGCTTCCAATTTAGGAGACACACATCATCTAGAAAAGCTCAGCCAATTTGGACGCTGCTCTGGACCATACAAAATTCATTGAGTAAATATAGCCTCAAAGTTTGCCTGGTGAAATAAATGAAGTGAAACAATTTCCTTCTTGAGACCAGGAATCATGGATGAAATAATAAAAAAAGATTAATCTAAATCACAAAAAGGCAATGGTGTAAACCAATTCATGAGAATCATTGGAAACATGTACAGAATAGTGTGTATGTCATAGGGTTCCATGTAGGTCCTGACAGTGCTCACACTTTTACTATGATTAACTGGGCTGTTACTAAACTGGATGTCTCATGGCTACAAACTAAGGAAATTGTGAGGTGCCTTAATATATTTATTTGCCTTACTCAGAAGGTAGTCAAGGTCTGTTGGGTTCGTGATTTGCTAAATGAATGTTTAGTTGAGAAGCTCAGACAGTTTTATTGGTAAGGTTAGGCACAAGAATGAAGGCATGAGACTGTTAAAGGACAACATGACACCCATTAAATTAAAGGAGAATTTTTAGAGTTTTGTGGCTGGAAAGCAGGTCTCCATAATCTGCTGAGAGCTCTTTAGGCCCAAACCAGGGTATTAAGCTAAAATAGGCCTTTGAAAAGTTCCACTAACCCTTTAGTAAATGAAAGCTGTTCACAGCCTTTCTTAAAGGCAACTGTCTATGGATAGTTTGGAAACCAGTGGGGATCTAATAGCATTGAATTTTCTCTGTACCACATTAGGCTTCACCTACCATCCCACTCAGTCACAGTGGAAAATTTATCTGACCTAGGAAATCTAATCTGCTTCCATTGCCACTCTGGCTGTGCAGTAACAGGTATAATACCTCTGACAAAGACTGCAGAGGGGCTGCCTGCAAAGGGGCATGAGACTGTTTCACTGCTTTATTATTCTGATTTATTACTTTTATGGTGCCATGAACTGGGTTAGGAACTGTACAGATGTAAAATGAGACAGGGTCCTGATCCCTGTCCTGCAGACTTAATAGCCTAAATAGGCTAGGGACTTAAAAAGAACATGATGACACCAACTCTGCTTTTTACCATGCTTTCTTTCTTCCTTTCTGCTTGCCACTTCCTCCTTTTCTGTTTCCTGTTTTCATCTGTTTATGATCCAGTTGTTTCCTCTGGAATGGGACTCCTTCCTTTAGTTCACATTTCTCTCCCTCCCTATTCACCACTGACATGGAGTTGAGTATGACAAGGTTGAAATATCAGAAGAATGATGTATAGTAATAATTTTTTTTGTATTAATCTGATTTGTTTATTTTCAACATTTTGGCAAATCTAAAGTAAAGAAAATATATTTTAGGGTAGAACAAAAAGTTTCATTTAGAAAAGTCTGAATAGTCTGTTTACTTCCAAGTATAGGCCATTTGATGAAAACCCTCCCCAAACTTGTTTTGAATTGGGCCCATTTATACAAAGCTCAAGAAAGAACTCACAAGTGTTTCAGTATAAGAGTCTTGATTTCAAATGATACTGAGTTAAGGTGGAGATGAAAACCAAAAAATGAGTAATCATGAAGATATTTATATACTGAAAATTTCAGCCACAACATGCTCTGAATCAAGGATTTTTGAAGGAAGAAGTATTTCAAGAGGTAGCAATATGAAAACAAAACAGGGTTTGATTTGCATATAAAACAATTGTCTGTAATCATGTCCTATGCAGGATGACCACTTGTTTAAAGAATGAAAGATAGATTGTAAAGTGTTAATATATTGCAATTCAAAATATTTAGTATTCTTATGTGTAGCAAGCAATTTACAGAATAGATAAAAACATGCTAGATGTACTTCCTTTTAAGCATCCATCAGCATGTGCCATAATTAGTAGTCAAATGTTTTATATATATCTTTTAAAAGATGCAGTTAATCATGCATTATTATTCTTATTTGATACAGGAGATTAATTTTGTCAAACTGTGACTTTCATTCAACTGGATTGTGAAAGGTAGCAACAACAACAAGAACAACAATAATAATAATAATAAGTCACTGCTATTGTTTTGATCTCAGTTTATTAATCCTATCAAGATGTCCACCTTCAGGCATCTTCAGTTACAATGTGAAACTGCTACTAGTGATTAAAGTGATTTTTCACAAAAATGTTACATCCTTTATATCCTTGCATAAAACTAGGAATGACAAAATAAAATTTTAAATTCTTTTGATGGTGAAAGGTTGAGTCCCACCAGGCACTAAGATATAGGTGAGATGTACCTGTGAAAGATAATGGGAAGAAAAACAACAATGGCAAATATTCTCGTACTGCTTCTCATACTGCTTCATAATGAGGTTGCTGTAAAGGACAAAACTCAAGGGCATCACATAGTGGGAGATCTATCATTCCATACAGGGTGAACATTGTAATTGTTTTGCCACTACAGCCAGTCTGTGTATTCCTAGATTAATTAATTTTTATTGAAATGGGATACTTTAAGTAATTACAATAGATTTTTGCTAGAACAAATATTTATTTTGCAAAAATCAATGCATTTTAATTTGTGCTGCTACATTTTGCTCACATTTTACTTATGCAATCAGGCAGTCTGGAGCTGGTATATAAGAACATATAGAAACAAAACAAGTTTTCATTGAACATTTCCTTTGCTTCATTCTTTTCCCTCTCCAGTGATTCCACAAAGCTTGCAGCTCTAATTTTCTCTCATTCTTTCATCAGGCCTGTTGATGTACTGGCTCCTCTTCTAATGGGAGTTTCTAACCCCCTTTCTCATCTAAGTCTCCTGACTTCAAATCTTTTAGCGGTTTTGTGCAGGCAGTGTTTTCAAGCTAGCCAATTCTCAATTCATTTTAAAGCATACTATTTTCATGCCTGTTTCAGCTGTGCAGTACTTTGCTTGCATTCTTCCTAACGCTGACATCCATCTGTGTGACTGCAGCAATATCACTATGGTTGCACTGTTAGTAAAAATCTTCATAGCACAATCTACATTTACATTTTTATTACTGTACTCCCATTGGGTGCATCTATATGCGTGCTTTACTGCAGCTGTCTAATTAGCTCCACAGTAAAGTGTCACTGTTTACACAAGTGCCCATTTTACAGCACAGCAGATTAATTCCTCTGTAGGATAGTACTGTCTGGGACAAGTACCCTCCTATGGTGGAGTCATTTAATGTGCCCAAACTCAGATGTAGACAGCAAGCGGGGCTGGCTGAGGCACAAGCATGCTGCCTGCTGGCTAGTCCCATACTGTTGTAACCTCATGCTCTAGCCAGCCCCTCTAGCACATGGAACCAGGCTGGAGCTGCCCTAGGCTGACAGCCTGAACCCCTGAGACCACTGTCAGCCAGGGTGCTGCAGTCCCAGGTGCATGTCCCTGGGAGAAATAAACTCTGGCACGAACCACACCAGAGTTTATTTCTCTGCCCTAATTGCACATATAGACATATCCACTGTGCCCTAGGTACCAAAATTTGTCATCTACCTAAGGTCTGACTGAATTCCAATTTAAATTACTCTTTCTTAGGAAGATTTAGCGGTCAAGTAATAAAGAGAGTGCACAGAGCTTTCTCCTCTTTGTGCACCTGAGCAGTTGCGAGATACAACTTCAGTCCATGTGTTTTCTTAAGCCCATTTCTAGTAACCCTTAGGCTAAGTACAAACAGTCAAAAAGCCTGAGGCTGAACCAGTTCAGTCTTCACAGATTAGTCTAAGCTGTGTAGGTTGAACTGATAAACCAGTGAACAGACATTCACTTTTGATTCCAGAAATACAGCCACATGCCTGCAGTTGCCCAGGCCAGGCCAGGAGCCAGGGGGTGCTATAGCATGCCTCCCTGCTTGGTTGAAGCAGACAGCATGGGCCAATGCTAGCCTGTTCACTTTGTAAGGAGGGGGTTGCAGAGGGGGTTTGCTAAAGCATCCTGGCATGTTGGGGGACTGTGAGTTGACCTGAATCTGAAGGGTATCTGGGACAGAAGTCAATATACCAATTTAACCTAGATCAGTTAAGTCTATTACTACATGTATCCAGGTTTATCTTAAACTGGATTCAGCCATTTTGAAATCAGTTTATGTGCACTGAACTTCTGTTGTGTTACATATTTGGATTGTTTCTGATTACTTATAGCAGTTTGTGTGTTATTTCTGTTCCTAGTCATAAGGAAACACCGGTCCTGGTAATTCCAGAAAGCATTGTAATCAAAAAGAGTACTTTTGCTGGAACACTGCATCTCTGCATTAACCTTAGTGCAGGACCCTGGCTGGCCTGTGGTAATGGCTACTCTATGAACTATAATTCATGTAAGAAGTAATGGACTTACTGTCTCCTATATGGCTTCCATGTGAAAAGTACCAAAGAATGAAATAGAACATGTGCATCACAGGAGCGCCCTGTTGGTGGCAACTGAGTTTTGGGCTCCATTGTGGTATGTGCTATTTGTATATACGTGAAGATTTCCTGTCCAAGGACTTATATTCTAAATAGAAAAGTCATAATGAAGGAGAAATGAACATATATTTCTTGAAAACATTGTTCTGAAGATCAAAGAAAATGGCAGGTCTAAAATGAAGGCAAAGCCCCTTCACTATTTTAATATAGAGAAGGGTCCCACATGAAAAGTTTGGAAATTTAAATACAAATATTTACTAGTTTTAAATATTTCCTTATCGATTGTTTTAGTTCATGACAATTTCTTGTTTTATGTGAGGTACTGGAGATTCCTACATTTGCTTAAATTGCTAAGGGATGAAATATAGCAGTATTATATTGTAGTAATATGCCTCACTGCACTGGCTGATATCTCCTTTTTTCTGAATTACTGTACACATCTGTGTTTCATTTAGGGGAAAGGGGCAAATGTTATCCCTGGCTTAATTTCACTGAACAGGTGAAAAGGAACAATAGTTCTTGTCTTTCTTTGTTTATTTTTTTAAAAGTATGCTCCTAACCAACAGCATAATGGCTTTAGGTAGAAGGAAAAAAAACCAAGTGTGCTGGTTAGAGACTTAAGGCACTTAAGGCACTACCTTTTTGGACTTAAGGCACCCCTTATTAGATTCAAAGCACCCCTTGTTAGACTTAAGTTACCTCTGACAAAATGCTAACTCTTTGTTTCCACTTACTTTTTGACTGAGGAAAAATGGAACAGCAGTTTTTTTCTGCTACAAAGAACTCAGAAAAGTCCATTCCAATTTGATATCTCTGGGTTTATCTTGTGAATGATGTTTTCACACGTAATATTACATGGCACCCCAGTGCACCCTTGAAATTATCTGAAGGCACCCTAGGGTGCTGCAGCATCTTGGCTGAGAATCACTGGAGCGGAGAATTAGGAGTCAGGTGAACTGATGTCTCTGTTGGCCCTTAGACATGTCATTTCCTTTCTGACTTGCTCTGAGCCTGCATTTGTCACCTATAATATGTTGTTGTTTGTCCTTTGCAGGTGAAGACGACTGCATCCAGTGGGGGGAGGGGAGGGAAAAAGAGAGAAAAGTGGGAAAGAAAAAGGGAAGGAGAAAGAGAAAAGCAGAAAGAAGGGAAAGGGAAGAGAATGAAGTGGGGTGGAGGCTAGGTCACATGAGTATGTAGGTGAATTATAAGGCTGATCTTTGCTTCAAAAAAACTGCTGCAGCAGGGGCAGGAGAGCGATGAGGGTGATATGGGAGGTTTTTGTTTTCCTGACCATGTATTTCTTCATTGCTTCCACCTACACATCCGCCTATAATAACCACTTTGTTAAATTACATGGGTTCAGTTGTAGCTGCCATGAGCAAAGGGCAATGCATTGTTGCACTTCTTGCAAGAGCAACTCAGAAACATTATTGTTATTCAAAAAACAACACAACCTTAAAGAATGCAATGGCAAATATTTGCTTATTAAAGATGGGGAATTTCTGTTTATGTTTATGTCCATAAGAAAACATGTGGAAATGAATACAGCCAGGCTTAGCCTTACAAGCTACTGAGTTTCCTCAGCTTCCATTGACTGGAAATGGGGCTTCAGTTGTTAGAAAACTGAAAAATAAATCCCTTCACCCCATGCAAAATCTCTGAGAATTCATGGTTTCATAGTTTCTAGGGTCGGAAGGGACCTGAGTAGATCATCTAGTCCGACCCCCTGCCATGGCAGGAAAGAGTACTGGGGTCAAACGACCCCAGCAAGGTGTTCATCTAACCTCCTCTTAAAGACCCCCTCAAGAGGTTCAAGAGGTTGAAGATTCAAGAGGTTCCAACCGACATATGAATGTCAGTCCTCCATTAGGAACAGTATGACGAACACCTAATTTTTTTCCTAACCTGAATTTTTATTGAACTTAAAAGTGGCTGTTGCTTGGAAGGAACTGGACTGTGGAAATGCGAGGTTTCAGTTTTTAGGGAACAATGTAAAAAATAAAAGAATTCTGTTAAGGAAAAGAAAAGAGATTAACTTTTATGAGTAATTTCAAATGATCAACATCACTTAATGTATCTATGGAATGCTGCTTAAATCCTTAGAGATATGCATTTTTTAAAATAAAAAACTGCTTTCCATTTCGGAATTTTCTATTTTTTGCACACTACTTTAGTGTTATGTTTTAATCTCTTTCAAAAAGAAAAATGCAGGCAGTTTTTATGTACATTGTCTTCAGCCTTCAATGCTTCAAGCCCCAGGGAAAAACAGCCTGGTTTGATATTAGCTGTTATGGCATTTGATGATACTTTGCAATGGAAAATTGGTGTGAAAGAACCAGGTTATGGAGAAACCTTGACCTTTAGATTGTTAGGTAGTTTGTACTGTCAATGTGTATTCGGTGTTTTGCAATCCTGGACAGAGACAAATAATATAAGCTATTAAGGGCTGTGGCAAATGAAAGTGGCACAATTCTGGTGGAAACTGCGGTAAATCCTTAGTCCTTGTAATGACCGATAAAAATAATGTAGCAAATAGAACCTAGCAATAGCATCTATGGAAGAAAGCTGACAACTATATGTGTTTTAGGACTTTATGATGAAAAACAGGAAGCAACATGCTATAGTAAATATTACAAATTACAATAAACCAATTTCATTTTCATGTGATTCTGAGATTTCTGGTAGGGCCATTAAATGATGTGAGTAGGTTTCCCACTGGCTTTGCATTATCCTTTTGAATAATCTTCTTGACTTGCAATATTGTGTAAGCTTCCCACTAAGAGAAAATAACAGCTCTCTTAAGTTTCTCCTTTGTATTATGCACAAAAGCTATAATTCTACTTAAGAACAAAATGTTAACAAAGCAATAAAAAAAAGATTCCAACTAGGTGTCTCAGTGTGGAAATGAAAATATTCCAGTGATTTTTTTTTCAGTGTAAAGAATGGAACCAGCAGATAAATTATTCAATTTTCAGCTCAACATAGAATTGTTCTTCTTAAAGGAAACCACAATTGAATTTATATCTAGTATAATAATCCTGGTTTTTTGCAGGCTTTCATAGTCACCATCTTATGACTTCAAAGTTAAGAGCTGGAGTAGAACTCAGAACTTTCTACTCCAAAGACACAATTTTCTATCAATTACACATATAACTTATAAAGCACTGCATGTATGCTTGGTGCTTTGCAAACGGATGCCCTTTGTGATTAAAAGTACTTTTGGGTCTATAGTTATTCACATTTTTGATACTCCTCTGATTCAAAACACCTATACACGATGTATTTCTGAGACAAACTGAATGGGAATGTAATTTCCTCAATGTAATGAATGACAGTGTCATGAAGAGAGGGAGCTGGCAATGGCACAAACCAAACACTGGCAAGAACCAATTAAGGAAAGGAGGGAGCTGTGTTTCTGGAGCAGCTGCTCAATGAAGCTATAGCAGCCCTGGAGAGAAAGAGAGGGCAGAAGAGCCCTGGATGAAAACAGGGAGGGAGGTGGGGCACACGGGAATGAGAGAGGAGCTGATTGGGAAGGCGGGGGTGAAAGGGAGTAGAATACTAGCCAGCTGGGGAACGCGGAGAACTGTGATGAAATGGGAGATTCTGACATAGGACTCATCATCGGGAATGCGATCTGGGGGCTGGCATGACTCTGAGAAACAGAAGAGACAACTGAGTCCTGCAGTGCAAAGTAAAACTTTTCTTATATTTCTTTTCAAGTTCTGAGTTGGGCTAGAGCAACATTATAAAGAAGAAATGTAAAAAAACAAGAAACAATAAGCCCAACATCATTTAGAGACTTAAAGGGGAAGGCACCTTTTGTTTTTCATTGGACTGATACTCTTAAATAAAAAAGGGAAATTAGGCCTGTTGAGCCCAAAGGACAGGAACTAATTTTTTAGTGGTTTCTGAGTCTATTCTGTGAGGCTTAGAGAAGTATCTAGGACATAATACTTACCTCCACTGAAGAAAAAGTTGACCAATAGCTTGAGGAACAGGCTTCTGTCAGTTCTTTCAGCCCAGGATATGATAATACCGAAGAAACAAGAGAAACCAATGTAAAAAGTTTAGATAGATACCTGATAAAAGAACCTTATTACAAAGAACATACTGTGAGTTTCCATCTTTTGTCAACCAGCCATTTTTATGAGAAAATTAATAATTTCATTGTCTGGTGGTGTTTAAGTTGTACCCTCCCAGTATTAATCCTTTAACATCAAGACATGGCAGGAGAGATCCAGGGTCACTACTGAAGAAAAAAGAAGAAACGGGGAAAAATCAGGTAATTTGAGATCAATCTGGGCAACTGTGTTTTACATATAACAGGAGACTAGACAGAACCCCTCACAGATACTTATTTTTGAGACTATAAGAACCATAGTATTCTACAAGTCAGAAAGTCTTGTATTCCATTGGGATTCTGGCTCAGGTGAGCCATTAAAGACTTCATCCTGAACATTTATATTATGTGGCTAGGCTGAGTTTATGACTCGTGAAGAGTTAAAAAGTTTTGAAGGTATAGGAACATGCTTTGTATAAGAAGAATCAAATATTGAAGAATGATTTGGAAAGCTTAGATGGGGCTGTATGTTCTAGTGAATAAAGTATCAGACTTACCAGGAAACCTGGGCTTTACTCATAACTTTACCAGTGACTTGCTGTTTAGAATAGTTGGGAATTCTTGGAAAATATATTTTTGATTGCAAAAGGCTGGTCCATCAAAACTGAAACTTTCTGGCAAGAATTGTTGAATTCTTCTCCTCTTCTTCCTCTTCCTCTTCCTTCTTCTTCTCCTTCTTTTCCCCTTTCTCCTCCTTCTCCTCCTCCTCCTCCCTAGGTAGCCGAGAGAAAGGCATGTAAGTGTAGACCCTTGCTGCCATTGATATATTAATTTCCTCATTGCACTACTCTTAAGAAAATCAATATTAAATGTAAAGTGCCATGGCCCAGGTTTAAAAGAAGGGCTACAGAGGAGAATGGATAATGCTTGATGATTATTGCACTGTACTGGTGAGTCAGAAAGATGCAGGGTCAACCTCCTCTGGGTGTTAAGAGTAGGGGGAGCTAAAATCTGAGTCTCCTGTGCCCCAGGCATATTTCTTAACTGCTGGACTGGACTTAGGCTCAGGTGTACGCATATGTAGTTATGTGTTCAGTCTGCATACTCATAGTTAGGTATCCACAATGTATGGTTAATAGAATTCTGCCCAAACTCCCACTTACAGTACTTGCAAACTGCTATTTAGACACACAAAGGAAATTTGCTCTCCCTTATGTGTTTCTATAGTACCTATCTCTGTGGCACTACAATTTTGGTTAGAGACCCCAGGTGCTAAGTACAATGCAATGAAATACAATACAGAGTCTAAAACTGCACTTATGGAGTTGCAAAATAATTGCAAATATTTCTTGTTCAAAAAGGATTATTTAGTGCTTAACAATATACATATATGTTCATTAATAACTATATACACATGAACTGTACATATACACATGCACACACACATGCACACACACACACATATATATCTACATACACTCAATCCACTGAGAACACACACACACACACACACACACACACAC
>NW_017729031.1:65501531-65506416 GCF_001723915.1 Gavialis gangeticus
CACACACACACACACACACACACACACACACACACACACACACACACACTGTATTTCATGGTGTATAGGTCGACCAATCTAAAAGATAAGGATTTTCATAGACATGGTGAAGGCCAGGCTTGCTGCTCAGTTGGTGTTGCCCCAACGCTTTCAGGGGATGAGGTCACTTCAGCTGAGCAATGAGCCCAGCCAAGCCCAGTCCCATCCCTGTTACCATCTCCTGTGAGGCATGCTGGGCTTGCAGGGGATGGGGCCTCTTCAAGCAGCGCTGCTGAATACCGAGCTTGGCGCCATTCATAGGCTGAGCTGGCCAAGAGCTGAGCCCATCCGTGTCCCCTGCAAGTGGCACTGGGCTTGGGGTTTGGCAGTGCTGCTCGCAGCAGACAGGCCCAGGCTCAGTGCATGGTTGGTGTGGCCCCATGCCCTGTGAACCTGGTGCCACTTGCAGGGGATGGGGAAGGGGCTGGGCTCAGCCAGGTAGTGCCGCTTGCAGGGGGTGGACTGTGCCAGCTGAGCCGAGCCCCATCCCCATCCCTGTCCCCGTCCCCATCCCTGTCCCTGTCCCATGTGAGCAGTGTTGGGCTCGGTGCTTGGCTGGCACAGCCCCATCCCATGCAAGTGGCACCGGCATGTTATATAAGTTGAGTTTGGTTTTTAAGACACAAAGATTGGGCTTCAAAACTTGACTTATAGACCATGACATACAGTATGTATTATATAAATTATATAGATTCATTATATACTGTATTATGTACTGAAATATACTCTCTCTCTCTCTCAATATACATATACATACTGTATTTCACGGTGTATAAGTCAGGTGTATAATATATATTAATGCCATGACTATTGATAAGCACTAGTGAAGCTATATATATGTACTCTATATATTGCTCTCATTAAAGTGTATTTTGCCTATCACTGATGCAAGCCTGGAGGTGAGGTTTTCCATAGGAGATAGTATGGAAGCACTAGTGGAACAGAAAAAGGATATGCACTAACCAAAACTGGTTTATTGTCTGTTAGAGACAATGAATCAGAAAACAGAGCATCAGAAAGTAAAAGGTGTCCCACAATTATGGCTTTTGTAATTTTGGGGACTTGCTGTAATTTGTGTTTTTTCCATTGAATCCTTTCCTGTTTTCCACTATAAAAACAGAATTTTTCCATTGGAAAAAGAATTGCAAATTTGTTGTTGATGTTGTTGTTGTAGTATAACATCAGTCCTGTGTTTGATGCACTGCTTTTTCTGGCACAATCCTTTCACATAAAACTGTCTCATATAAAACAATAACAGTAGTAAAATTGTGAACCTTACCACCCATGACTATATTCAACAGTTTTAGAGCCTTGATCCCAAAGAGATATGTCATGTTTCTGTGACTTACTTTTAATAATAATTGTTGTGTATTGTATTTCTGACAGTATCGTTGTTCCTTGTAACGCTCCTTAATCATGTAAAAATTCAATAAATGGGAAAAGAACAAGCAGAACTGACCACAACATTAAAGATGTTTTCTGTAGGTAAAAAATATAGAAGATAAAATGTTCCACTTTGAAAGCAGGAAAATTAATGTATAAAGGATAAGGATACATTATTACAATTGAGATTATTGTATTTATAAGTCCTATTTCTCAAAACATTCCAAATTAATATTCTGTGCTTTTATCATTTTGTATTGTACTTTACATACAGTAGTGAGCCTTCATTCTATGAGGTCCTTAGTACTATGTATTTGGCATACTCAAACAGATAGCAGAATGTACTCTAGTAGTATTGTATTTGCTGAGTCAGTCCTTTATTTTCTAAATTCCGGAAACTCCTGGTGAAGTCAATGGGTTTGCAGATACTTATCAGCAGGTAGAAACTGTCTCTTGTTATTTTCAATAAAATTAAATGAAAAGACACAATACCCAACGGCCACTAACCTTTCGTATCTTTTTACCTATCAGGATTCTTTATTCAGACAGGACATTAGGATCTAATAAAGAATTCTAGGTTGAATGGGTTGATCAAGTTTTGCAGCCTTGGCTAAAACAAATAACTCTAAAAGACAGTTAAGTCATAACAGCTATAGCTCTGTAATATTTCAGCAAATTGATCACTGTAGAACAAAGTACAGGAATTACTTTGCAAGTTTTTATGTTTGATCTTCTATGGATGGATAGGTAGAACAGTAGAGACCTCAAAGAATCTATCATCACACTGCGGACTTCTTGGAAAAAAAGGGCAGACAGATTTATAGTATAAGTGTTCAAGGGTTTGAGGGCCTACCTCTTCTAGTTCTACAGGAGACACAGAAGGTGGAGGAGCAGCAGAAAAGAGGGTGAAGTATGATAATGCTCCATTCCTCTTTGGCTAGTGTGGGGAAGTTCTGTTTCATGCCCAAGTAAGGTAAATATTTTAAAGGCATAATTTATCACCCATCTTTAACCACATGATGCTGTTTAACATGCCCACATATAGGAAAAAATCCATCTCCTTTGCTACTTTCATTTTTTAATTATTAAATAGCAGGGATACAGGTTTTCCCTTTGCCATGGAAAAACACAGTAAAATGTGGATTTTCTAATTTTAAGGAGAAAAATACAGATTTTCTTCTTTAAAGGAGAAAAATGTTGGAATTGGTGGGTTTGCCCTTGCAGGCTGGAAGAGTTCCAGCCTCCAAGGTAATGGGAGGAGTGAGGGTGGGGAGGGCACCACATGCCAGCCAGGCAGCCTGGAGAGCAGCTCCCTCCAGGTAAGACTGGGGGTGGGAATTGAGGCCCCCATAGTGAGGGAGGAAGTTGGGCAGGGCTGTGGCTGGGGCTTGGACTACTGCTCAGCTGGGCAGTATGTGGGGTTTGTGGCCGCAGGGCCCAGGTGTGAAGAAGGGTGGAGGTGTGGGCATCTTGTTTAAGAGGTGCTGTGGGAGCTGGCTCCCTGCTGCTGCGCGCACTCCCAGGAGGGGCATGGGGGGCATATGCCACCAGATTTGTGTGCAGGGTCGGGGCAGATTTGGCCTGTCTGCTGTGGACTCAGAGCTCCCCACCCTGCTGCTCTCCCCCTGGGACCTGGCATGGCATGGCAGAGTTGGGTGGAGAAGCTAGGTACTGCTGCCAGGAGCCCTGTGCCACCATGGTGTGGCATCCCCGTGTCCACCTGGCAGCAGTGGAGGTTGTGGCATGGAGCTGTGACCCCTGATATTGCTACTGCTGGATGGGCAGGGGTCCCACCAGTGGCACCAGGTCTCCTTACCCTGCTCTGCCCTGCCACACTGGATCCCACCTGCTGGTGGAAGAGTGGGAAGACCTAAGCACATAGTGGATAGCCTGTATCTGTCCTCCCCCATGGGCTCCACCCCAGTAGTGCCACCCATGGTGGAGGGGGAGCCAGGCTTCATGCTCTACTCCCTGCTTGGGCCACAGCAGCTGCTGCCTCCCATAGGCAGCATCTGGGACTTGGGCACTGCTGGGTGGGGCATGGGGCTGCAGACCTGAGTCCCTGGTCCTGTAGGTCTGGCAGCTAGGGCCCCCTCTAGCAGGTTTGTGGGGGGGGCAGAGGTATGTGTGGAGCAGAGTGAGAGGAACCAGCAGGGCAAGGGGGCTGTGGTTTGGGAGTAAGGAGCAATGGCATGGTCAGGGCACTGGCATATCTGGGCTGCTCAGTGCCACAAAGCTGGGGAGGGGGTGGAGGGGAGGAACAGCCACAGCTAGACCCATCTCCTCGTGAGTTAAGGGGGCCGGAGGAGCTCTGATTTTCCATGAAAAAAATCTCAAAATCAAACACCAAAATTTATAGGTATTTAGAATTTATTTTATTATAGTGATTGATTGCACTTCTAAATTGCTTTAAATTTGTAAATATATAAATAAAAACTTGTGTTCAACTGATACCTATATATTTAGTGGTATTTCATTTTGATCACAGAAAAATGCAGGTTTTGGATTTTTTTAACTAGAGAATTTGAGGGGCTTTATTTTTTTTTTTAAATAAGAGAATTTGTGATTTTCAGACAGATAAAACCAGGATCCCTGGTAATGAATCCTAGTGGACTCCAAGATGAGCATGAGTTGTCAGTGTGATAAAGTCATCAGAAAAACTAACTGCACTTTATCATGCATCAGCAGATGCATGACAAACAGAACCAAGGAGGTGATACTTCCCTTCTTTCGGGCTCTGGTCAGACCGCAGTTGGAATACTGAGTGCAGTTTTGGGTGCCACACTTCAAGAAGGATGTGGATAACTTGGAGAGGGTCCAGAGAAGGGCCACTCATATGGGTAAGGGCTTGGAGGCCAAGCCCTATGAGGAGAGACTAAGGCACCTGGACCTCTTCAGCCTCCGCAAGAGAAGGTTGAGAGGCGACCTTGTGGCTGCCTATAAATTCATTATGGAGGCACAGAAGAGAATTGGTGAGGCTCTACTTACCAAGACACCCCTGGGGGTCACAAGAAATAATGGCCATAAGCTAGCAGAGAGCAGATTTAGACTGGACATTAGGAGGAACTTCTTCACAGTTAGAGTGGCCAAGGTCTGGAAAGGGCTCCCAAGGGAGGTGGTGCTCTCCCCTACTCTAGGGGTATTCAAGAGGAGGTTGGATGGGCATCTGGCTGAGGTCATGTGACCCAGCACTTTCCGGTCTATGCAGGGGGTCAGACTCAATGATCTATTGAGGTCCCTTCCAACCCTAACATCTATGAATCCATGAATCTTCCAAAATGCAGAATTTCTGTAACTTAGTTATAGATTTCATAGATTTCATAGACATTAGGGCTGGAAGGGGCCTTGGAAGATCATTGAGTCCAGCCCCCTGCCCAAGGGGCAGGAAGTCAGCTGGGGTCATAGGATCCTAACAAGATAAGCATCCAAATTTCTCTTGAGGGTGTTCAATGTAGGTGCTTGA
>NW_017729031.1:65507174-65508030 GCF_001723915.1 Gavialis gangeticus
GTGGAGAACCTTGCATTTTTCAGTGTTAAACGCCATCAGGCTCTCATCTGCCCATTTGCTGAGCCTGTCCAGGTCAGCCTGGATCACCCTCCTGTCTTCAGGTTTGGTGTCATTGGCAAACTTGGCCAGTCCACTTCTGACTCCAATGTCCACAACATTAATGAAGATGTTGAACAGTATTGGTCCAAGGACAGAGCCTTGGGGAAACCCACCGGTCACGGGACACCATGATGATTGACTTCCGTCAATTACCACTCTCGAGGTCCGACCATGGAGCCAGTTTCCCAACCAGTGGATCGTGATGGACCCAAGGCCACAATTGGCCAGTTTCACCAAGAGGTGATCATGGGATACCAGATCGAAGGCTTTTTTGAAGTCAAGATATTTGACAACAATCTCTTCTTCCTTGTCCAGGTGATAGGTCACCTGATCGTAAAAGGAAATGAGATTGGTCAAGCAAGACCTACCTGCAACAAACTCATGCTGGCTATCCCTCAGGATGTTGGTGTTGGCCAGTCCATTAAGGATGGCCTCTTTAATTAACTTTTCTAAGACCTTCCCCGAGATAGAGTTCAGGCTAATGGGCCTGTAGTTTGCCAGATCCACTTACCTCCCTTTCTTGAAGTTAGGTACCGCATTGGCCTTCTTCCAGTCTTCGGGCACTACATCAGAGCACCAGGAGTTTTCAAAGATTCAAGCCAGGAGCTAGGCTATGATGCTCACCAGCTCCTTGAGTACCCTGGGGTGTAGATTGTCAGAGCCAGCTGACTTGAAGGTATCCAGCCTCTCGAGGTGTTCCTTCACGAGGTCAGCATTGAAGGAGGGCAGGGGATCTACCTCACCCAGACCTTCCTGT
>NW_017729031.1:65513030-65517665 GCF_001723915.1 Gavialis gangeticus
TTGTAGGCCTTTCTTTTTAGCCTCAGGAGGTCTGCTAGATCCCTGGAGAGCCAGGAGGGCTGCTGTGCCCTCTTGCTGCCTTTCTTCTGAGATGGAATAGAATTAGCTTGTGCATTGAGGATCGCTCCCTTGAGGAGCAATCACTCTTCCTGAACTCCCTTCCCACTGGGGTCATGGTCCCTTAGGGCCTCACTGACAAGCCTCCTGAGCCTGTCAAAGTCAGCTTTCCTGAAGTCAGTGTTGCTGACTGACTTGCCAGCTTTACAACGGGTGGTGAAGGTGATCAGCTCGTGGTCGCTTTCACCCAGCTTCCTATTGATCACTAGGTCACTGATTAGGTCATCCCCAGTTGCCAGGACCGGGTTGAGCAGCACTTTACCTCTCATTGGCCTGTAGACTTCTTGAGTCAAGTAGAGGTCATCCGCGCACGATAGGAAGCTTTGCGACTGCTCAGATTTTGCTGAGTGATCCTCCCGTGAGATGTCTGGGTAGTTGAAGTCACCTATGACAACCATGGTCCTAGAGCATGTGGACTCAGCCAGTTCCCGGGCAAACTCCTGGTCAAGCTTTTGACTTTGGGTGGGAGGTCTGTAGTAGACTCCCACTGTTGTGTCCCCTGTGCTGTGTTCCCCAAAGATTTTAACCCAGAGGGTCTCCAGTCATCCACCCTGGTCACCAATATCAGCTCATAGGGACGTGCATCTTTCCTTAACATAGAGAGCTACACCCCCTCCCCTTTTATCTACTCGATCTCTCCTGTACAGGGTATAGCTGTCTATACCTGTGGTCCAGTCATGGGTGGAGTCCCACAAGGTCTCTGTTATCCTTATGATGTCATAATTATGTGTTAAGCAGGAGGACGAGCTCCTCCTGCTTATTCCCCAAGCTCCTGGCATTTGTGTACAGGCAGGCAAGTGTCCCCTTGGGGGCTCTTACCTTGCCAACAGATTGTACCAGGGCTGAGGCGGGGGTGGGCTCCCTTAAGTGCCTTGGCCTGCTGGCTTGGCTCATTGAGCCAGCAGTGGCAGTAGTCCCCCCATCCCCCAACGGGCTTAATTTAAAGCCCGGTGGAGCAGGTCAGCCAGTCTGGTTGAGAAGTGCCTCCTTCCCAGCGGGGAGAGGTGGAGGCCATCTCTTCCCAGCAGCTTGCTGCCTCTCTCACCGAAGAGCGGGCTGTGGTCATGGAAGCCAAAGCCTTCCCAGTGACACCAGCACTACAGTCTTTGGTTAACTACCTGAATCTTCCTCTCCCTCCTCAGTCCTTTTGTTAGGACTAAACAAAGACTGTTCAGTTCTTGTTTGGGGACTATGAAAGTGCATACATACCTGTATCAGTCTTGACAGGGGTGAACAATTCAGGCTGGGGCAGGGGCTTGTGCTGGCTGCCCATGCTGCTGTACACAGCACAGCTGCTACAACTTCTAGAAGAGTGCCGTAGCCTGAAAGCCAGTTCACTGGTTCTGCTCACTTTCTCTGATACACTGAATCTTTCATGCTTTCTTTTTATGCAAAATAAAATGGCTTCCA
Organism: Gavialis gangeticus; assembly: GCF_001723915.1. NCBI lineage: Eukaryota > Metazoa > Chordata > Crocodylia > Gavialidae > Gavialis > Gavialis gangeticus. Next base: position 65,514,558 of record NW_017729031.1, read on the forward strand.
GAAGATAGGAAAAGTGGATTCAAATTTCCTCCAGGTAGTAGAAGAACTTGAACTTGTGGTGTTTCCCATCTCCTATGTGATTTTTCTAATCACTTAGCTATTGTAGAAGGGAAGGGATACTTTTTTTTAGCTGTTTCAAAAGAAAAAAGTGATGTCACTTGAAAGGACTTTAAAAAAAACCCTATTTGCAAGAGAGGGTTAAAGACTAAATCTCACAGAGAGAAAGAGTTGCTTGAATCCTGGAAAGGGGCAGGCTTCAAGGCACATCCCTAGCCCCAGCGTTTCTCTGCTGGCTAGTTTAGACAGCTCCTTGTTCAATGTCCTAACTCTTGTGGATCCCATTTGTAAGTGGCCATGCACTGTATAGAGATTTGAAACAGCTATGGATTAGGTGATAGGGTCTGGGCACCAGTAAATCAGGGATTACAATGCTTAGTGTCATGGCATCCAAATCTCATCTTGGATCTTTGTTTCATTGGTGAAAAAAGTAAATATTCCATCTCAGGACATAAGCAACTACTGTATAACCAGTAACATATCAGAGAATAAATTTACTACCACCAATAAACTTAAGCATCTTTTCAAGCCTGTACCTTCCAAGGAGTAAATACAGCCATGGAATTTTACATGTTAATTGGTGTTTGCCTCCCTTGATAAAATATGTATCTGTCAGGGCTAGCAATACATTCTCAGGTAATTCTTCTGAGACAGATGCTCTGCTGGTGTAAATGGAGATATCTTCTGAAGGAACACCATATCCTTTTACGAAGACCTCCATCTGCAGCATCAGAGAGAACACAATAGATGCGTCTCTTAACTGCATGCAGGTAACCTGTTTCATAAAACTGGTTCTTATAAAAATAATCGCACCCATGAAAAAAAGCTGCATGAAGGTACAAATGTATTATGTGTGGGAGAGCTAAAATTCATTTGCCCTCTTTTCCTCAAATGCTCTGTTTTTCTATGTGCAAACAACATTTATGAGTATGTCCTCTGTTCTTCCTGGACAAAAAAAATACTGCTGAAATGATTTCAGCCAAGGGATTTGGTTATTATATAAACATTATTTTTAAAACTTTTGGACAAAAAGCAGTAACAGTTTGGGCTAAAACTCAAACTAGTTTTTGATGAGAAAGTACAGTCTTAGAAGTGTGCAAACATAGTGCACATTGAGTTATGTGATCTTTGTATTTCCAGCAATAAATAAGGGATCTGACTTCAGCATAGTACTTTGTCAGGAGAACTTTCAGATGTGGACATCTAAAAGTTGGGGTCTGAGTATTTAAAGAATTCGAATCTGTTGCCTCCTCCCCTTCCCCTGCCAAAAACAAACAAACAAACAACAAAAAAACCCCCAGTTTTATTTTACAGCATACAAACTCATATCTGCTTTGACCTGAGGAACAGATAATTCTGCTTATCTGAGCACAATATAATAAAATATAACTTAATATTTGCACTTTGTTAGAACACATGAAAGAGATATTGCATGAAACTACCAATGAGTAATTCAAATATTTTAGGTTATTTTCCATGACTATGGGTGCTGACTGAGCAGTAGCTGAACAATACTGCACAGTAACATGTCACAGCATGGACAGTGCTAATAGGCTACTGTACAGTATTATTAGGGTTGTGTGCAATTGTGTTATCTAAAAGATGTTTACTGGCGCTACTGCACAGTAGCTCTGGTTACTGCACATATAAATAATGCACAGTAAAGACTGTGCAGTAGTGACTTGAGTAGATGCTTTCTATGTGTAGTATTTTTGTGAAATTGATATTTTGGTGTTTTCAGTAATATTAATGTGCATTATAATCAATGTGTTTCCACAGTACTTTCCATTGAAGGACCTCAAAGCATATATACACTTTAATGAGTTAAGATTTACAAAATCTGCTATTGTTGTTATAAATAGAGAGTCAGTGAGAAGTTTTCAGACTTTTCCGTAATTCATTCAGTGCTTGTGTGGAGTTAAATCATTTGTTGTAGAAGTATCCCTCTCACTCTTTTTATCTGTTTCCTTGGTTCCTTTTCACTTGTATTTTGCCAATAATGTATATGAAAAATGTTTTATGGTTGAAATTTACTTAAACAGCACCTGCCTGTGATTTGATACTGTTTTTCTTTGTAAATCATTTTCTTGTCATCAGAAGTTCAAGATTCTAAAGAACTATGCAATATAAAACTGATGTAACTAAAGCCCTTGGCACACCAGTTAATCATGTCTTAGTAGTTGACCAGCCACATGTTAAGGCAGTTAATGGTGTAATAAAACAAGGAAATAGCCACAAAATTATTACACAAAAATGTGTAATAACTTTATGGCTGGTTCCTATCACACTATTAACTGAATGTGTGGCTAGGCTGAAAGAGAGATTGACATAAGTAATAGGATCCTTACAAGGACAATCTACTAGCTTTCAAATGAATTTCAAACAACTGGCCAACTCATTCACATGTCTAATCTTCTTATCTATTTTAGTCTATTTTCTCTCTAAAATAAAATAAAAAAATAATGTTTGTTTAAGCTTTTTTATCATACTATCACTGCAGTTACTTAATGGAAAGTTTCACTGAACTGTAGGATTCAACAAGGAGTGATATATCATCATTACGTTCAGAAAATCATTATTCAAATCCCAAGTGCTGCACCCAGCCTTTTCCCATTGAACTTCATCATATGAGTATTATCTTGAAAAATATTTATTGTATGTATGTTGCAAATCTAATGAAGTTAGACCCTGACTCCACATCATGCCCAATGACTAGGGAGATGATGGTCCAATTGCCCATGGATCCTGTTACTCATTAGCCAGAGCAGAGCAGGGAGCAAACACCAGCACACATTGCTCACAACAGCTTTATTCAGAATGGAAACAGCTTTGGACAAGGGCTTCATGCCATAAGAGACGGCGTCCTGCCCCAAACAATAGGTTCATCCTACATTTATACACTTTGGTTTATACTCATAGTTTCATAGTTAGTAGGGTTGGAAGGGACCTGGGCAGATCATCAAGTCCGACTCCCTGCCATGGCAGGAAAGAGTACTGGGGTCAAACGACCCCAGCAAGGTGATTGTCTAGCCTTGTCTTAAAGACCCCCAG
>NW_017729031.1:65522665-65533263 GCF_001723915.1 Gavialis gangeticus
CACGAGTGCTCATAAAGCTGTGCCAGAGGTCCCGCAATGACCTCAGCTAATTCCCTCAGCACTCTGGGCTGGAGATCGTCTGGACCAGCTGATTTAAATACATCCAGTCCCTCCAGAATTTCCCTAACTAGATCCTCACTGACCCCTGGCCTAGGTGTGCCTCCCCTGGGGCCTGAGGGGGGTCCAGTGGGGGGACTGATCTGGTCCCTGCTCAGAAAAATGGAGGCAAAGAAGTCGTTAAATAGGTTAGCTTTGTTGTCTGGTGTGACGACCAAATTTCCTAGCGTGTCTTGCAGGGGCCCCAAGTTACCTGGTACCTTGTTTTTGCCCCCTATGTATTTAGAAAAGGTCCTTGATCCGGGTAGCTAGTCCCAGTTCCATCTCCACCTTGGCCTTCCTCCACCCCCCTGCATCCCCAAGCAACTGCACTATAGTCCTCCCTGGTGATGGCCCCTCCCTTCCATTGGGTGTACGCCTCCCTTTTAGCTCAGAGACATTCCCAGATGCTTTTGGTGAGCCATGGGGGCTTTTGTGCCCTCCTGCTCCCTTTTATCCATGTTGGGATTACCTCCCTTTGGGCTTGGAGGATTGTCTCATCAACATTAATTCCACCTCTGTCCTTCCTCTTGTTCCACCCATTTCTCCTCCCATCTTAAGCTCCTCCTCTGTTTACTTTTTGCTTCATAAGCATGGAACTGCCTATGCATTTCATTGATTCGCATGTCTTTTTGCTATGAATGCATGTCTAAAACCTTGACTCCTGCTCTGCGATCAATGGGTAGATTTTGACCAAAACCTGGAAGCTTGTGGAGGCTTCTTCACCAACCACCATTCACCTTTTTGCATATGTTCATCTCGGATTCTGTTACCAATTACGTGCTGGTTTTCACATTCCAATCTCTTTTTCTGTCTCAGGTTGTACTATCTTCCACCTTATTTGGGCTCCTGTATCTTATCTTTTTCCTCTCTGTAGCTGGTTCACAGCACACAGGCTTAATTGCTGCTTTTTTTCAGAAAAATGTTTGACAAAGTTAAGATGATTACTTAGCATAAGCAAAAGCTGGGTTAACTGTTATTCTGCCTTGTGGTCAGCAGCTCTTCTAGGCCATAGGTCATGACTTTTATTTGGCTGCAAATCCAGTGCTTCCTAATAATCCAAATTATTGTCAACCTAACAGAACTGAAAAAAAAATGTCTTAACAGCTAAGCTCTTGATGTTGCTTTGCCTTGCCTCCATGTTTCCAGCAGGTAAATTCAGTAGGTTGATGGACATTTTGTAAGAAGAAATAAATACTCAAAATGATCAACATAAATTATTTACATCTTGCATCTTATTAGTACTGCATTTGATGAATACTGTTTCATGTTTGGTCAGATATTAAACTTCCCATATTTAGAAATATTTAGCCTGTCACAACCCCATGAAATGCTCAGTACTCCAGCACATACTGCAGTTAGTGGAAATTGAGGGCACTGAGGGAATACCTCAGCACTGTACATGATTAGGTATCCTTGTTTATAAGGTCCTTAAATAGAATTTCTGTCTTTCCTGGTCACCAAGCACATTGATGGTAGTAAAGGATAGACTCATAGAAAATTAGGGTTGGAAGGGACCTCAAGAGGTCGTCTAGTCCAACCCCTTGCTCAAAGCAGGACCATCCCCAACTAGATCATCCCAGTCAAAGCTTTGTCTACCCAGGTCTTAAAAACCTCCAAGCATGGAGATTCCACAGCCTGTCTGGGTAATGGGTTCCAGTGTTTTACTATATGCCTAGCGAAAATTTTTCTTAATATCTAACCTAAACTCCCCTTGCTGCAACTTGAAACCATTGCTCCTTGTTCTGTCATCTACCACCACTGAGAACAGTCTAGCTCCATCCTCTTTGGAACCCCCCCTCTCAGTCTTCTCTTCTCTAGACTAAATAAGCCCAATTCCTTCAGCCTCTCCTCATAAGTCATGTCCCCCAGTCCCCTCACCATTTTCATTGCTCTCCACTGGAGTCTCTCCCATTTGTCCACTTCCTTTATGTAGTGGGGCCCCCAAAACTGGACACAATACTTCAGATGTGGCCTCACCAAGCACTGAATAGAAGGGAATAATCACTTCCCTTGACCTATGGACAGTACACCTACCAACACAGGCCAGTATGCCATCAGCCTTGGCAACAAGGGCACGCTGTTGGCTTATATTCAGCTTATTGTCCACTATAACCCCCAGGTCTTTTTCTGCAGAGCTGCTGCCTAGCCAGTCAGTCCCCAGCCTGTAATAATGCATATTTCTCCTGCTTAAGGCACTACCAACTACTGTCTGTTGGATAACAAGTATGAATGTGAATAAGCACTGACTTCATGCTCCCAGCATCATTTGCTATTTTATGAACATTCCAACGAGACTGTTTCTTTTCATAAAAAGTAGATGTCACTACTCATAATATTACTGCAAATAATAGTAGTATTTCTTGCAAAGACTCAAGACATTCTAGTTAACATATACAATGATAAAATGAATAGGAATATTGTGTGAATGGAGATAAAAACTGTTGAGTGTTCTAAGTCACTATTATTGAAAAAAGCTGTCTAACACCCACATTAACTTCTTGGTCTTAGAAAAATAGAATTAAACATCCAGAACCAGAACTTAGTTTATGTATATCAGTAGTGCTTTATTTGGAGATACTCTAATATACATCAGCTGAGATTTTAGGCTGTAAAATGTTAGATGCTTAAGACGACCTCTGAACTTTCTCAGGTTTCCCTTTATTAATCTGAACAGTTAAGTTGTTTTTTAAAGACTTAATTAAATGAATGTTTGCTGGTGTACATGTAATATTAATTTAATTTTGTATTTTAAATTTACTGCAAAGCAACTCATGATATTTCAGAAAATGGTCCTTCCTAAGTAAAAATGGAATTAATTGATATTTCTGCTTTTATGTATTTTTATAGGGTAAGCCCTTGATTCCAGAAACCCAATGAACTGATTTTTTTCCTACCTCCAGTGGAATATGGATTAGGCCCAAAAATTCTGGTAGGAAACAGTAAAACCGTAAAAGCCCTTTTATAAAGCATCTTCACAGAGCTGTACTGCTATATAGCAAAATATACTTGCTGCTATACATGTTAAATGCCTGTTGGAAATTATATGAATGAATATGACCAATTGCCTAGAGTTTCAAAAATTGTCTTGAAGTTGTAGGAACCTTTACTTCAAATGCTTTTTCTACATATCTGCTGATTGTGGTGTGCTAAATGCTAATGCTGATTAGTGTGTAATTACTATTATGCATATGTCTTTTGAGGGATGATCAAGAAGAAATAGAGGATAAAATTTACAGAAAAAAACATTGTCTTCTTGCAATTATTGTAATGGTTCTGGGAATGCTCAGAATCTCTGAAGTCATTATTTAGGTTTAGGGAGTAGAATCACAAATAAGGGTGGATAAATCTGTACCTTTCCATTATCCTCTCCAAAGCAGAGTCATTAACCTATGTTCTGTATGCTGGATTCAGTCTGTGAACAGTTCTCATCCAGTCTGGAGAGGTTTGATTCAACATGGAAGATTGGTGTCACAGAGCTCTCCATTGCAGAGCCTGATGCTCAACAGCAATTGAACTTTTGTTTGCTGGAGAGGGGTCAGGTGCCCGGCAGCTAGGTGCTCAGAGGTAGGAGAGGGACAAAGACTGTGGTCTGTAGTGATGGCCAGGTCACAAACGCCAGCCTGCACTGGCAAAAGGTTGATGATCCCTGCGCTAAAGTGTCAGATACGGTACTCCAGAATACAAAGTTAGCCAGAACCTGGAGGTTTGGCACTCCCTGTGCCAAGGAGTGTTAGCTGACAAAGATGTAGTCTATTGGATGTGCCATGTAGCAGAGTAACCTATGTAGGAACAACTTTATATCTGGAAATTCCCAGTATTTGAGATTTTTATTTCTCATTCTTAAGTGGTATAGAGGTCTAGCACTAAACGTATTTAAGTTTTAAGTGCATGATTTTAAGTGATAATTTTAAATGCATAATTAAATATTGTCCTGAGTAGGGAATCAACTAAATATGCACTTGTATATTTTCTAATACTGGGACCTAAAACTATGTTAGGTTAACAATAAAATTATATGAATCATTTTTGTTAATAGTGTTATTTCAAATGAAGGCCTAAGAAATTTTCACATCTGTCTGTCTGCAAATAAAGATTAGTTACTCTTATTTATTTGCTAACTTACATGATTGATAGAGAAATAGCATATGTCAACTTTATGAGCATTAGAATACTTTTTAAAAACACTTATTTTAATTTTAATTGTTTTTATACTTGTAAACACTCAACAAGAAATATTAGTCAAGGGGAAATCCTAGTCTGATGTATTTATGTAATTTTCTTGCCTTGAAATGTCTAATTAATTAGATGGAATTAATTTCATTTACATATTTAGTTCATTTTCTATTTTGTCTATAATTTTCCTCATTAGGTTTTTCATAAAGGCATAAGTAATTATGTAAAATGCACTTTATAACAAATTACAGCAATCAAAATAGTCTTATCCTTACAAATATACAGTGATGCTGATTTAGGAATATTTATGCACTATTAACTTTTTTTGTTATTTTTTTTCTTTTTGTGTAAGCAAAAACACGCACATTTTTGTTCTGCTATTGATGTATTATGAAGATTTTGCAACTTCTTTATATTTTTCTTATAAGTATCAATGTGTGTATGTGTGTATATTTATATATGTAGCATTCCCGAAACAAAATAATTACCAATTTAGCTTTTAAAAATATAATTTAGCTTTCACAGAAGTTTTTTTCTAAATGGTTTAAAGAGCAATTGACAAACTTCTATGAATGTCTAGAATTCAGTGGAGATTCAAAACCTAACCATATGCATTTTCAGAAACTCTTCTGGGATCTATTTGCTGCTAATAACCCTTCTTTACTCCATCAAGCATAATTGTTCTACAGGTTTAGTGGAGGCCCAGCAGGCTTTTCTGCCTAAGGTATAAAGTACTTCCTGTCTTGAACGAGACCCCATTTAGGAAGAATGTGTTTTTTCATGCTTCAGCTGTAATCTTACATGAAGGGCTCACAGGTCCATTATACCCAGTAATTGACAGAACGATGTTGCCACTATGTAGTACAGCATGCAATGTCTTTAGAGCTATCCCCTGTGGGTGTCTAAGATAATGAATACCATGGGCAATTGACAAATTGTAGTGACAGGGTCAGGAATGGCATCCCCCATGTAAAGGCCTGAAGCACCTTTGTTACTGAAGCAGTGCATTATTTAATTATTTCAGTAGATGAATCTTAAATGATCAGATTTATGTACAGTGTAGATATCATTAGGGCTTTTCTACTCTCATAGTGCTAGACAGAAAGAGATTGGAAAACAATGCTGTCTAGCACACTGAGAACAGGATTGGAGCTGCTCATTCATTCTGACCTCCAGCAAGTTATTTGACCTCTGTGTGTTCCAGTCAAACCAAATAGAAAATTGGGGTAAAGTTAAAATCTAATCATAATTGAAACTGAGGTGCTACATCTGAGTTCACTTTACACGGCTAACTTAAATTTTGAGTGGCATTTACTCAGACTTCTATTTCTCAGGCTAGCTGGAAAGGGTCAGATTCTTATATAGCATGAAATGGTGCAACTCCCATGTACTTCACTGAAGCTATATTTCAGTGAAGCTGCATAGGTCTAATTTTTTAAATACAACAATAATTTTCCAAAACTCTTGCTCCAGACAAATTAACATTTCTTTTCCATAATATGGTGCTAATACATTCTTAAGTTCAATGTTGATTTTTCTCTCCTTTCCTGAGGCCATATTAATCCAACTGCTGTTGGGGCTATCAAACATTAGAATGTGCATATTCTTCTGGAAGATTACATAACCATAAATGCTTATCTCCAGCACAGCAGCTGACCAAAATAATGATGCTACTTGTATTGTCAATAAAGATAAGGGGAGAAGACAGTGAACATTTTTAGTTTCGGGAGTGTTTGGGTACAGCATGACTGAATAATAGCATGAAACGTTCCAGAAGATAGTGACAAAATACATGCACATTTAGCTTTTGATGTAACTTTCAGTAATCCTGATATAATGACCCTGTATCCAAAAGGGTTCATATCGTTGGGCAGAATCAGGCTAATCATGTGACTGTATGTTAAGATATATTGTGGTAGTCTACAAGACAAGGCTGTAAGGTACTAAAACCAATCAGGACAACCTAATTCTGCAGCAAGAGACAGAACTAGGACTTTAAAATTTATCAGGACAAATTCAAAAGATAGGGACTCATAATATTGGCTCTCAGCTAGCACAGCTCTACTCTCTGCAAGCCTAGGGTATCTTACAGTGGACCTCTTGCTTGGCCTGGCTCAACACTCAGCTGGCGCGGCCTCATCCCTTGCAAGTGGCACCGGCAGCACTGCTAATAGGGGATGGGGCCACACCAGCCAAGCACTGAGACCAGCTGAGCCCGTCCCCATCCCTGTCCCCATCTGAGCAGTGGTTTGGTGCTGATCTCAGGGGACCGGGAAGGGGCCAGGCTCAGTGCTTGGCTGGAGTGGCCCCATCGCCTGCCAGCAGCTCCACTCACAAGGGATGGGACTGTGCTTGCCGAGCACTGAGCCTAGCCCTGACTTATACATCATGTCTATGAAAATCCTTACTTTTCAAATTGGAAAGCTGGGGGTTGACCTATACACTGTGTCGACCTGTACACCATTAAATCTGGTAATTAATCTGCTTGATTTGAAAGGAGGGCAAGTCAATTTTTTGTGTGCGATTTACATACCACAGTTTACACACTATAGAACTCTAGGGAGCCACATTTTTAGGGCTTTACAAACAGCTAATTTGATATTTGCAATTGGATGCTTCAGAATATCCAGCGTTCCCAGCTTATCTTCACCTCTTAGCTCCTACAGAGTCACAGACAGTAACCTGATATGGGTCTGTCTCTAAATTTTAATCTAAATTTTTAATCACATTTAGGTTCATACTAAGTACTTCTGTGGGATGAAAACTGGGCTTGTTTTGTTTATCTTTTTTAAATGTTACCTTTAGGATTTCAAATATTTGTGATTACAGTGAGGAAATATATACCTGTACAACTAGCCTGACAACCTGACAAAGACCCAAAGATTGGACACAATATACAACAAAAAAAAAGATCTGGGATCTTATCCAATATCCATTAAGTAAATGGAAAGGCTCTCCTTGACTTCTTTGGGCTTTGGATTGGACCCTTCATACAGAAAGCTTAATGCAATGTAGTATTAATTTCCTTAGCACAAATGCCATATTTTCATTACTTGATTCTGCTCCCATAGATTAAGTATTGTATTACTCAGGCCTTAGCACTTGTCTCTGCCACTTTAATTCCTGCTTCTCATTATAATTCAAATGGGCATTCTTTCATCTCATCACAATGAAGCACACTCTTTTCTGTGTATTCAGCAGTAAAATTCTCATTTTTTATATACCCTCCTGACTGCAATTTCATCAAAGATTTGTTGGGCTATCATTTCTTGGATCAATTTTTGTTAGAATTATGGTCAGGACAAAAACATATTTTTGTGAGATGCTCTTTGCCTTCACTATAGAGCTCTTTGTAAGTCTTTTTATTGAATGTTACTACAGACCAATCTTGTTTCCCAACTCTTTATGTAACTAGTCATAGTATTAGTAATGTCAGTTAATTCACCTTCTATTATGACAGTATAAAGGGACCAGTCCACCTAAATCTGGAAAGCTTTAGTGGGAAGTTTTCTTTGTCTTAAGAAAATTTGGGCAAGGAGACTATTAAAAAAAGAGCACCTGAGAGATTTTTCCATTGTGTCTTACTTTTCTCACCTGATTATCCTAGTAGATCTTTTAAAAAGCATATTCTCTGCCTTCACTTGTTTTGTCCTTTGTAGAAATGATCTCACCGTGACAAGGAAAATTAATCATTAGTCATTTGAAAGGGGGCTGAAACACCAAAATGTATCAGGGCTTGTGGCCAGGATTTTGGCTTTATCAGTTATAGAGAATAGACAGTTGAATCATTCAGATCTGGATCTAATTTTCCCAAAGTCCAGGATTGCTTGGCTTCTGAATTTTGGTTTGGGTCCATTTCCACTTTTCATATCCTTCCTGGCTGAAATCTTGCCAGAGCTATAAACGGATAATTCCCTTTCGATACAGAGATGAAAAGAACATATGGTAGGGCCGTGCTGATGTCATCATAGCTGAAGGAGTGTTCTAAATCACACAGACACAGAAGACTGTTGTTTTTGGATGGAAATATCTGCCCACATCTTACAGTAGGGACTACTACAAAGTGCTGAATTTTGGTAGGTTTTGTGAAATCCATCCGCATAGGAAGCAATACATTGTGATGCAGATTTCTTGCAAAATACCTCATTGCAAAAGAACAGCTAATCAATCTCCACTCTCATGCCAAATATGTTGCTTTGGCGCAATATCCATAACTGCTGATTGCTTATTCATGGTTTTTTTGTGACAGAATTAAGAGCCAGATCCTGGCAATGTTACTGATTCCAAAATGTGATGCATTTAAGTAGGAGTTCTGATTTACTGGAAATGCCATTTTTTGTTGCCTGTTAACAGTGACGACATCTAGATGAAACACTGACAAAGCAGTTGTTACTATGCAGTCATTTAGTACTCACATATATAAGTACTGACTGCTCAGTAACTGGTGTTACTGTGTAGTAGTGTCTACAAATGGCTTTTTGATGACACTGACTGTGCAGTAGCTCATTACTACTGTGCAGTAGTGTCATGTCATGCCACATGATGCTACTGCACAATAATAATGAGCTGCTGCGCAGTCAGCGTCTTGTGTAGATGCAGCCAGTATGTTAAGTTTGCATGAATGTGGAGAAAGCAGATGGGAAGGGTGGGAAAACAGCATGTATGGAATTTGCCTTTTTCACCATTCAAAGCACTTTATTGCTGTGACTTAATGGAAGTGTATGGCTTCACAGCACTTAAAATGAGTACAGAGCTTTAAATTAACCCTTGTTAAATGAGATATTAAATTTGAAGTGCTCTACTTTACAGCAACCTATAGCACTTTACCAACCTATAGTGCTTTAAATAAATTCTGCACTTTCGTCAAATTTCTGACCAGTGGAGAAGCCCCAGGAGGCTGTGGACTGCCCCCTGCCACCTAGCCTGGAAGGTGCATGGAGGGGCAGAGCTCCCATTGAAGAGTGCACTTCTGTCATGTTTAAGAGCATTGTAACTTTATAGTGCTCTAAAAACTGCTCTAACCATGCTGTACAATGTGCATGGAGCACTTCTGTACAAACCCTTTAATTCTATTTCCTTTATGGCAAACATATTTAAGCTATTTTCTATATTCTGAACTTGAATTATGAAAGAAATGATGAAGGCAAATTTAACACTGCCAATAGTGTTGCTTGAGATAGTTTTGAGTATAAATAAAATGAAAAATACGATCTTTCTTGTATACGTGTTTCATTGAGAAAACATCCCATTAGCTAATTTCAAATCTTGTAAAATGGAATAAGCAATAAATATGTGATGCTGTTCAATATCTAACTGAAATGTTAAATAAGTCCTCAGATTTTCAAGTTGAAATCATGAGTTACAAACCTGGAACTAATTTTGCTCACATGTTAGATTTGTCATTTACTTCAATGAAGGTGATATCCAGTTTGTGAGTGCATTCAGGTAGTTAAAAGAAAGTTAATTTTGTTGGATTCTTACTTTAAGTATTCATCAATCAGATGGATTCAGTAATTTTTACTAAATTTACTAATAGTTTTTATTATTTCATCACCAAGAGGGGCAAGCAGTGATGAATTATTCAAAATGTGTCTTCCTAAATGATGTCATTGGCTTATCCATTCATGCTACTTACATGCTACTCACTTAACATCAATCTATGCTACTTACTTGCTAGTTTACTGCACTAAGACCTTTCCCATGCTTTATATGTAGCTTGTATAGACTGAACTGTGTACTTGTACTGATAAGCAGTTTTTACATCCAGTTGGGATTGGCAAAAACAGCATGTTGCAGACTGAACCAAAAACCCAGAACTACCCACCCCACACAGAAACATGTACCTGAGCTGCCCCAGAGTCTGACAATCCTAGATAGGCCTTGTCAGCCATATTCAAACCCACAAATAAAACAATCGTGGAAGACTGTCAATCATCCTCAACTGTGAGGGATTGCTGATGATCACCATTAACTTCAGTAGATTTACTACTGATACACGGTTATTACACAAACTTAGAGCCAAGCTAAGCATATTTTTCTTCCATGGATTTAAGATCACACATTTCAATTTTATGTTAAAAAGGAATGCTTTGTTATAATCATTTTATTGTTGGGATGACAGCTAGCTATGATTAATGGATAAGTGGCCCCTATCTAGTTGACTGTGTACATACTAGTGTGAAATACCAATTAGTAATGAAATAAAAGAATTTGACGGAGCTTTGCTAAACAAGGCCTTCTAAATAAAGCAAGTTAAATGTGGAGTAGTCACTACACATTAAGGCACAGTCTCCCACCCCATCCTCATTAAAAAACTAGGCAACTGT
>NW_017729031.1:65534760-65552896 GCF_001723915.1 Gavialis gangeticus
ACCCACCTGCACCCCCCCCACCCCCACATCCCTACTTACCTGTGACAGTGCCCAGGTCCCAATCTTTGCTGTGCTTTTGGTTTTGTGCCCCATGTGCTGAGGCAGCAGGAGCACCATAGAGACACTCTGGCCAGAAACCTGAGCATCTTTTTTCCTCAGTGTTTTATTTTGATACCTGCATATCCAGGTATCAAATTTTGAGCCCACGCTGCAAATATGCAGTGTGGGGAAGTTTTTTTTTCCCCCAGAGTGCCTCTTGCCACATCTCAACGTGAGGGCTCATCTGGATGCGCCTGTGGGAACACATTTGCTACCCAGTGCTTCTACACGTAGATTTCTGCCCAGGGTGGGTTTACTCCACAGTAGATTACTGTGGTGTAAACCCATCTAGCAGCATTTGCATGTGTAAACTTGCCCACTATATTACAGACATCATATTTACTAGGGCTGTGCAAAATTTCACCACCAGTTTTGTTTTGGTGCAGTTTTGACTCATTTTGAGGTTGAAACAGCAAAATCAAAATGGAACAGATATGGTCGAAACAGCCTCAAAAGAAAACGAGGCAAGTCAAAACATGTTGCTGTTTCGATGTTTTTTGACATTTCACCCATAGGATATAATGGGGAAGGACAAAACAGCCAATAACGTTGTCATTTCTGGCCTGATTTGGATGAAACTTGCAGGAATGTAGCCCCTTCTGTGGGCATGATGCCTGCCTACTTTCAAGGAAATAGGTGGAGGGGGTTCAGAGAAACTGCACCCCAAAATCTTGAAAGCAAAACTCATGTCACGTTTATGTGTTAAGCCACAGAGGGGTTCTAACTTGTTTCACTGTTTCAACCCTGTTTTGATGGAACGGAAAGGAACAGCTGTTTTGAATTGAAACAAAAATTGAAACAAAATGCTGTTCCATTGAAACGCTGGTCGAAATGGAATGCTGCCGTTTTGCAGAGCCCTAATATTACACTGGTGTGACTTATATCAGTTGTGCACAACAATGTAAATTACTCCATGATCCAGGGGAGACGAATGATTGGTTATTTCAGGGCAGATGCTTGCATTAGGCAATTTTATGCTGACTTTCTCTTGCATGGACAGAAGGTAATAGCCCCTTTGCCTTGAGCAAAGGGCTGTCCCAAAATGGAAATGAACAGAAGATTTCTACACTACTGTAACTTATACCTGAGTAGTTTTACTTGTAATTTTTCCCAAGATAACTGCACTGGATTCAAATAAACTACACTAATACAGAGCTTTATATAATCTATCTGCTCTTTGTTTACACTGGTAGAACAATGTGTTGCACTGATGCATATTTTTATCTGTCCAAGCTCTAGGTGGGAGAGCAGAGGTGACATGTAGGGGGAATTCATCTCTTTTTGACATGCTGTTGAGACATACTTGAGGAACATCACTGAGAAAGGGTGGGATGGGGTCTGAGGATGTACACTTACATGAACTGAATTTCAAACATGCACATAGTGGATGTAGAAAATCACTAACCACTAAAGCTGGAACAGTAGCTGCAGCCTGCCTGTGCAATGAGGAACAAATACAGTCCTTACCTTTATTTTGGATTATACTTACCAGTGGTTATATTTCATTTAAAAGACAAGAATTGTTGTAGAAAAAGACCTCATTTCAAAGTCTACATTGTTTATAAGCTCTAAGGTCCTGAGCCTTGGCTGTGGCAGAGAAGCATCTTGTGCAGATTAAAAGGGGATATTTGGCAAGGATAGCCTTAACTTCAGCACAGGATAAGGCCAGTGTAGAAATCACTCTGTGCCACAAGACTATCTACCTGCTTCAGCTTGAACTTCTGCCTGCCTGTACTGGAGAGAAGGGCTGTTGCATACTAACAGAAGGACAGAAACTGGTCATAGTGCTTCAGAAGCTCGGGACATATCCAGCTTAAATAGATACTTTCCTATTTTGATGGAATGGATGTAAACCCTGGCACATGCGTGTATAAATATAATACTGTTTTATTAGCATAAGTGTGACACATCCTAGCCTGTTCCCCACCCACCTCTTGCAGGTATCAAATTTACTTGCGATTAGTGAAGTTTACTGCACAGTAAGTGTGTGTATGTGTAGACATGTACGCTTACTGAGTAGTAAACTATGGTACTGCACAGTAAGATGTCTCATGTAGATGTACCCAGAGTTAGCAAGTGACTTTAAAGGATTAAAACTATAGATATGAGAATCCAAAATAGATGCAATTAGAAAGCAATGGTTCCTACACAGAGGTGCCAAATGCACTTCTAAAAATGAAAATATTGCAATCCACTCTTAATAATGTAAGCTATTTCATTTCAGTCTATTTAATACTCAGCAACTCAAATGTTTCAATATTTTTTCTGGTTATTGGTAGCTACAATAATAATGAAACCCCTATATGGAAAAAGGAAAGCATTCTCCATTGTCTTGTAAGTTGTTCAAACTCCCAGGAAATGTTCGGTGAGATTTTGTTCTACTAAAGAAAAAATCTCACAGATTTAAAAGGAATATTGGCTTGCCTATTAACTAAAACTTTCCAAAAAGCCCTCTGGTAGTTTGTTCTACAATCAGTTTTGTTTAGTGGCAATTGTTTAAGTCCCAATAAAATCAAACCTTTTCAGATTATTAGGGTCAAATATGGAGCATATTAGGGTCAAACATTTGGAACAGCAACCTCTAAGAATATTCAAAATGGCCATATTTCTCCCCTGCCAATGCAAATTTTCTTATAGTCTTCTTAAAGACCTTTGTTGATTACTTACTTGAGTTAGCAATCAAAATTTCATCAGTTATCTGATGTAGATAAGGGTGCAATTAAAACTGTACAAATAATAAGTTTGTCAGTTTGGGGAAAAGAAAAAAATTAGAAACTGATGGTTCATTTTGTCCCAAAACATTGTTCAACTCAAAATGTAATGTTCAGTTTACTTTTGGAATATTAGTGTTACACTAAAGTAATGGACAGATATTACATTTGTATTACATTTCAAAATTCAAGGGGCACACTCCCTCCATGAGGACAAAAATGGCATGAGTACTTACTACTTCTTGCTGAATTAGCTGAGATTCATTATGGATGCTGCTGATAGGAGGTTTTAGAGTGTCATTTAGGGAGTACTTTTTCATTTCATACCTTGTGGGTTTAATTGTAAACCACACTGAGCCTTCTTTGGATAAGGAGCAAATAAATAAGTGTAATATTTCTTCAGTTACATATAGCACTGAGGCATTTATAGCACTACAAAGAAATGTCCATGGCCTAATATGGATATACTGGGCACATGCAGATGAAATGGGGGTCCTAAATTGAAGCAGCGTTTTTTTAAAAACCACTACTTCAATTTAGGGCACTTTAAACCCCTATGTACACACACCTGAACTTACCTGCCTCTCCAGCAGCAGGGAGGGGAGGGCGAGCTGCTGGCAGATGGAGTGGTTCCTGAGTTATGTAGGGGACTGGTGCTTCCTGCCATGGCAGCAGCAGCCTCCCACAGGTGGCATCCACCCACAGGCACCCAGCTCAGGTAGTTCTGGGGGGCACCGCAGCCATGGAGGGAAGAACGGGGACCCCGATCAGCTCAGGCAGGCAGGCTCCAGGGGGAAAAAAAAGGGATCTTGGGCAGAGCCTGTCTTCCCAGGCTGCTGCGAGGCTGCCTGCATGGGCTGCAGAGCCCCTGAGCTGCACAGAGCCTGGTGCTTCACTCCATGGCTGTAGGGCAGCAAACTACAACTCCTTGGAGGAGCTGTAGTTTGCTGCGCCCCAAGTCATTTAAGGTGCATTATGCCACCAAATTTGTTACAGCGGCTAGAATTACTACACAATATGCCACTGATGCATGCAAACACCAACACCATTAAAGCAGTGCAAAAGTATTTAACCCGCTTTAAAGTGTCATGTACACTTGCCCCTTGTTTCGTCTACACACAGCCACTGTTTCCAGTATTAGAGCTAGAACAAAACAGTTTTGGTTTCTATGTATTATGCCATGCAGACATACTTAAAAATGTTTTGGTGCTGTTAATTGGGCCTAATTTAGGTAAACACAAACTTCTAGCTGGCATGCAGTTCAATAGATACTTTGTAGGTTCTTAACCTGCTCATATTTGTTCCCCCAAAGCAAGTCAATGAAAAAGTATGCAAGCATTTTAGGAGATTTAACCATTCATTTCCCTAGTATCAATATCAGGATCAGGTGTATAAAAATCATGGGTTTTTTTTGTTTTGTTTTGTAATTTGAAAACTTTAGTTCTTTTATTTGCATCCTATTTTGAGACTTTTTGGTGAATTTTGATCACCAAATTTTGATCATGTTTTTAATGTTTCCTCTATGATCATGACAGGCTAGAGAACTGCATGAAAGAAAAATGGAAGCTGAGATTCTTAGCTCTCATTTTTCTTTTATTCTCATGAAATAACATGGCTCCAGGAGCTTGGACGTTGAAAAACTGGATTCCTCAAAACTTATGATAAAACCTCATTTTCTGTTATGAACTAAGTGAATGCATAAACAGCTTTCACTGGAAAATACGTAGGAGAAACCAAACAACAACTGCATACCAGAATTAACACACACTGAAAATCTATCAAAGATAAAAATACCCAGTTACTTGTGGGGACACATTTCTCACAAGACAACCTTTCTCTCTGCAATCTATCAGTTCTAGTCCTCAAAGGGAATTTACAAAACATCTTTCACAGACAAACCTATGAACTTCACTTCTTCAACCCACTGTGTGCAAAAAATCATGGACTAAATATAGATGTTGGATTTATGACACGTTATAACCTGCCTGACATTCGTCTCCCCAGGTAACCTCTCTATTACTTATCAGCTATATTCATTCCCCTTTCCCCCTCCTAACCTGCCTCTCACCAATTGAGAACCTCAATATATATTTTCACTGACTGGCTCTCTCGCATGCATAATATTTGACTTTACTATTGTATCCAGGAAGAACACAGATCAACTGCAGATGCTTCCTCAGCCTGACAAAGGGTATTTGTACCCGAAAACTTGCAAAAAATAATTTTTCCAACTATTTGATAAAAGATTTAATAACAGATATTGAATTTACCCAGAAAACCCTGTCAGCATAAACAGCTAACATTTATATTTAGATATCCAGGGGTCAAAAAAAATCAGGAAAAAACAGAGCAGTGCATGCTCGAGCAGAGTGCCCTTGCAGTATGGAGAACTCCGGACTGCGGTATGTGGCACTGCAAACTTGTTTGTAGCACCATATACTGCACAACTACACTCATCTGGATGTGCCCATAAAGAGCAAAAGAGAAAGACATTCAAACCCATATCAGATCATCTGACTAACTTCAAAAGTAGGAAGGAGGAGAACAGAACTGATGCCAAGGAGCTTTTCTGAGAGATGAACAGATATTTCTGGCACAAATGTGTAAACTACTTACTTCTTATCAGTTCCCTACTGACTGGGAAGATAGTGTATCAGCCTATATAAAATATGTGTGACAGCACCCATGCTATCTGAAATATTAATAAATCCATCAGATTTCACATTTGGGGGAAAAAAGGCATGCAAGTAGATGGAGGATAGTGTGCAGTGCATACTTTACAAAAATTATATTGTTTGTGATGTATTTAATATAACATACTCTATATAAACATCACATATAAGTATGCACATGTATAACAAATATGATAGCTTGTGTAGTAGTTAAGACATATAACATCTTTTGACATTCTGCAGAATACAAAAATAAAAATTAATTGCTGTTATCATCCAAGAAAAGGGTATAATACAGATATTACAGCAAAAGAGACTGACTTATTTTATTTCTGAGTTGACATAGCATGCTATTCTCCCATTTAGTTCTTCAGCTCGAGAGGTGAAGCAGCAATACAAACCTGGGAGGTTAAAGGGGAAAGTTTAAGTATACTCCTTTTTTGAGACTCTATAAAGGCACATAATTCATAATTCTGTCAGAATCAGAATGGTTTTCAGGTTCTCTTTATGGTATGCTCTGGTGAGTTTGAGGAGACTATTAGGCCCCCTTTTCATGTTACAGGTATTGTGCAAGTAACTGCTTAATTGTGCAATTACCTTAAGACCAGCTACATGTGCAAAGTAGCTATCACATAATGAAAAGCTCTAACCAGCTATAAAGATAGATCTAAAAAATGTGAACTAATTTTCTAGCTGGTTGCTATTGAGCTTTAATTTGCAGGTGTAGCAGGGTCTCCTCTGTAGCTGGGAGCCCCATCAACAGATAGGACTCCCAGCTCCAGAGGTGCAGCATGCTCAGCATGAAACCCCTGATCCCTGGGGAATCACAGTTGCCTTAATCTTGAAGGCTCTGGGGGGTGCAAAATGCCCAGCCTGCATGGGGATCTTGGCTTCAGTTTCATGTGAGGTGCAGTCCTGTCAGCTGTGGGACTCTGGTCCTGGCTGCATGTGACCCCTACAGCTCAGCACAAGGGGCTCCCAGCTGTGTTAGACTGCTTCTTGCCAGTGCAGAGCCCAGATTAGGCTTCCCCTACATGGGCAATATGGTGCAATTGGATCTAATGTGTCATGGTAGGAGGTGTGATTGTGTGGATCATGCCTTTATCTGCACATGTAGAGGAGGCCTTCGTGTATTAATGTGGGCTTAAGCAAAAGTAAAACCAGTGACAACCTAATGGCATCTGCTGCTGTACAACCAAGAGCCAATGGCAACATCAGTCCTTGAAGCAAGTCATTGAGGAGAAGTGGGGAGCTCAGAGGGACTAATAGGTTTTCAGAATCCATCCATGATTCCCTTTGTTGGGATGGGGCAGAACAAAATGAATCAACAAAAAACATCTTAAAATCTGTGAGAGTTACTCCAGCCCTGACAACAATTTAGTGGCAAGAAGTGTGTGTGTGTAAGTGAATGTTTTCTCATCTCTTATTGCAGGGTTACCTATATATTTCCCAAGTCCAGGGCTTCAGTGTGTTAGGTATTGTAAAAGCCTATAGAGAAGATACAGTCCCTGTACCAAAAAATCAGGAAAAGATAAACAAGATGGAAACAGAGAAAGCAGTGGTGTGACTGTTTAAGGTCATTGAGAAAATCATGGGTAGAGCCGGGAATAGAATACCTGCCTCTCAAATCTCAGTTTGGTGCTGTACCCACTTATCCAAGCTACTTCAGAGATTCACCTTTAATTTCTATTTATCAACTATTTTTTATTTAATTGTGAAGAGATTAAGTGCATTTTAATTATTTGTATCTAGGCACCAAAATATTTTTTCACTTCTTTGCAATAGATACTGTCTCTTTCCTTTACCAATGCTTTGGAACCCTATTTGTCCTTTCAGAATTGTCAGAAATCATTCTTAGTAGTTATAAGACTTCTGCTAGTACTCTATTATCTATTTCATTAGGTCCTGCTGATATAGATCTAATCATGGCAGCTAGGTATGCTATGAGCTATACCTCCTTAAGTCATACTGCATTATTTCTTGCTTTTCCCATTAATTAAGTGCTTTTTATTTTATTAAAGCACAAAAGCTGAGATTTTTATTAATAAAAACAGTGTTACTTATTTAGAACTTCCATATTCAAAATACTTTATATCATTACCTTCACTATAATTTAACTATATAGTGAAATCTGAAAGAAAACACTGTTTCTACTCTTCTGTTTTTAGTAATTTGCTCTCCTACTATTAGTTAGTAGCCATTCACTTTGTTTTGTTGTCATCCTGTTACTTCTGGGTGACAACAGGAATTATAATTGAAAACATTATTTGTCATTGTATAGAACTAAAAAATGTGTTGGCCATTTCAAACATAAAAAGACAGTCTCTATCTAACAGAGCTCAAGATATAAGACTTAATGTGATTTTACAAATAGGGACAATGAATTACAATGACAGATTAGAATGGAGAAGGATGGAGAATATAGCTGTTATTCACTATACTTGTGCATATCCTGATGATTTAGATCTGAACCCAGAGAGCAGAAGAAATGTGTCTAAAGAGCTACATGGAGCTGAAAATTGCAAGCCTACTTGAAATTTTATGAGGGGTGTAGTTGCAGTGAAAGATTTCCACTAAGCTGATGGGAAAGTGGCATATAATAATTTGATCCTCTCAATCTAGTACTAATTTGGCCTCAGAACCTTCCCAAAGGCAAAGATAGTTTTAGGAAATTCATCTCTTTCTACATTTTTGAGTGTGATAATGTGTAACTTATACCTCTGTAGCTACAATTGAATGGAAAATACTTCACCACAAAAACTTGGAGGAAAAACTTCCTAATAGATTGTGAGCTATAAAGTCTGATACTATAGACGGAGTCCAGTGGAGGTCACTGCTTCAATCCAGAGAGCAAAAGGTTTTTTTTGTTATATATTTGCAACTGTCACCCAACTCTAGTTAGTTATTTCTCCAATATATATATCTCGAACAGTCATCAGTCAGTAGTTGTTTCTAAAATATATATATATGTCATAAAAATGTTTGAAGTAAGAGTGTGTGCAGTGAAGCATATGTATCAACTAAGAAACAAAATTTGCATTTCCATTTTATAGTTGTATTTCTACTTCCATTCATAGAAGTAGGGTCAGAAGGGACCTTGTAGATCTTCTAGTCCAACCCCCTGCCCTGGGCAGGGGAGAAAACTGGGCTCAAATGACCCTAGCTAGATAAACGTCAAGCCTCCTCTTAAAGACCCTAAAAGGACCCCAGCACCACTTCCCTTGGAAGTTGGTTCCAGATCCTAGCCACCCTGACTTCTTCAGGATGGTTTTGGATTCCTTGTCATCTGAGAAGCAAACTGCAAACCCTGAGACAGCACCATAACCAGACTCCTGGCAGCCTAGGGTGAACTTTTAGTATCGCGCCCCGCCTTCGCCAGAGATAATGATGATGATAATAAAAAAAACTACCATTTTTGGGACCCCCTTTCTGTCCGGGTCATGGGCAGCTGCCCAGTTTGCCCATGCCTGTGTCCAGCCCTGCCCTGAAAGCACATCTTAGGGGCGCTTTGGGAGCTGCCCTGTTGAGCTGGACCATCGCTTCCTGCAGGAGATTCTCAGAGTGGCAGAGACGCTGGGCACCTTCCCTCTCAGTCTGTCTGGGACGGGGATGGGAGCGCAGGCTCTAGATGGTTCAGTAAGCAACACGCACTCTTCTCTGCCTCTGCTTCCGGCATCCAGCTGGCAGATACCAGCTCTGATTTATGACTGTCAATTCAGATGGTGTGTCAGACCCTGCTAGCGTTCCCCAGCGATGCCAGCCTTGGCAGATGTTGCCTTCATCCTAGTCATTTGGAGTGGCAATTTAGCTTGATTTCTGTCTTCCATGGATCCCTTTCCTCTGCTCCTCCAAGGAAACTGAGCCATCTTTAGAGCTGGCATTACACCTCTGTACTGTGGTTGGGCTTTAAGGAGTATTTATTATTCAAGAGCACATCAGCGTTCAATCGTCTCACTTTAATATGAAATTACACTCCCCAGCCATTGAAATATGAAGAGCCATTTGGCCATATGATATTGAAGAGGACTTAATGTATTTATTTGTCTTAATCTGACTTCCTCCCTGTTTCTAATGGGAGTAGAAAAATTACATTTACTGGTGCCACAGGCTCACATGCCTCTGAGATGGAAACAGCCTTGTCCATAAATCAGCCAGTATGTTCTGAGACCAAAGCAGGGTTGCTGTTGCAGGAGTTCTTAGTCTGCTCTCAGATGTCCAAAGTGGCATGCGTCTTCCACTTCCATTGGGTAGGCTTCTGTAATATTCTCATATCCAAGAGCTGTGCTGTGATAGATTGACTTTAGGTAAAATCATTAGTGATTGTAGAGAGAAAACAAGGCCAAACTGGGCTCCTATCCAATTAGGCATTTGCCATTATACTGGTCCCATTTTTGTACCACATTGTTGGTCTCCAGGTACAAAATGGGAAGACTGATCTCAGCATTACCTACTAATTCCACCAAAAGAAAAACATAGTCAACCCTGTGCTCAGTAGCATTTCCTGAGACTAATGTTATCCAGGAAAGTTGGGGAAGAATCAGTGGGGAGGAAGAGAGAGAAAGTATCCCTACTGGCAGTCCCTTAGGCCTGGAAACTGGGCTAGAGGAAGTGTATGTCTGTGTGCGTGCGCGCGCGCGCACGCACACACACACACACACGTAAAAGGGGCCATGGTACAAGTGTGGATGTGTATGTGTGAATGAACTTTGGGAGAAAGTAGTACTACTTAGACTGTATGACTGAGGTACTCGGCACATGTTCAGTTAAAAGTACCATGGGATCTGATCCCTGTTCCTAACAATAATGCCTCCTGTCAGGCCATATGTGTCTGGAAGTGCTATAAAACACATAGCCCTTATTGGGCAAATATACTGATGGGAATCTACCACAAGGCTAGATTGGTCCAGCCTAAGATATAGTTCTCACTGCACTCAGTCCACCTCAGTACTGACTCTCAGCTCTTTGTAAACCAATACATTTCAACTTCTTCACTGCCACAGCTGAGCAGCACCTTTCTTTCCCATTTCCAGTGATTCCAGATTTTTCACCAGCCTTCCATCTAGCAAACATCTATGTAGATGTGAGGTTCTGTCATCTCCTTTCTCAGCCCATCACATGTGATTGGTATGGCTCTGCCCTTACTATGGTGGAGCCAGACCAGGCAGCCACATGCCTCTTCTGTATATAAGTTTTTGGAGGATCCCAGAATTCAAGGCAAGTTCCAGCCACAAGTACAAAATTAATTAGCGTGTGCGTGTGCATGCACACACACACACAGCCCCCGAGCAGTGCTGGGTTGACTTGAAACACTGTTTATTCTGCTGGGGCCCAGCTCAATGAACTATATGATAATTTTTAAGCCTTTTGGCTTTGGTTAGTGTTTCAGATATCTTTCCTACATGGCAGTGTAGACACCAGGTAGATACCATGATCACAAAGGTGGTTGATACCCTGACAAGGCGAAAGCTTTTGAGGACATCTGCATATTTGCCTGCAGAGTTGGACTGATGGGAATGGATACTTCTGATTATGTATGCTGAATTAAATGGATGAAATGGATACTACTGACTATGTGTATTGACATTTTTGGATTTGATATCTAATTGGCAAGTAAACTTGGACTATTTCTAAAAAAATAATTTCTACTGTGAATAAGTAGGTATAAAAGTGCTGTTTGAAAATGCATTTATGGAGTACTTGTGCTGAAACTTGCCACAGCCTGCAAAACGGTAAAATGAATCAATTCTGGATGAACTGTCTATAGGTAACCATTGTAATTTGCCTATATGCAAATGACTACAGGTATATTTATTTCTAAGTCAGTGGTTTTTGGTCCCTTGTATTTCAGATTTGTTCCTCACTTCCATGAGCTCAGAAGCCAAACAGGATCTAACAGTAATGGGTGGGAAGGACTTGAAGGGGGAAGAAGTTGGGGGTCAGAGGGCAAAGGGGCAGCCTGACCCGCTCCAGCCACTATTTTCCCCTGCTGTAGCAGTGGGAGCAGGGAAAATTCAAGAGAAACCTCTGATAATTAGATTCTATACCTGAAAAATTATAACAAACCTGTATTTTACATATATAGAATCTAATTTTTGGGGTTGTGTCAATTTCAGGATTGTCTTAGATTTGAGTAAATACAGTATATACAGACCATTCATGAAACTCGACCATAACTCTTCACAGTATACCAGAACTTAAAAAAAAGATTTTACTAACACATATAGCTCTGAAAACTGAGGAGGTGGCTGACCAGAATTCATAAGTTGTATAAAAAAAGTACAGCCTGGAGCTAAATCTAGTATTTTTTTCTGGGTGTGGGAGGAAAGGCATCAGAAAAGATGGAAAACTGGTGTGAGGGGAAATGGAATGGTGGCTAATTGGGGCTGTGTGTGGGCTGTTGGATTCAGGCACACAGGAGAGTCTAGGGTGGGAGCAAGTGTTGTTATGCTGTGGCTATTTTGGATCTGCCAGCTTGGCCCTGGATATATAACCCGTATCAGTATAAATGACTTCATATTTTGTAATGTAATGCCTATATATTGTGTAACAGGGATGTCAAAGATACAGCCCATGGGCTGGTTCTGGTCTACAGAGCCCCAGCATCTGGTCCCTGGTGCTGCCCCTGAGTCTCAGAGTTGAAGCAAACCCTGCGTGTGGTACACGCTCTGGCCAGTCTGGGACTACACTTCATGAAGCCACCCCAGCCAGTCTGGGATTGTACTGCATGCAGTGTGGACCCTGGGCTGGCTGGAGTTGGTGCCATGTGTCTTGTGTGCCCTTGAGTGGCCCTACAAGGATGTCGTGTGGTGCAGCCCCAGACCAGCTGGAGTGGGAGCCATGTGCGCTGGGTCTAGTATGCAAGTGTGGAGTGGTGGGGAGAGGCAATCTGTGGACTAAGCCTATTGGCACTTAGACTAACCCCATGCCAGTCATCCAGCTGGCAGGACCAAATGCATTTGAAACCCTTGTATAACAAAACAAAAAAAAAAGTGTGATAGTGTCTGTGGAAAGGGTGTTTACTAAATGTAGCTGCAGAAAGGTTTATGGAATAGGTTTAGGGCCAAAGCCACAGTTAGTGTAAGTGGCTGCATCTCCATTGACAGTATTGATGTAGTGCTGATTTGCACGAACTTATTAATTGGTCCTTAAAATACAGCTGGTTACACTAACCAAACAAATAGTGATACCTGGAACAAAAGTCCTAGCCTAGATTCTCAGATAATAAATTCAGTGTAGCATGGATAGTTTCATTTAAACCAGCTGAAAATCTGACTGTTTTCATCACTAGAACACCATTATTAACTAAAAATATTTTATGTGGGGAAAAAAACCCAACTCTTTTTACAGTAAAATTTTGTAAATTATGTTTGTGACTACTTTATGTAAGGTGGCTTTTTAGCAAGTGCAATGGTATATAAAGGCATTTATAGGAACAAATGTTTGAAACCAGTCCCCTTTTCCTTGGGAGATATTAAAGTACTGACCTAAGTGTATTATTACAGACTAGATAAAGTAGCACTAGCAGAAAGACTGATTAGCAGCAGGCAAGAATCTAAATTAGCTGTGAAGAGTATGCTTTTTACATTTGACTTGACTGGGTTGAGAAAGGTGAAGGATGCACATTCTCGTGACAAACACATACACTAATTTTGCTGATATTATTGTCTTTGTGCTGTAATTATGTCACAGACAGCTTGAAAGGAGAAATGGAAATATGGGGAAGTAAGGCATTTGACAGCCTTTACCAGTAAAACTTAAGTGTCTTTGTTGGCATATCCCTGCATGAATCTTCACTTTGAGGATAAGTACTGAGTTTGTCAGTCAAATCAAACTACTTACCTGTATGGCATAAATCCTGTATCCGCACTGTTCCAGCTGTACAGTGCCCATGAGGATTTTGAATTATCTATGGCAGTATGAATAAGTTAGTTCTAAGTGCACGCTCAAAGTTTCCCTTTCCACTGCAACAGTGACCACTTTTGTCAGTTTTGAACTCTTCTGTTTGTCAAGCTTGAGCTGAATTGTGTAGGTTGGGAACATTTTAAAATTGTCTGGTTAGAATGGATTGGTCAGACATTTACTAGTATTATCTCCATGTTTTTCTCCATCAGAGGTTTCCCCTGCTCTCATAGAAAATGGCCTTTTATCTACTTATTTGATCACTAGGTCAAAGAGTTAATTATTTAACTGAAGGAAATGTTGATAACTCGTTCACAGTAAATCAGTATGACAACAACAGGATTAAGGAGAGTGAGTAGTAAGGAATGAAGCTATTTGAAATTCTTTTAAAATATATATTTTACAAGGTTTTGTTTTCTTTAAAATGAACCATCTACACCATGCCACAACAAATGTTAGTAGCAAACTAAATTGTATTATTAGCTTTGCCAGTTCAGTCATCCTGAAGGCTGGTGTTCAGCTTGGTTTTATTATATCAGACAATTTGTTAATTTTATTTTGGCGTGCACCGATTTGTTAGAAGCTGCCCCGCACTTTTGCCCATAGCAGAGCACAAATAAATATATCTTTAGAAATCTTCCCTTCAGTTTTCTGTGCCTTTTAAGAGTGTTACCCAAGGATATACATAACCTTTCTTCATATCTGGCTCAGCTGGTAAGTTGAAATAATAAAAGATAATTATCCCTTAAAAATCAGTGGAAAACCTGTATCAATGAAAGCAACACTGTTTTATTGGAGCTTGACAGTGAAATATATAAAATGCATAAAAACCTGTGAAATTGTTTAAAATATGGAGGTGGAATTTGCATACAGATTGTGGGGGTGTCACGCCTAACCCGGTGTGCTCTCCTAGTCTTCCGTATAGCAGATTGCACTGCCTGATCATATAACGGTATTTAAGAACTCTCACCTGCCATGTCTTTGTTGATTTACGGTATTATAAGTCAGGAGGTGTCAATTATTATCTACCGTTGTACCAGTTGGCACTCTGTTATGAAGAGGGAGGATCTCCTAGGACTGCATCTATGCCCCCTCTTTCTTTGTTTTCTTTGTAAGGTGTTCAATGGGTTGACCTTCAATTCGCAATTATAGCTGGACACTTTGCAAAGTCAAGTTTACAATGTCCTTTATTTATCAATTTTTTTCAACTTACACAGGGTCCTGCTGCTCACAGGATTAATATTACTTCTCTACATCAATTAAATAAGTATATTAACTTAAAGAAGATCCAATTCAGATATAAGTTCAGCCTAACTAAGTATTGTTTAACAGTTGTTTTGTAGTCAGTCCAGCCCTCGGTGCCCTGTGCTCTATTTCTTCTTTCTTCATTTTATTCCCCAGGTATGGTCTCTCTTCCTTTTGACTTGCTGTGACTTATCTTCTCAATCACCTTCTTTTCTTTCCTTTCCTCTTTTTATTTTATTCATTAAAGTCTTGCCAGACCAGTTATTGGACATGCCCTCCACAACAACTACTGCTCTGCCTCAATATCCTCGTCAGGGGAGAAGGGTTCCCCAGTCTCGGTTTTCTTCCTTTCACTGGAGTCTCTCCTTCCAGCACTTCTCTCTGGTCCTCTTCACTCTGTGACTCCTTCATCCCTTTCTTTCTCCCTGCTTCTCACTCGGGTTCCTCTCTTGCCGGCTGCATCCTCCTCACTCCAGTTATTGCCAGCCCTGCCCCTCTCTCCCATGGCTCATTCCAGCATCACGGAGCAGCTGCTCCGGAACCTCCATTCTCCTCCTGTTCCTTCCCTGAAGGGTTCTCCTGCCGAGAGTCTTTTGTTATTTCCCACTGTCTCTTCACACAGCTAAATACAATTTGCCTTATTCTGTTCTCATTGACCATGATATAACATTTGATATTGCACTTTAAATGGCTGCTCAAAAAAAAAAGGAAACAGAAGAAAGATGACATTTCTTCATTCCCTCATCAGTGACTCTGGCCACTGCCCCTTCCCAAGGTATATTACTGGCTGGTTAGGCTTCTGTGGAGTTGCCTCAGGGAGATGGAGACAATCAGATATCCATATTTTAAAATCAAAGGTCTATCAGTCATCTAGTCCAAACTGCCCTTCTGTTAACCATTTGACACTAACTGATTTTTCTATGTTATTATATTGGCAACCCCTTGAGTTCAAGGATGATTGTCTTCTATGGTTGCTTTTTCTGTGGGTCCAATGATGGCTGATCATGCCAATCCAAGATAGACAGACTCTTTTGCAACTTGGGCATGTATTTCCATGCAGGGTGGAAGGCTCTTGATTTGGTCTGCAACATGCTGTTTCTGCCACTCCCACTTTTCCGTCTCCTGTTGTCATTGTGAAGTTTCAGCATACCAAGATCCTTGCAGCAGAATATTTGGGGCAGTCCTGGGTGATAGTCTCTCATGAGTTGATGTTGATGTTCCATTTTTTCATATTGGTCTTGTGGACATCCCTGAAGCAATTTCTCTGTCATCTTGACTGTACACCTTGATTGAGCTAGAAGACTAAACTTGCTTTGAGAGTCTGGAGTTGGATATCCAGATAATTTGGCTGGCCTCATGAAGCTGATGTTGGATGATAATTGCCTCAATGATTTTTCTATAGTTCCTTCATAGAAGTGTGTCTGGGAAGGGATCTAGCAGAGTGGTAGCCATAGCATGGAATTGTTCTGGCTGGGTGGTCCAGGTATAATAAATATCATGCAAGGAAAGAGGAAGATTGTGCTCTCTGAATCACCTCCACCTTTTAGCACCTATTTTTTCTTTTCTGGGTCCAAAGGACTTCCAGATGATTTCTAGATATGAGATGTGGAGAAATATCTGAAGCATACTTTTAAATATTGTGAGGTTCACTCATTTGTAATCATTAATGGAAGAGATTAATGATAGAAAAATATGATACAGATTGCACACTACAGAAAAAACAACCACAAATGATAGCCACAATAAATCTGGCATACCTCTGGCTGCAAAAAAATTAACAGAAATAGAAGAGTATGAAGAGTATAGTTCAAAGTAAATGTGTACTAGTGTTATGGGAAAAAAAGAGTCAAAAAAGGAAATATAGATTGCAAAGTCAAGCTCTCAAAAGTTAGAAAATGACACATTTAGAGTAGCCCGAGTAAGCTTAATTCTGCCCTCTTGTTAGTCCAAACTGGGTGCATCTACATGAGATGTGTTACTGCGCAGTTGCCTTGTGTACTGATCAGTAAGTGCATGCATCTACACATGATTACTGTATAGTAAAAAAACAATGCCAGGGCCACTACCACCTGCCTGCAGCATGCCCTAGCTGGAGCTCTGCTGGTGGCCACAGGGGTGCATTATGAGGCTGAAGGGAACAGAGAGCAAAATCTGCTCTCTAATCTCTGCATGTGTAGACACATACCCAAAATTTCTTATTCTGCTGTAGTTTACTGCACACTAAATCTAGGCTGGAGTAAATGCATGTGTTGATGCACCCAGTTCCCTGGACCCCTGCAATGGCACCCTGCTGCCACTTGTGGGGAGCTTGAGGCTCCCCCTGGGTGCTAGCCCAGGAGCTGGCAGGAATCACTGGGCCAGGAGACAGCTGTCCCCATGCAGGGAGCCTCCAGCTCCTTATCTGTGATCACAATTGTGATCAGTGTGGAGGCTGGGGAGCTTGTTCCTGCTCCATGGTTGCAGAGTAGGGGCTGGAAGCTCCCTGCAGGGACAGGGGGACATTACCCGACCCAGGCGTGCAGGGCAGGGGAGCTTGTTCCCCACCCAGCTCTATGAGTGCAGAGCTGGAGGGAGGCGGGGGGAGGGAGGCAGGCAGTGTTAAAACAGACTGGGGAATTTGTTCTCTCCCAACTCTATGCTTGTGGATCTGGGGGGAACAAGTTCCCAGCTTGCAACCCCTCCCTCCCAGCTTAGTACTCATGGAGCTGTACAGGGAACAAGCTCTCCAGCTCCCACCAGCAGGGAGCTCCCAGTGCCAGCTCTGTAATCGTGGGACCACTGCTGGGAAATGCTGAGCTCTGGTCACAGTCTGGGAGACTATAGAGCTTAGGTTGGGAGATAAGGGTCTCTCAGTGCCCTGCTCCCTGATCACGATGGCAGAGAGGGGCCTTGGAGATAGGGATCTCCCAGCTCTCGCTCCCCATCATAATCTGGGAGCAGGGGGCTTGGAGCTTGCTGCTGCTGGGGCACAGGGACATAATCCTTGCCCAGGCTCCTGTGGCAGAGCCTGCCTCAGAAGCAGGGAGCTCCTCGGGGCAGGGAGCCATCTCCAACCTCCTGCTGGATGGTTGACTGGGAGCAGATTTTGCTCCCAGTCAGTCTTCTACATGAGCACTACTGCGCTATTACTAATGCCAAGTAAATTTGCTACTTGCATTTGCAGGTAGCAAATTTGTTTGGTATTAGGAATGTTTACAGTGAAGTAAGCACGTGCATGTGTAGACACACATGCTGACTTTGCATCCTGTGTAGATGCACCTACTGTACTAAATGAGGCAGAAGTCCCAGCGGAAGGGGCAGCATGTAATTGTGAAAAAGATTTCATAATGATGATATGCCTGTTTATGAAAGGGATAGGAAATGTTAGTTATTTAACACTTTACAAATCTGAAAGAAAAGTGTACAGGACAAAGAAAAACACCCTGAAGTGATCTCTCTTTTAATAACAATGTTAGTATGAAAGCTTTACTTAGACTTAGACAAGATCACAAAAATCAGTTAGAAAAAGGC
>NW_017729031.1:65557896-65562641 GCF_001723915.1 Gavialis gangeticus
ATGAAAGCTTTACTTAGACTTAGACAAGATCACAAAAATCAGTTAGAAAAAGGTGTTAAGCAACCTATTGTTGCCTCTAAATCAAAGGTGGCAGGAGTTGTGATGTTTACAGTTAAGGCATTGTAAAAATTTCCATTATAAAGAGCCTGCTTTCAGTTCCTCAAAACAGTTTAAGTCTGGCAATCAAAATTTTTCCATGCTAGCTATTTGTTTTAGACTGAATGTTTGGAGGAGTGTGATTATACAATAGTTCAGCTTTTCTTGAAAATGAGATTAGAAAACACGATTTAAAAAATGTAGAAAGTTACATTTTAAAGTTTGTGAAAATAAAACTTAATTATGACAATATGCCTGCTTGTAAGTGAGATGAGAATTGTTGGTTATTTAACACTTCACAAGTCTGAAAGAAAATTCACAGGTCAAAGAAAACACCCTGAAGTGATCTCTTTTGTAAATAGCAATACTGGTATGAATGCTCTACACAGAAACAAAAATCCTTTATAACAGTTCCTTTATGATTCTGGACAAGTTAATTAAATAAAGTGTCACAGTTTTTTATTGTATATTTCTCAAATTTTCAATACCCAATTTGAGATGTTTAGGAGTCTGATTTGCTGAGCACTCACAATTTCAGTTGAGGTTAATGAGTGCTTTCTCCAAACACATAAAGTGCTAAGTACTCTAAAATATTAGGCTGAAGAGGCCTATCCAGGATCAACAGGCACTGTTGCATCCTGGGCATGTGTTTCTATGTGATGTGGGTGGCTCTGGGTTCTTGATTCTGTTAGCACCGCTGTCCAGAAGATAGTGCTTAGGGACCATTAAAGCACAATTAATTCTTAAATGAAACATGGAATACGAACACGGACAACTCAGTGTCCTAAAATCAAAGTCTAACTTTATTAGTACAACAAGTAGTAGTAGTTTCTATATTCAGAGAGAGAAAACCACTTAGTACAAAGGTCTCTCCCAATCCCAGATGTTACTTTGC
Source organism: Gavialis gangeticus (assembly GCF_001723915.1). Lineage (NCBI taxonomy): Eukaryota > Metazoa > Chordata > Crocodylia > Gavialidae > Gavialis > Gavialis gangeticus. The sequence goes on from NW_017729031.1 coordinate 65,558,888, forward strand.
TTCACAGAAAAGATGGCCACTCAGTTCCTAAAGCAAAGGGTGCATTGTTGGCTGGGACGGTCCAGGCAGCTGTTGAAAGCTGGATTCATAATGTCAATGATGATGACGATGACACACACTTAACTTTCTTGCTCCCCACCTTTTATGCTTTTCTTTAACTTGATTCCTTTGATGACTCCTTGCTTTTGGATTGGTCTCTCCGCAGTCAGCATATTGTCCATATTTTATCCTGTTAGTATGTTCTTTTGTTCAACAGATCCATCATAAGCACACCTCTTAATCTGGCCTTTTTCCAGCGTCTTACTTTGGACATTGTCCATTGGTCTCTTTAATCACCTTTTATTAACATATCCAATCATTTCATCACTCTGATTCAGCTGGTTAGTGCCAACTTCAGTTAATTTGAGTTAGTAGCATAACTGTTACTATGTTGTGTTAGAAAAAAAACTTCTCACAGTGATAGAAAAGGGAAGAAACATCATGTGAGCAAACTCAATGCCACAAGCTGCTTGCAAGAGGCAAGGCCAGCTGATATTGCAAACACCAGCAAAATGAAAAGTTCAGATAATAATGAGGCTAGACAGAACTTTAGGCTGAATATAAAAAAACATTTTAAATAATACTGTAATTCACCACTTTATAAACAGGTGCAATTTAAAGCATAAAATATGACAAACTACTGTAAAAATTGAGTCCATTACACTCTGTTTCTGTCACACTCACTTTTCCGTCTCCTGTTGTCACTGTAGTTTCAAAGTACTGAGATCCTTGCAGCAGATTCTTCCTCCATTTAGTGTGGTCCTGGGTGATAGTCACTCAGGAGTTGATGTTGATATTTTGCAAGTTGGCCTTGAGGACATTCTTGATGCACTTTCTCTCCTGTTCTCTTGAGTGTATGCCTTAACTGAGTTGGAAGACTAAAACGTGCTTTCAGAATCTGAAGGCAAACATCCTGATGACATGGCTGGTTCAGCAAACTTGATATTGGATGATCATTGCCCCGAAGCTCATGGTGTTTGTTTGCAAAAGGACTGTAATATTGCTGCATCTGTCTTCTAACTGGATTTGAAGGATCTTCCGCAGGCCGCGTTGATAGGATATCTCTAGTATCTTGTGATGTCTTCTGTGCATTTTCCCGGCTCAGTATAGTGGGGATCATGAATGCTTGATAAACCATGAGCTTGGTTTTGGATCTGATGTCATGATCAAAGAGTGGCTGAATGAATGACTTTTGGCTGACCCCCAATTCTGGTTACTTAAAGCAATATATAAATAATGTGAACCAAATATGACATTTAATAAAAATTTTGGTCTCAGAATCAATGGAAATTTATCAAGTTTACAGTTGTGTAGCAAAAACTGGAATCTGATACTTTTTCAAAAAGTATAAGCTAAATTATGGTTGAAATGCTAAAAATTTGGATCATATTATATATTCATCTGAAAACAGGAAGTAGCCTTCTGGGAATGACAGTAGTGCAACTATGGTTGTTACCCGTTTTGTTAATCTTGGAAGATTAAAGAAATGAAAGCTAAAAGGTATGAAACAATAAAGATGAGAAAATACAACTTTTTTTATTTTATCCAGTAGTCTCATAGAGATTTAGCTTTCCCCTGAGAACCATAAAAAATTCAGGTCTATTTACCACTAGAAATTCTGAGCATAGAAAAATCTGAGCCTAGGAAGCCTAATATGGATAGCACTATGTGGTTCATAGCCCTAGCAATATTAGGCTTAATTAATTCAGAATTTTCTTTGTTTCTAATAATGTTTGGAATGTTATTAACATTAAAGGAGCACCATATACCCAACAGCTTTGTTTGATAGCTCTTTTGAGTGTTTTTCCGCAGGATTATACCAAGATGGAAAGTACCTCACTACCACCAATAACTTTTCCAGAGCCTTTAACAAAGAGAACCTTCTGTCTGCTTGTTTCCTGTTTAATGACCTGTAAATGAATCAGTTATTGCTCATTTGCCTCCTGCTCTGTGAGCACCATTAACTTCCATAACTGTTTGTTGCCTTTTGTCAGACATTGCAGGAGAACTTCTAAAGCTTGTCAGAAAAATTATTAATATAAATGAGTTAGAATGTTGGGACAAAATTAATTACAGCGGTTTTCAGTAAATCTCCCTTCCCCATAAGACCACGCTTCTTGAAAAATGATTGGCTCTTTTATATATGCAGAACCATCTTGGAGAAATATTTTAAACTTATTAACCCTTTATAAGTTTCAAGACTGCCAACTCAGCTATTCTAGCTTATGGTAAGTTTGAGAAAAGCGTTCAGCTAACAGGCACCTATAACATTTTTTTGGCAATATGTTACAGATTCTGTTTTATAGTCCTTCAGACTTTGGAGTAGGTATCTGGGTACATTGTATATGCAAGTACTAAACGACTGCATAGTAACTAGAGTTACTGTGCAGTAGCACCACTGAATGGCATTTAAGTGATGCTAACTATGCAGTAGCTCATTTCTACTGCACAGTACTGTTGTGTCACAGTTCATGCCATATGACGCCACTGAGCAGTATTAACGAGCTACTGCACAGTCAGCATCTCATGTAGATGTGGCCCAACTCTAGTAAGTCTAATAAGACAAGTGTAGCAGGACCAGGACCCAGAGGTGACAGTGCTGCCCCCTGGTGGTCAAGTGGCCACTGCCTAAACCTGATTCTAGGTACCCTCCCCCTCCACTCCCTGTTAGGTCTGATCAGTCCTTGTCCTTTCTTCATCAGTGGATCCCCTCCTGAACCCCGCTAGTTCAAACCAGTTTGTTCATAGTTGGGCTGTCCTCACCTATACATGCCTCAAGGCACCTGTTGCCTTAGGGGCTTAACTGCATGGCTCTAACCATCCCTTATACCACACCAATGCCTCACAGAAGTTACCAATGATTTCAGTGGGCATTTGGCCCCAGCCTGATACCAGGCTATCTCAGACCTTTGTGCTCTTGTTGGGGCTTCAGTCCCTTTTTTCTATTTGGTTCCACTAGCCTAGGCCCACTGTACCAGGCCTGACTTCTGAGTCCCAGCCTGAGTCTTGACCTCTCAAGTACTGAGCCTGCTATTTCTCCATCTGGGCCCCTGACCCTAATCTCACCTGTCTACGGCTGTCTGCCCTGCTTTGGGCACTGAGCTGTCTCTGGCTTCATCAGAGCCCCTGGCCCTCATCTTGCCTTTCTAGGGATGTCTCTGCCCTGCCTCAGGCATTGAGTCTGGCCTGGTTCCATCTGGACCCCCCTAACTCTGATTCTGCCCTGCTTTGGGCACTCTCATCACCCTGTCTCAAGCTCTGGGCCACGCTAGCCCTAGGATCTGCCCCCCTTTGGGCTGTCTGACCTCTCTGGGCTCTGAGACCTCTGGTCTCAAGCTCTGCCCTTCTCTGGGCTCTGGTTCTATTGACCCTAATCTATGCCTTGAGCATGGCCCCTGGCTGGACTCAAGGCAGACACATGCCCTTCAGGCATGAATGGGACCTCCAAACTACCCATTAATCCCTTCTATAAGCTACCAATACAGAACTCCAAGGGACAAAGCACACTGGTTGGAACAAACTTAACCTGCTCCCTCCCATGTAAATTGGTTTCTGGATGAATAAGTGTGATTGGGAATGATTGAAATACAATGGTAGCAGGCCTCTACTGAATGGCCTGTAACAACTGGGCCATCACCTCGCATTGATTCATCCCGGAACCACAGACCTCATCCAGGAACAGAGACAAGAACCCAGCATTTAAAAGACAAAAGAC
>NW_017729031.1:65563144-65563466 GCF_001723915.1 Gavialis gangeticus
GGGGTGTATAGTGTATGTGCCTGAGTGGGTAGTGTGAGTGTGTATGCTTAATGGGGTGTATGCACTTAGTGAGTGTGTGCTTAATTGATTTTTATATGTGCATGTGCAGTTGTACACCACGCCCTCCTGTCTAACAGCGCAATATTGAGATCCTGAGCATTGGCCTGACCCCTCAGGGCAACATATGAATAATACCAATAAAAAGAACAATAAATTTGTAAAGATATTTTCATAAAGAACATGACTAGACCTTGTGGAAAACAACCTCTGGCCTAGGGTTCTCTAGGTTAGTACAGTTAAGTCTTTCTAGGATAAACCTAGG
>NW_017729031.1:65568466-65570913 GCF_001723915.1 Gavialis gangeticus
AATACCAATAAAAAGAACAATAAATTTGTAAAGATATTTTCATAAAGAACATGACTAGACCTTGTGGAAAACAACCTCTGGCCTAGGGTTCTCTAGGTTAGTACAGTTAAGTCTTTCTAGGATAAACCTATGTTCAAAAGTGTATACTAAAACTTAAAGAAATGTTATCAAGCTTAAATATATCCTATACCAGTGTAGTCTATATTTTCCTAAATTCAAAGATGCAATTTAGTGAGAGAAGGGACACATGGACAAGTTACTAAGAGGTAAACCAGGGGTGAAAACTCTATGGTATATCAGCTGTTCCATTGTACCTCTCCCTGAGCCCTTCCCCCCCCGCCCCATGGAAGCTTACATGTCTTTCACTGAAGAGTTATTATTTACTAACATGAAGCACTAATATAGGCATTGATATGCTGATCCCCAATGTGGTGGTGGGATTTAGGAGGCCTCCTTGTACCCCTTTTTAGTCTCCTAAAAGTTAGTTACTGCAAATTTCCTTCCTGCCATGTCTTGGATGTTATTGTTATATTTTGTATATGTTATTGTTCTAATTTGTGATGTCACTAGTCGGGAGGGTTATTATATATAGTTTTTTTTTCGTAGTTCGTTCTTAGTATATCTCTATTAGGGGTCTCAGGTATTATGGATAATATATCTCTCTCGCTTCCCCAAATATCCGCATGCACTTGCAGATATATATATATTCACAGTATGATTCAGATTAATACTTGTCTTTATTTTTAACTTTTATCACTTTATACAACTTTCCTTCAGTTTCAGGCAGAAGCTGCCTTTTTGTATCCTTCTTTCCTTTTTAACCTTATCTATAGTATCAACTTAGTAACTCTACTTATATAATGCTCTTATGTTATCACTATTAACTTGGATGACCAGAATTTAGTATTCTTAAACAAAGTCCCTCTTGTTCTTGTTCACTTGCTCTTCTATTTTTTTTATAGTCTTCTTTCTTCAAATCTCTCTATATACATTCTACTTCCCTGGATAACTTATGAATCTATCTTTTATCCTGTACAAGGCTGATGTCCTGAATCCTCCTGAAGGGTAATCAGACACCATCTGAGTCAAGTTCACTCTCTTCTTTTTTTGTTTACTTTCCAGGCATGTGTCATATGACGTGTCCTGCGGGGTTTGTCCCTTTGGGAATGCGCCCCTCTCCTCAGAGCTCTGTTCTCCCCCCGGTGCTGTGAGACACTTTCAGGTAAGCTGTGGATCCCCTGAGGATCCTCTTTCTTCCTCCTTTTTCCTCCCAGTTCCCAATTTTTTCTCCCTTTTGAAACCCCCATCTTGCTGCCTTGCTTGACCTCGGAGCTTCCATCCTAATATGGTAATGAATTATAGAATCATAGAATCATAGAAGTCAGGTCGGGAGGGACCTTGTAGATCTTCCAGTCTGACCCCCTGCCTGGGCAGGAGAAAAAACTGGGCTCAAATGACTCCAGCCAGGTAGGCATCAAGCCTCTTCTTAAAGACCCCCAGGGTAGGAGCCAGCACCACTTCCATTGGTTCCAGATCCTAGCCACCCTCACTGTGAAGTAGTTCTTATGGATGTCTAATCTAAACCTACTCTCCAACAACTTGTGGCCGTTATTCCTTGTTATGCCAGGGGGCACTAGGGGAAACAAGGTCTCTCCCATACCCTTCTGGTCCCCCCTAGTGAGTTTATAGATGGTCATCAGGTCCCCCCTCAGCCTTCTCTTGTGAAGGCTGAACAGGTTCAGGTCCCACAGTCTCTCATTGTAGGGTCTGCCCTGTTGTCCCTAGATCATGTGGGTGGCCCTCCTCTGGACCCTCTCAATATTGTCACATCCCTCCTGAAGTGGGGTGCCCAGAACTGGACACAGTACTCCAGATGTGGCCTGACCAGTGTCATGTAGATGGGGAGGATCACCTCCTTGGCCCTACTTGAGATGATCCTGCGGATGCACGACAAGGTCTGGTTAGCCCTGCCAACCGTGACCTCGCATTGTCGGCCCATGTTCATCTTGGAGTCAATAATGACTCCAAGATCCCTTTCTGCCTCTGTGCTCTCCAGAAAGGAGTTTCCCATCTTATAAGTGTGCTGCTGGTTACTACTGCCCAAGTGCAGCACCCTGCACTTGTCAGTATTGAAACGCATCTTGTTTTTGTTAGCCCACCCCTGTAACCTATCCAGGTCTTGCTGTAGTCTTTCCCTCCCTACTAGCATGCTCAACTCACCCCAAATATTGATATCATTAGCAAATTTAAACAGGTTGCTTTTCACCCCATTGTCCAAATTGCTGATAAAGAAATTGATCAGTGCGGGCCCAAGGACTGAACCCTGGGTGACTCTGCTACCTACTTCCCCACCAGGTTGAATATGACCCATCTACAACTACCCTCTGAGTACAACCCTTCAGCCAATCTGCAATCCATCTGACTGTGTAGGCATCGATGCCACAGTC
>NW_017729031.1:65571297-65596263 GCF_001723915.1 Gavialis gangeticus
CCCTCAACACCCTGGGGTGGAGAGCATCTGGACCCACTGATTTGAACATGTCCAGACCCTCCAGAAGCTCTCTAACCCTGTCCTCCCCAACCTGAGGTCTGGAGGCATTCCCCTCGAGTCCGTCTTGCATCACGGTGGGGAAGTCCCAGTCTCTGCACAAGAAAATGGAGGTGAAGGCTCCGGAAGCAGCATTCCCTGGATCTTCTCATTTCATCCATGCATCCATGCTCCCTTTTTCACACACCTGCCCCTTAAGACACTGCTAGGCACCTTTTGTTGTTTATCCCAATCTCTGAGGTGAACAGAGGTTGTACCCTCCTGGGTATTTGATGCCTCTAGGGACTGCGTGTCCAGATGACATCAAGATAGGAAGTCTTCCACTGTGTTGGCATGTCCAGGCCTGTATTCAATATCAAAGTGAAATGGTTGTAAGGCAAAAGCCCATTGTGTGATTCGGGTATTATCCATTTGGGTGGTCTTTAACCACTTCAAGGGCACATGATCACTAATCAAAGTGAATCTATGGCCCAGAAAATTATACGAAAAATATTCTACTCCCCACTTTATTGTTAGGCACTCCTGTTTGATCATGACATACCTTCGTTCAGGTGAATTAAGTTTCCAGCCAGCATAGGCAATCGAACAATCTATCCCTTCCATTTCCTGTGTCAACACAGTGCCCACAATGTAACTCTTAAGTGTCCATCTGTAAGATGAAAGGACGTGTAAAGTCGGGTGTGTGAAGGACCGCGTTGTTACATAAAGCTTGTTGAGCCCTACAAAAGGCTTCTAAATGTTTCTCTTCCCATTTTATAGGCCCATTGCCTCGTCCTTTTATACGTCAGTTAAAGGGGTTGTTATCTCGGCAAAATGTGGTATGAACCTGTGGTAATAGCTGGCTAAACTGAGGAAGGCATGCATTTGTTTTCTTGTCTGCAGAGGTGAGTAATCTTGTATTGTTTCAACTTTGTCTACTAAGGGGCACATGCGTCCTTGTCCTACCAGGAAGTCTAGATATTTAGTTTCTGCCTTACCTAAGGCACATTTCCCTGGGTTGACTGTGAGACCTGTTTGCCTGAGCTCTTGGAGGACAGCACACAGAACTTTTAAACGTTGTTCCCATTCATCAGTATATATTATAATGTCATCTATGTAGGCTGCAGCATATTGTTGGTGGGGTGCTAGTACCCAATCAATGAGTCTTTGGAAAGTGGCTGCAGCTCCATGTAAACCAAAAGGCATTCACTTAAATTCATACAAACCCCACAGCATGCCGAAAGCAGTTGTTGCATGGTCTTCTTTGTGTACAGATATTTGCCAGTAACCCTTTGTCAAATCTAGTGTAGATATGTATTTGGCTTGTCCTATTCTCTCCAGTAGTTCTCTGATTTGGGGCATGGGAAAAGTGTTGAATTTTGAAATTGCATTTAATTTTCAAAAGTCGACACATAGATGGAGGGACCCATCTTGTTTTGGCACGATTACCAATGTGCTTCACCATGTACTCTGTGATTCTGTTATTATTCCTTGTTTTAGCATTTTGTCTATCTCTGCCTTTACTACTTTGTATCTATGATATGGTATTCTCCGCCATATTTCCCTGATCACCCCTCTCTCTGGTGTAAGAAAGATAAAGGTGTAAGTAAGGGCAAGGTTGGGGGGGGCAGAGATTTTGTATATAGGCCATCTTTGTATTATGCTTTTGTTCTGTATGCTTTACACCTTTGGATGAAAGAACAAGAAACATTTTGTTTAAAAAAAATGGGTTCCTTTAATCAGCTTTCTTTCCCTGGAGGAAAATGAATCAGATTCACAGTTGACTTTGTGAAACTGGAAAACAGAAAGGACAGCAGTCCACTCTACTAGGTCCAGAGTGGCTGAGCCACCTGGGCCACTCTTGAGAAAGATGAAGGAAATCAGGACTCTCATGTGAGGAGTGCATTGTAATGTGAATACAAAAAGTCAAAATCAGGGTTTTCAACTGTCAGTAGAAAATAAGGCTAAAAAGGCCAACAGTAAATTCCATAAAATAACTTTAGCCATTAGTAAAAATACTAAGAAGCTGCAGCTTGATTGAAGTTCTAACAGACAGAGCACAACAATACCACCTGGTGTCTGAGCTGGGAACACAGCACCAAACAGGGAGCATTCTCTCAGCTACCTGGTGTTTTGCTGCTGCATTCCAGCTGAATGTAATACTGCTGGGTCACAGGTTGGCTTCTTTGGGGGCCCATGCTGGGACGGGGGTGGGGCTGGTGGTATTGGGGGTGGCAGCATGGTATAAGGTGCAGTTGGAGGCATAAGAGTGTGCAGGTGAGTAGCGATCCTCTCATGGGGGATAGAGCGGGCAGTACTATGTAAAATGATTGCTGCAGTCAAGCAGGGTTGCCAATCCAATTTTTTTTTTTTTATTGCACACTTTTTACTAACAACATTTTGTTTTTTTACTTTTTTACTACAGTTGATATTAGATCCCTAAATTTGAACCTAGCCCTTCTAAATGGGACCTGGCTGCAGAGTTACATTTACATGTGTAAAACATATATCAGTAAAACAAATGTGTCAATAAAAAAATTTGGCTGTCAGTTAACAGCTTGCAGGTTGCCAGTAAAAGTAATTTCCTTGGGTTGGCAGCCCTGGTTGAAAGGATACTTTGCCCCTTAACTGTCACAGTTTCTTGTGGATAAGGCCAGCCTCCCGCCTGGTTCTCACCTAGTTCTTCCAGTCTAGAGAGACCAAGTTATGTTTATCTTGTTGTATTTTGATCTAACTTCTTGATAATTCCTATACTTGAGCTTTTCCAATTCCAGAGCACTCACTCACCCTGATTCTCATGTCAATTCTTTGTTTCCAGTGGCTTTAGTGCAGTTCATGTGAGTTATACTGGTGGAAAGAGTATTAGTGTTAAGTCTAGTATTAGGTGTACTAGTCTGCTGGTGTGTATTTATATTGGTATATAAGTCCAGTGTTTACAGAAACTTATACAGTGAGCTTTAGAGTTTAAATAATATGTGACACTCAGAGGCCTTAAGCAAAAACTTAAATAGATAAGGGAAAGGAGAACAGGATATGAAGCTGGTTGCAATTGTTTTTGAGGAAAGTGGTACACAATATGGGGGAGAGAAGAAATCATCCTATTGGGAGAAGTTTTTTCAGTGTAAGTCACCCTTAACAACAAATTTCCTTGTTTTTATTTGATCACAGTCTTCATTTCCTTTTGGTGTAGTTTTATATGATTGTTTACTTTTGTAACACACTTTCTTAGACACTATACATCATTTTCTATTTATTGCATGAGATAGCTGTATAAGGCAGGTTGTCCAGGTATCTGGGACATTGTAAGGGGATTGTTTCTCAACTGTAGTCAATAAAGAAAAAGCCTTTATCACCGTATGAAGCATTTGTAAGATACACAGGCTCAAACTACTCTGATTTAAGCCTGGAGATTACCCTCAAGTGCTGAGATAAGGTTGTCTAACTTTGATAACATGACACCACGTGTCATCACTGCAACTGTTACCTGCCTGAGGCAAGGATGAATACTGGTCAAATTTCCAAGAGGATTATCATCAGGCAAGGGCAAACTTTAACATCTCTCAGTTTGCATTCATCACCAAAAGGTTGAAATTCTTCATCTGAAACAATTTAAAAACCATTTTAATAGCTCTTCTCCTCTCTTCTGTGCAAACCCTAGTAAGTGAGCTTTGTGTAAGAGAAGTTATGATGCCAAAATTGTGAGTACGTTCCATTAGTTCTGACAGTCTCTGTAACTACTATGTAACAGGACTTATGGTGATTAGAAACTCATGGTGACACATCCATTGGTTATTTACCAGTATAGCATCCAAACTAGCTCTAATATATCCAGCCTCAAAAACTTCGGTTTAACCCAGTATAACATTCCATGAGAACTACTGCATCCTGTTCAGGTTCTTCACATTTTGCCCTCCCTCCAGTGCACTGAAGATTTTTAGGCCACACATACCTTTGGAAAGGAAAAAGTAGAATGTAAGGCAAAGTACTGTTTTCAATTATTTATATTGTACCATGGAAAGAACAGAAGAAAGATACAAGTTTGATCATAAAAGAGACAACCTATTTAGAAAACAGTGAGAATCTATCTTAATATTAAGGATGTCTAGTGGACATTACCCTGGGAGTAGCCTGTGGCCTGCCTCTACACACTTGTAAGCTCCACATTTTAAAGAACTGAATGCTTACCCTTACTTGAGTCTATTATAATGAAACTCTCAGGGGAAATGAATTTCTTTCCAGAGACCATTTTGAAATCCTCAGAAAAAAAAATTACAAGGAATGTTTGGCTGAGAAGAATTCATAACCTGAGACAAGAAAGATGTGAAAGGGTATGAAAGCCAGAATATGAACAAAGTATCCAATAACCTTTCAATCTTTTGCAAAGTGAAAAAGTAGGTAGCAATAAAGATTTGTAAATCTGATAATATACCTCTAGAGGACTTAATTTCTTTGCAATATTGTGTTTTTACTAAACCAAGGTCAGATGAGAACTAGATTAAGCTACATGATTAATGTGCATATTGGGTCTCAACACAGCAAAGTCATCCAGCATACTGGATAAAGTTTCATTATAAAGATCCCTGAAAACAGGCAATGAACCAATGGTGTTTGAAGACACAGTAGATTTGACTGCAACAATAAAGCACCTTTAAAAAGTCTTCCAATCCATCATTCAACAGCATGAATAAATATACTGTACAGAAAATAGGAGGCTTGAATGAAATGCAGGAAAATTGTATACTATTAACAAGCCCCATCATTTAATACATAACTGATAGCATCAGTGACAGGAGTTTTAGTGAAACAATGAAGAAAAATATCTTAAAACACATCCTATACAACAGTATTAAATTCATTCTAGTACAAAAAATTCACCTTTGTTAAATATGCTTAAGTTAAAAAACTGTAAGAAATGTTGGAGAAATCAAAGCTGAAATTTAGGGCTGGCTTTTTTTTCTTGAATCAATAAAAACTCACCATAAATAAGAATTGTTTTGAGAGTGGATAACATAGTGAACAATAAAAGGTATGTTGTTTTAAAATGGGAGTGCTTTAAGGGTATACCTGTTAACTGGATTGGTATTTCAGGTAAATACGATCAATAAGTTAGTGTGATAATGTCACATGTTTGGTGTTTTAAATAATGCAGTGCTAAGACAGAATTTGCTTTTACATAGTAAAGTTATGTAATCATTCTATAGTATGCCAGGAGGGACAGCATATACTCTGTCTTTATTTTTACTAATCCAAAGCCTCAGTGCCCTGTCTCTTGCCCTGCATATATAGAAATTGCACTGTGAGATCCTGAGCAAGTAGCAGAAGTTTCTCCACTGTCTATTTCCAAGTAAATCCTCCAGGTACAATTCTTACTCAGGCGAAATTCCCATTGCAATCATAATCTAACCCAATCTTCAGTGTGAGTTGAGCCTGAGAAAAAATGATTAAGGACTTCAACAGATGGTTGAAGACAAGTGTGAACATTCATGTAGTAAATAAGGCCAGGCAGCATCAGTAAAGCTCATCTTTTTCAATGAACAAAGTTTAAATATATAATTCTGTTCTTTAGTCCACATTCAGCATTATACAGCATTATGCAGTTGTCACCAATTACTGTAGGTACATTCAAGTCTAGAGCTAAGCAGATTGATACCAACTGAGGCGTCATACACATGAGCATGGCCATTTGTTTCTCTGGGGACAACTAACAGTGGGACTCCTTGTGCTGCTGCTACTTGTCCCTAGGGAACTCTTATGCCACATGCCCTCTGGCGCATGGCAAGTTACCCCAGGAGGCTGAGGCCAGCACTGGGCTGGCCCCAGAAGCCATACCTAGGGTTCTGGGGGCCTCCTGGGGCTGCAGCAGTGGGAATCCTGCCACTTGGAGCATGGATGGTAGCCGGAGCATAGCTCCGGCTGCTAGCCAGATTCTGATTTTGGGTGGTGCACACTGTCCCCATGTGTACGGCCTTGCTTTTATTTTGCATGAGTTTTTTTGACCTCAGGATCTCCTTGGGTGAACCCCCACTATGCTGCTGCCTTGCAGCACAGAGAACACCTGAATGTGCAGTATGTGGCGCCACAGACGTTTCTGCGGGACCACATACACATGGCCTCACTCATCTGGACGTGGTCCTAGAAGCTGGCCTACGTAATGCCCTCTCTGTGCTCATAAGCTAAATACTAAATGAAACTCAATCTCCCCCAAACAAAAGGATGCTTTGTGCTGATTCAAATGAAATAAATCATTGTACTGCCATTGCATAGCAGAAAAGTGAATGGAGTCTTTGTCAGCATCTGTTGATTTATCATTGAATCATTGAAAATTAGGGTTGGAATGGACCTAATGGGGGTCATCTAGTCCAGCCCCCTCCTCAAACAGGACCTTCCCCAACTAGATCATCCAGGCCAAAGCTTTGACTGGTTGGGTCTTAAAAATCTCTAAGGATGGAGATTCCAAAACCTCTCTGGGTAGCCTGTTCTAGTGCTTTACTGCCCTCTTCATGAAAGAGTTTTTCCTAATATTTAAGCTAAACTTCCCTTGTTGCATTTTGAGACCACTGCTCCTTATTCTGTCATCTGCCACCAATGAAGACAGTTTAGTTCCATCCTCTTGAAAACCACCCTTATGGCTGCTATTAAACCCCCCTCAGTCTGCTCTCCTCTAGACTAAATAAACACAGTTCCTTTAGCCTCTCCTTATAAGTGCTCCAGCCCCCTATCCATTGTTGTTTTTCCCTGCTGGACTCTCTCCAGTTTACCCACCTCCTTTCTGTAGCGGGAGCCCCAAAACTGGACACAGTACTCCAGATATGGCCTTACCAGTCCTGAATAGAGGGAATAATCACTTCCCCCAGTCCGCTGGCAATGCTCCTACTAATGCAGCCCAGTATGCCGTTAGCCTTCTTGGCAACAAAGGTACACTGTTGGCTCATATTTAGCTTATTGTCCACTGTAACCCCCAGGTCCTAGGATTTAATCCTAGGTCAAGCAGTAAAAAGAAACCCAGTTTTATTTTTCAAATGAGCAAGTAATGGCAACTGTTTTGCCAATTTTGGGCATGACCAGGATATCTGAACAACCAATGACAGTAAAAATAGTTGTAGAAGTGCATGGTACTGGTATTCTGCAAAGAGTACCAGTGCAGTTGTAAAGCAGTGAACACTAGGAGAAGGTCACCTGGGGACTCATTTTAAAGAGAAATAGAAAAAGAACTTCCCAACAGGTATTTGCAGTTTGAAGTGGAAAGTCACATTCAATCTAGTTCAAAATGACTTTATACTAGTAAACAAAGTAATCCATAGAGGGCAATAAAGGATGAGGAAAGACAGAGAAATCTTTCAGCATGCATGGTAAAGAGGCATTAGTTATTTTTCAAATACTTAGCACATATGTATATATTTATCTCATATATACATTGATTTTCACAAAGTTGTTTTATTAGAACTACAGATGCACTATAGCAAAGAAACACCCTGCCTACAAGCACTGTTGAGGCAGTTCTTGAAATGTGCAATCACCTTGCAGCAACTATGCTATTTTTACATTTTTAAAGCTTACTTTTTCATTATAGAAAAATGAAAAATATCCCATTTATGCATAAACTATTTTGCCCTTGTCAACTCAATTTTTCCATCATTTAAAAATGGCTCCTTAAAAAAAAAAATCTTGTAGGTATGCAAATTATTCCCTGCATTAGAAAATATTTATTTATCAGTAACTTTCAAATACCTGGAAAGGTTAGACTAATTTTACTCCATGACTACAACATTCTTTAACTTAATGTTTTCTGATTCTGTAACTTATAATGATCTTACTCTATTTTATTGTTTCATGTGACTTTGGCCTTATCTCCCTGGCTATGCAGCACATAATTACACAAAAAAGAGGACTATATGGCAGGCATTCCTGAAATATATTCTAGTGTACAAACAAAAAATGCGTAATTCAAACAATGCATGGCATTGCAAAAGAAGTGGCATCATGCTGTGATTGACTCAGTTGTAAAAGCAGTGCAAATGGACTATGAAGTAAGAGCTACTCAACTTTCCGTTCATCCTGATTTTGCTAATTTGTACCATGTCTTCAGCTACTTCCTGTTCTTCTTTACTCTCTTTTAGAAAGATGTTCCCCATCTCCTACCTACTTTCCTTTGAAGCACATCACAGTGAGTAAGCCTGCATTATGTTAATCTCCCTTGAATCTTATTTTTGGTGAAAGATGTCATGTAAAAGTAGGCTCTGACTATTATTTTATTTATTAATAATCATATCTAGTTTAGTAGATGACAATGTGGTCCCATTTCACTGGACACTGTATAAATGCAGAGTAGCAGCATATTTTAAACAGACTGCAATCAGTATTAAAGTGTATAATCAATAAGGATATACCCTAAATGTGTGGTTCACTTACGGTATGTTCTCATGGTGATACAGCAAGAACCATTTTAACAAAAACAACCTGCTGCTAAGATTGTTCCCCACTAGATTGTTCAATCTTCTTCCTGCCAATTCTGCCAATCTACTTTATTTTCTTTTTCTTTATATCTTCTAACAAGAAAATTACAATGGTTGTTGACAGAGCAGTTATTAGTTGCTAGTTCTTGGAAAAAGGCCTATTTTTTAAGTCTGTTTTAGTTTTTTATGGCTGCCAGTCTGTGCATGGCATTATACAACAGACAATTGCTTACAATATCCTAGTGATACTTTTAAGTAAAATATTTTGGATAACTTCTGCAACATGGCTCCCAAGCAATTTGGGCACACATACTGTACCAGTGAATGCTGTAAAATAATTATACAAGAAAACATTTTCTTGGTCAATAGCAATCTGAATGAAAGTGTTAGACTGAATTACCCAGAAATTTCAGTTTAATGTGGCTCACTTATTAGAACTATTGCACTTCTAAGAACTATTGAATTCTGAATACTGAAGACTTATGACAATTAAACAGAAGGAAGAAAAAATGATTCTTTAATGTGGCTATCATTAAGGACAATAGAAACCTGGCAGAATTTTGGCAAAATTAAAGTATTCTATGGGGAGTTCTTTTTTATCCTCTACTTGCCCTAACATTATATTTTAATATTTCATTTTATTATAAAGGACAAGCAGGGCCACTTAAACATTATTACATTTCTCATATATGCTGAAGAATTATCCAACAGAAATAACATTTTTATGTGAAATATTAGGTAGACAGAAAGCTCTCACCACTGAAGTGTTCAAACCCAATGTATTTCATACGGTCGCCTGAAGTTAGACACTTGAAACTACATTTGGTATCTAAATGTAGATACCATATTAATGTAAACCAGTTGTGGATACCATATCTAAATGAAACTGGATTTATTTTTAACAGTGTAGAGTATCCATCATTCCAGGTAAGGTCAAAAGTATTGAGAGTGTACTTAATAATCAATCTGGAAATCAATCTGGTTGCAAAGATTGATCAAACCTGAGTTTCTCTTTCTTCATTACATTATGCAGGCAGGCACACTACTTCTGCTGCAGCTCTTCCTGGTTCAGTTCTGATGTGACTCTTGAAAACTGAGGCACATGGTACAATTTTACCGTGCAGTGGTGGTTGCAGCCACTATGCCATGGCACCCCCTTAGCCTGCTCTCTCCCAGATCTTATGTGTCATATTGCTCACTCCCAAACCCTTCCACACTCTCAGTACTCCCTACATACAGTTTGTGTAGCTTGACACCTCATCACCACTATATAGGCATCCCTGGACTCTGTCCATTAGGCCCCAGGATTGGAACTGGAGATTGCACTGGGGTAATTAAGGAACAAAATTTTTTCAGTAGTTCCTGATCCCCACCAGTGACCTGGAGCCATGTGTAGGGAATCCATTGTTGCACTGGAAACAATCAGGTGATGGGTGAGGTAGAGGTAGGAGGGCACCCCCATCAGCAGTCTGAAGGGGCAAATAAAATATAATTACATAATCAATGAAAACATATAATTTAATAATTATATTAGATTTTAGATGGGATGCTGCTAAATTCTGAGAAGTTTGGGAGGGTGTTTTGAGATAAAAAGACTGAGAACCACTATTCCAGCCTCCCATAGCCTTTATTTACATGTTGTACTTTCAGCAGATGGAATAAAGGCAGTCTCAAATTTTGGACTAAAAATATTGGGAGTTCTCTATATTTTGGTTAGAAACATTTTCTAAACATATAAAAAGATTGAAAATGATCATTTATCCACAAAAATTATCTCTCAGTAGATTCTAATCAAAATCCCAGCAAAGAATCTCTGTCAAAAATGTTGGCCACTCGTCCTAATAAATAGGGTTTTAGCTATGCTTCAAAAAACACCCATCCTTGCAATTTTTGATCTAAGCAAATATCATCTGGGCAATGTGATTTATGTATATCCTAGTGGGTGCAGAGCTTATGTGAGTTTAAATACATCCCTTTGTGAGACCTGAGAAGTGTTACCTTAGGCTAACCATCACCTCTGAAGTGGCATTCATCACTGAAGTACTGGAATGTGCATGGTATGGAGTCACTTAGTTTTCAGAGATTTCCACATCCACTATGAGTAACCATTTTATAATATTTACAGCCTTTTCCATGGGAAAGCACTATTATATAATTAAAAATGTTATGCAATAAAAAAACCATTGTGCACCGCTGGAAAAAAAAAATACAAAGGGGACTTTTACATGGTTGGGTAACAGAGTACTGTAACTGATGACCCAGAAAGTCCTTTCTAGTGCTATTTCCTGTGTTGGTCATGTAGACAATTTGTAGCAATAAATGAAATGACATAAGTATCCCTTTGGAGAAATAATTGGTCCAACTATAATCATCTACTGATTCAGTAGTTTTCATGCAAACAAACAGGATAAACAAAGAAAAAGCAATAGAATAAAATCTAGACTATTCCAAAATTGTATTCACAGAAACCTTTATTCCTGCCAAAATGAAAGCAAGTATTAAACTGTGGTGGGTGTGTCTACATGAGACACTACTGCACAGTAGCATAGTTTACTGTGCCACAGTAATCTTTTGTATTAACATACTTACTGCACAGTAAATTTTGCTACTTATGAGTAAATTTGCTACCTGCAAATGCAAGTAGTAATGCACAGTAATGTATGTGTAGACACCAACCAGGAGCAACTTTGCTCCTGGTCAGCCCCACTATTAGGCGGCCAGCCTCACTACAGCCCCAGGGCCCTGGGCCTGAGATCCTCTCCTGTCCCAGGGCTGGGCCAGCCCTATATCTACCCCTGCCTCAGGCCCTTAAAAGCCTGCAGCCATTTTGAGCCCTGGGGCCCAAAAGCAGGGAGCCTGGGGTGGCTGTTAGCCTCTGCTGCCCCTACACAGGTTGCAGGCTACCTGTGGCAGCCTGCTTGAACTCTGGTGCCACTGCATGGCACTGCAATGCCATGCAACTGCTAGGGCTGCACCATCCAGGGCTGCAGCTGCAGGCTACTGCAGGCTGCTGCCAGGCCTGCCAGCACTAGGTCCTTGCTTCAGGCAGCTCCTAGCCATTGGGGCTAGCTCCAGCTGCCAACCCCAATTAGCCTACCCTGCCCTGCTGGTGTAGTGGGGCATTGCCTTGATGCACAGCTTCTAGTTCTGCCCCAGGATCCAGGTTGCAGCTGTGCTGTGTACTGCAGCACAGGCAACCTGCCTTAGCCCCCACTCCAGCCTGGCACCCATGGTGATGTGTCACTGGGGGAGGGCTTCTCAGGCCACCAGCAGCTTGTCCTGCTGAGCTCCCAGCCCCAGCCTCCAACAGCAGCTCAGGGAGCCCGGGCCAGTGCCTGCCCTGACAGCTCAGAGACCTCTGCTCCAGCCATGAGGTGTGGCTGGCCATGTCACTGCTGGCCACCAGCAGTGCCAGTTCTCCTTGTGGGGCGGGTTGCCTGGGCACCCACATACCACACCCCACAGCTCAACAAGTCCACTGGGAGCTGCATGCCATCAATGGTAGCCAGGACTGACTGAAGCTTCTGGGCATGCCACCCCTGCCCACATGGTAAGCCCCACACTGAGGGGGAAAGCCATCTCTGCCCTGGCTCATGGTGGGTGAGGCGGGTGGTGGAGGGGCTCTGTTGTTGGGGAGGGAGGTGGGATAGGTTCTGGTTTTGGGGAGGACAGGGGGATGGGAAGTTATTTGTTGTGAAGGAAATAAAGTGGTTTTTTTTGAGGTCTGTCCAAAGTGAGCATGAATTTGGAAGTGGGCGGTGGGATGGGGTGGGGTAGCAGGGGTCTGTGGGTAGTTGTCCAGGTGGGCTACATTGAGGAGTGTGGAGGTTATCAGCCAGCACCTCTTGCATCTGTTGCTTTGCTCCCACTGGTGGATGTGCGGCTTACCTGAGGCCCCAATGCCGGGGGCCAGCATGGCCAGCAGAAGACCAGGGTACAGGGTGTTGCTGCCAGGAACAGGGTCTGGAGCAGCCATAGTGCAGGGAGGCAGAGGCTGCAGCAAGAGAGCTGCTGCATGCTGGTCCCAGCCTCTGTATGTTCTTCTGGCCAGAAAAGCAGATGGCCAAGGAGCAGAGAGCAGGGCTGCCTTTTAAAGATGGTTGCCATCCATGGGCAGGTGTGGCCAGAGCCTCAAGCTCCCCCTGGTGGCAGCAGGGGCCCATTGCAGGGCCACAGGAAGTGGGAGCAGTTTGCTGCTAGGAGCAGCAAATCTGCTTCCATGTCCCTGCATGCCTGCCCAGGAGCATTTACTTGTGAGTATTTTACCCACAAGTAAACTGGTCCTCTATCAAATGCATATGTAATCACATCCATTGTGTTTCCCAGGCTATATTTCACAAATTGCAGGAGGGCATGTCTATCTTATCCCGGCTGAAATTTACTGCACCTTAAATTACTGCAGAGTAAGCAGGAATAGGTGGGCATCTACACAGGCAGGCATTAAAGCACATTAATGCAGTAACTAATTGGACATAAATTTGATACCTGCATGATACAGGTATCAAATTTATGCTCAAGTCAGCATAAGCCACCATATTTACTACATAGTATGGGTGTGCATGTGTAGATATGCACCTGTAACGTGCAATAATTTTGACTACTGTGCAGTAAATGCACATGTGTAGATGTGCCCATTCAGTTTCTTTCCAAAGTAGCAAGAAATGGATGGTTACACACCTAAACAAGATAACTCAGCTTAATTTTTTAAGATAAAAGATGTCAGTTCAATGATGCTAAAATTGACTATATGCTCAGTTCAGAAGATTTATTTGGTTCCTATTCAAAAGAACACTTATTCTATCATGTATGATGTACTGGATGTTTATAAATTTTTTGAAGAAGAACTGAATTCCCAGGAGAACCTGGGGCAAATTCTGCTCCACATTATTACAATCAGTGAAGTGACTTTGGATTCATATTTCTGTAAAAGAGAAATTGAATGCAAATTTAATAAAACATTTTACCCCATACTAACAGCCTGTGGAGTATATTATGTCAATCCCATGCTTCAGGGCTTTTCCCCTTTCTTGAATGCATTTCCAGTGCAAAAAAAAAAGAAAGAAAGAAAAAAAAAGTATCAGCTACTTCAGTATTCAGCCCAATCAGAAATAGGGGATCACCCAGGGTGTGCTATGGTTCTAAGAACACTAATGGTTCTGAGAAAAAATTGGAGCATCTGGCTAGAGGGTTTTGCTTCTACACTTGTAGTAAAACTGACAACCCAATTTGGGTGCAGAATAGAATTCTCACCTAGGTCAGAGTGCCAAAAAAGGTTTTGGGGTTTTTTTCTGTTTGTTTCTTTTGTTTGTTTTTGATTTTATCTATAGTATGAAATTAAGTCCACTTACTTGGGATTATCTGAGCATATTTTACCTAAAATAAATTTCTTGCCATTGCAGTGGGCAAGGCATGTGTGGTGCCCCATCCCTCTTGCATGCTTCCTGTGTGTATTGTAGGTTTTTATTTTTGTTGCCAGCTTTCTAGTTCCTGTGTGTGAGAGGGTACATAGTAGATGTTCTTGTGGACCTTTTTCAAGAGATGTTTGTTCAATGGCAGCAGGGCACTAGGCTCAACCAGTTGGGATGTCCATTTTATTCCTATATTTTAATTATTAAATCAAAGCTCATTCTTGTTGGGAAGGTGTACTACTGTAGTTTAAAATAGAATAATCAGATTTTTTTTTAGCTACTTAAAGTTACCATGTTGAAAATTAGACATTTGTAGATGATGGCAAAACTGGTATTTTGCTGAAGTTACCGTGGGAAAAGCAGAGAAGTTTCATAATATTTCACTGTCCTTCAAAGAAAAGACTGAGTGGTCTCAGAAAGACATTGGTCTCCATAACCTCAGCTGTCAGTGGGAGTCTGCCACAACCATGGGAGCTCCACTGACCTTTTGGGTAAAAAGTCAATCCTGCTACCACTTTCTTCCTAGCTGTCTATTTTCTACAGTGTGCTTAGAACTTACCTGGGTGATCAGCCTGTGAACAGAGTCTGGTAGCATCAGATCCACAATTTCCTGTTTCTAACTTTTGGCAAAGCATGATTTCTAGAAGAGCTTTACTTAAAGAAGTCCCGTGTGGATGGCTTTAGTGCTGGCTATTAGGTATGACAGAGAAGGGCAATTCACATTGTTTGGGTTGTTTTAGGGGAAAGCTCAAGATCAAGCAGTGTAAATACAGGCGCCCCTCACCACTCACGGGGGATACATTCCCATGATCCCCATGAATGATGAAATCAGTGAATAGGGCACTGTGTTCATGAATGCAGTCTGTGTTCATGAACACAGTGTCCCTGGTGGCTGGGGAGGGAGGGGGCATGGCTCTGGCAGCGATGGCGGGAGTGCGGCGGCGACAGCAGGAGCCTGGTGACAGCGGTGCAAGCCCAGTGACAGTGGCAGGAGCCCAGCGGCAGCAAGCGTGGAGCTTCTGAGGAGTTCCAGTAAGTGTTTAAAGTGTGTTTAAAATGGGGGTTTGGCATTCATGAATATTTGAAACCACGAATGCTGAACTCACAAATACCGAGGGTTTCCTGTACATCCTGATAAACAGAAAATGAAGCTTTATGTCCTGTATCTTGCTATTCTTTTATGCATTTTTTCTTTGTGTGTAGGGGGGAGTATGGTTTTGTCTTGAAAATGGGACTGAACTTTAATAACAATAGTTCCAGACCATCTCAGATAACTTCTTCCCCATTTCCCCGCAAGGTAAATTTATGTTAAGAATTATATTAGCAGTGCATCAAGAAAGGGATTTTAACTTTTTTTTCTCTTTTTCTGTATTTTAAATTCAAAGTTATACAAATTTAATAAAGGCTGTAACCATGGGATTAATCAGGCCAAGGTCTCTGTATGTGAAATCTCAAGCCATGTTTCAGTGTATAGTGTTGTACAATGACAGGGTCATATTTGAGAATTATATAATTTTGAGAATTAATTGAATACATATTCCAGTGCAAGGTCTTTGCCCTGATATAAAATAGTTTCCATTTGTCCAGTGCTCACTTTTTCAGGCATTGTCTTCCCCAGTACTGGCTATCAACTCCCACAACAACTATATTCTGTCAGAATTATGGAACAGCTGACCAATACAGGGAATCTTATAAATAACACTGAACTTTCATACTTAAAGAACCAGATGCCATGAACATCCAGGTCTAGGGGTCACTCAGTCTAAGTATAGACAGTCCAAAAGCTCAAGGCTCAATTGATTCAATTTTTGCAAGTTAGTCTAAACTATGTAGATTGAACTGATAAGCAAGTGAACAGTATGGAAAAGTAGTTACATGCTTGCAGTGACCCAGGCCAAAAGCCAGGGGGTGCTAAATCATGCCTCTCTGCTTGGCTGGAACAGACAGCTTGGGCTAAGGCTAGCCCCGCCCACCCTGTAAGGCAGGGTTTGTGAAGGAGGTGCAAAGCATCCTGAGATGCTGGAGGACCATAGGCAACTGGGCCACTTGAGTCAGGAGCGCATAAGTCCCCCAGTGACCAATCTCACTGATTGTGGGGAGTGTCCCCCCATGGCTGACTGCACCAACCAAAAGCTCACGTGGTGCTCCTGGAAGCAGCTGTGGTGCTCCTGGAAGTGCCAGCGGTGCTTCATCTAGCACCCCCACTCCCCGGCCAGTGCTTGCAGGGGGGGCACTGGTGATCCTGCCTGCCCCCCCTGCCCATTGCGTAAGTGGGGAACGCTGTCTGTCTGGGGGTGCACTAGCACTTTCAGGGGGTGCATGTGCACCCCCATGCACCCCCTATGCATCACCACTGTGGGGAACTGTGAGTTACCTTGAATCTAGAGAGGATCTGGGACAGAAGTTCAATAAACCAATGTAACCTAAATCAGTTAAGTCTAATACTACATCCATCCAGGTTTATCTTAAACCATTTTTAACCATTTTGAAAGCAGCTTATGTTCACTGAACTTCTGTTGTATTACAGATTAGAACTGGTTTCTGATTGCTTATTTATGTGTAACTTCTGTCTCCTGCCTCAGGGTCCAGCGAGGCAATCAGGATCAGAAGAGTGCACAGAATCCAGGTATTGGGAAACCAGAAGCCAAGTGTTTCAGTCTGAAGAGTCAGAGAGCCAGATGGTCAGGCAGAGCATGCAGTCCAAAGGCAAGCCAGGCTGGGTATCCAGGAGATCAAGCTGGGTATCAGGTTAGGAATCTGAAGGGTCAGGTCAAACACAGATTCCAAGGGTGAGCCTGTTTAGATAGCCAAGAGATCAGTTAGAGTCAGTACAGATACAAGCAAAGGACAAAGCAGCCTAGCTATAAGTTAAATCCAGACACTTCATCTTCCAAGTCAGTGGTTTATATAGGAAGGGTGAAGGGTCAGCTGAGCCCCTGGTTGGCTACTCCAATAGTAGGGTATGAGTGGGTGGCTAGACCCAGATGGAGGGTTCTGGCTACATAGTCCAATGTGGGAGCTCAGCCAGGGAGGCAGCACACTGGCTGAGTGTCTGAATTGGACAGGCTCAAGTCCCAGGTTTGAGGCCATGGCCTAGCACCACAGTAGAATACAAATTTCAGCTAGACTCTGGAACTTTCTCCCAATGGTCTCAGTATTTTCAGAACTAAATAAAACCTCATTTAGTTTAGCTTTCCCTCAATAGTTTTTTCACGCATACATGGGTGTTCAACACATCCAGTCACTCAAACCCTCAAGTCTAACCAAGCAAGTAAACAAAAAAATCTTTAAAATAATTAAGTTATTTGTCTTATATCTTGGTAAGGAAGAAAAATAGTGAGAGGGAGACTGATATTGTTATTTGTTTTACATATTTCAGAGATACTCAGAATGTACAGTAATGGGATCCCTACAAGCAATGAGACAGAGAGAATTCCCTGACTCTAGTTAAGAGGAGAAGGTTACATTATTTTTATACTCTGTGAATATGAAAAATTCATTTTCATTTATGCCAGAACAGACTATACCAACCCAATACATAGGGTAATGACTAACCATTTTAAGGATTATACCATTCTATGCAAATGAAAGAGTGCTGACATTTTAATTAACATATACATCAGAATTCTCCACAGAATAGTCCAGAAATAGAAACAGGGGATGAGTCTGCTATCACTGAATAATTTTACTCAGTGTGAACTGTTAAACCTCCCACCAATGTGGCCTTATCAGCACCTTAGTAGTAATAATAATAATAATAATAATAATAATAACAACAATAGTAAAATAAATTATCTGTCAAGGGACAGAATGATCCCCTGGAAGTTGGAGCAACATACTTCACTGTTGAGGAACCTCACAAGTTTAAAATTGGAGCTCATTTTAATCTGTTTGTGTATCAACATTGTATAAGTATATATTTACATAGAAATGTGCATGTATACATGTACATGCACATGCACATATGTCAGCTTATTTGGTGGTGATACTCATATTTTACATTTTGGATTTATTTAACGTTTGACTGTGTTAACTGGACTTTACCCACTCATGTCCCTCTCAGGGCATTTTTAACATTTCAAACCAATTAGGAACCAGCAAGCAACTGATTCCCTCATCCATCCTAAAAAAAAAATTCTGCAGCAAACCTCTTTCCTTCTAAAACTCCCAAATCTAGAATGCATCCTTATTTCAGACAGCACTTAAGCATGTTTTCAAATTAAAACACATGCTTGACAGAAGTGTATGCCTAACTACTCTCCTGAAGGGGCACCCAATAATATGTTACCTCCCCAAAATAACACCAATATGAAAAAATACAGTTCTAATAAAAGGCGTGGGCAGAAGTTAATCTTAAATTTGTGAACCTGAAAATTCTGACCTTTTCTGGAGGTATCTAAACTCCACAGAGCCTGACATTTGTGACAGAGGTACCTGGAAGTTCTGTGCAGAAGTATCTAGCCTTTGGCAGACTTGAGCAGCTTAGTAGTAACTTTATTCTTAGACTCTGAAGGCACTTACACAGATGTGGGGAGCTTGTTCTGATGTTCTGGAAATCCAGCGCGTTGGAGCTGGCTCAATTAATTGAGTTTGTTGGAGCACATAAACTGAAATAGATTCATAGATTCATAGATTGTTAGGGGCCGGAAGGGACCTTGCAGATCATCAGGTCCAGCCCCCCACTCACGGCAGCAAGACAACTGGGGTTAGATGACTCCAGTGAGGTAACTGTCTAGTCTCCTCTTGAAAACCTCCAGGGTAGGTGACTGCACCACCTCTGGAGGGAGTTTATTCCACAGTCTGGACATCTTGACTGTGAAGGAGTTTTTCCTGGTATTAAATCTGAAGCAGCCTTCCAGGAGTTTGTATCCATTGCTCCTGGTCTTCCCTGGGGGTGCCCTAGTGAACAGTTGTTCACTGAGCTCCTGATGCACTCCTCTGATAAAGCAGTAAGCCGCTATCAAGTCCCCTCTCAACCTTCTCTTCCTTAGGCTAAAGAGGCCCAGGTCCCTCAGCCTATTCTCATACGGCTTACCTTGCAAGTCCTTGATCATATGGGTGACTCTTTTCTGGACCCTCTCAAGTTTTCCCACATCCTTATTGAAGTGCGGCACCCAGAACTGGATGCAGTACTCCAACTGTGGTCTCACCAGTGCTGAGTATAGTGGAAGTATCACTTCCTTAGTTTTACATGAGATGCATCGGCTGATTCCTGCCAGTGTGGTGTTTTCCCTGCTGACCAGAGCCCTGCACTGACGGCTCATATTTATATGACGGTCAATCATTACCCCCAGGTCCCTTTTGGCTGTGGTGCAAGTCAAGCTGTTGCCACTGAGCCTGTATGTATGTTGAGAGTTGTTTGTCCCTAGATGTAGTACCTTACACTTGGAAGTGTTAAACTTCATCTGGTTCTGGTCTGCCCAACTCTCAAGCCTGTCCAGCTCTGTCTGTATCTGCAACCTGTCATTTGGTGTGACTACACTGCCCCATAATTTGGTGTCATCTGCAAACTTGACCAGCAAGCTTTTCACTCACCCATCCAAATCATTGATAAAAATGTTGAAAAGCACTGATCCAAGCATGGACCTACTGGACACTTCGCACCAGGATGACACAGATCAGTTCATGAGAACTCTGTGGGTCCTACTGTGTAGCCAGTTTTCCACCCACTGAACTGTCGAGCAACTGAGCCCACAGTCTTCCAGTTTTCCCACAAGGATATCGTGGAATGCTAGTTCAAAAACCTTTTGGAAGTCTAGGTATATAATATCTACCACATCTTCTGTGTCCAGGTGGTGAGAAACCTGATTGTAGAAGGAGACATGCTCTGGCAACCTTGCACATCACGTGTATCAGTGGCACCTTGCTCCTCCATGCTGAGAAAATAGCAGCAGTGCACTTTGAATTAAAACACACATGACGTGCTCTAGTTCAAAGTGCACCGCTGCCATTTTCTCAGCATGGAGGTGTGCTGCAGCACTTATAAACATGATGCATTGGCATTTTTAATTTGCATGGCTCGCTAATTAAAAGCACCCAGCTCTGCATCAGGAATATGTGTAAAAATGCCCTGAGGGGCTCAGTCCATTAGGCATTCTAAAACATCACTTAGCGAGCCTTAATAGGATCTAGATGCTCAATGGTGGCTACCTCTGTCTTTTAAAACCTGGCTGGAAAAGGTGGTGGCAGCCTCCCCCTTTTATCTAATAGTCCTAATGATTACTATACTTCTTCAGGAATAGAGAGGTCCAGGTTTAACTTCTTCCTCTGCTTGATGGAATTCAAAGCCACATCTCTAGTCTCCAGAGTGGGATATCACTCCTACTGTGTTATAATGCAGAGAATTCAGGATTTGTTGCACCAGAAAGAGAACACAAGAAGAGCCCAGTGATGAGGTCAGTCAGTTGAGCTGTGGTCCTGCTCTTGGGATTTTATCTGTGTATTTTCCAGTGACTATTCCATATAAAGTACTCATTCACTTGAAGGAAAGAGCGAAGGCACAAACCTTCAGGCCATGGGTTCCAAATGACTGGAGATGACTCTCTGCTCCCCAGATTTAAGGCAGGATCTAAGACTCACTTCTGTCCTCAGAATTTCCCTATGAGCTAACCTAAAAAATCAGCACACTGCAGATGCTGACTTTGGACAGCTCCTCTTTCTCTGTTGGCTTTCTTGGATCCCATCCTGAGGCACCTAATTCTCCTGCTTCACTGTATAAGGAGCCTAGGTGCCTGGCTCAGGGTTCTGGATTTGGTTCTGGGGATCAAGCACCTAAGAATTATGTCTAAATTTCAGATACCTAAGTGCAGTGTTAATTGTAGGCCCAGCTGATTATTGGACAATCTTTGCCAAAATCTAAAAAGTCTAGAACAGGCAAAACCATAGTATATCAAATGAAACTGCAAATGTATAGATAGATTTTCTTTATTTCTTTATTCATCAAGGGTAAGAGTTATTTCTCAGTCTTTCCAGTTCATTTCTTACTTTCTTTTTTCTCTCTCCTGACCTCTCATTTTTCATAACATAATTCCGCCCCCCATAGTTAGAATTAGGAGCCAGAGCTATATCTCATGCATCAGTCCTTTCTTAGATATGCCTTTGTGTGGGATTTATGTCTTGTAAAAAAAAAGTGTAGTAAATCTGTTCATGAAGTTATAAATTTTAAAAACGAACTGATAATTGCTCTATTTTTTTCTTAAGAGGGTCAGTTTCTCCTTCTGTTGACTATAAATCATCAGTACTTCACAGATAATGAGTATGCTTTTGTTACATTATTTTAAAAGAGCCACCTGTCCACAACTGAGGAATCAAAGTGTTATTTGTAAATGTTGACATATTCAAGCATGTATTTTTCCCTTGGTCAACTATATGTATTTTTTTCTTTAAAGGGAATTATTGACTACCTTCCCAAATGCTTGCTTGGCAGTAGCCCTGAGGAGAGTAAGTTGATAAAATACAGAAATAGTCCTACAACCAGGTCAGAGGGGAAGTCTTTCCTTCCCAGGTTACAGGACTACCCCTTATCACTGGGCTACAGTGTCATCCTTTCTCTTGTGCTTTTGTTCAGCATTGTGCTAGGAAGGTGCTTTCAAAACCCTTTTCTTACTCATCATTCATGTGATAGTTGTGCTCATTAAAAACAATGAGAAAGCCCAAGACAGATGCAGCTTGTAATTATAGGGGATGGTGTGCTTTTTTGGCTTCTGGAATGCTATTCCTAACAGATGAAGAATTTGCCATTTTCAAAATAAAATTCAAAACTTTCCTTTTTTAAAGTGCGTTTCTCAATAATTAAAATAGCTGAACAAAATAAGAAAACAAGCTTGAAACATCAAACTTACTAGACAAGAAGAGAACTAAGATTCTGGGATCAATTTGTTTACATCATAGAGAAGGAGTGGAGCCAATCTCTTGGATCCTCTTTTCTAATTCAGAAGTTTTATGTTGGAAAATATCAGGAAGTGAATGTTGATGAGAGTGACATTTAGTCACCTCCACTGTTTACAAACCCAAGGACAGAGTGGGAGCATATCATCCAGTGGAAGTATTATTCATTTAGAAAGTAATACAGCTAAGGATATCTTTACATCATTTTATGATTCTTCTTGGAAGGTACACTCCCAAAGGTAAGCCACCCACCTGTTTCTGCTTGCTTACATCAAACCCAGAAATGTAGGACTGAAATGCATCCTGCTGCACCCATCCCTCCTCAATGGCTGCTCTTGAAACCTGTGTTTCCACTGCATTGAAGCTGTTGACACCCTGGGAGTGACAGCCATGGCATTTCTGAGTTTGGTGTGGGAAATGGGTGGGCAGAATGTGCTTGGGATCTTCCATTCTGGAGAGCACCAAAGTGAGCAACTTGAAGTGAGCACATAGGCCACATCCACACAAGCAGGAATGTGCACCACAAAAACCTTTTGAGGTGCTGCAGAATGCACATGGAGCGTGTGGATCTGTTCCTTGCACTGCATATTTGCAGCGTGGCAGCAAAATTAGGTACCAGGAAATCTAAAAAAACATGGAAAAAAAGTGGCATGGTGCATGTGATTGCAGCATGAGCTGCCAGAAACTGGAGCCTGGTTCACCACAGCCATGCTCCAGCAGCTGGCCAGGCTCAGCTCACCACAGCTGCAGCTGCAGAAGACCCCCAGGCTAGGCTGCTGGGGCCCCACCCAGGCTTTCCTACCCCATCTGGGGCAATTTGCTGTGTGCCAGAGTTCGCATGCTGCGGCATACTCAGGGACAAGTAGCAGCAGCATAAATATGTGCCACTATTTGTCCTTGGGGAAACGCATTTTCCTGCTCATGGGGATGTACCCATTGAGGCAGTTTTGGTATACATGGTTGCATTCAATACATCTCTAGTATTCCCCTGACAGGGTATGGTTTGCAGGCCATCATCACTATGCAGTCCCTAAAATTTGAAAGACTGATAAGGAAATTACCCTAGGAGAATGATATTATTGAGTTTTTCCCTTCAATGGTGGTCTATTTTGTACCACCTTTAACCATTGAATAAGTAAGTTAAAAACAGAAGAAGAAGTGCTTTATCACTGTATTAAGTACAATTCTTTGTGGCTTCTATCTTGCCTTGGTTGAATTTTATATATTCAACACTATCCCTAGCTTATTGGTTTGACCTTTAAATATCACTTAAAAATATGTGATATAGTCTGCCACTGGCAGATAAGGGCTAAGAATAAAATAGTATTTTATTAGTACATGTCTACATTTAAAAATAGAATAGCTAAGTCTTCTTGCAGGAGTTGCAAATTAATGATGGAATTAGTATACACTGAATTAAAAAAAAAAGAAAACATTGAAGCTGCACTCTAGAACAAGTATTTTTGGTGAGTTTATATAATACACTGTGATGATTTGAACAGATTATTTTATCAATTGTTGTATGAGTATATTGCTAATAGTGTGTTAGGCAACTTACAGACCAGACAGATATGAAACCAAAGCCACATATATTATGATTTCATAAATTTCACTCTGATGGTGAAAAGTTTTTTGTGTCTTTTGCAGTCCCTTATCATAATTGCACTGGTCATGCAGGCTAGGGACAGAAGTTACACATAAACCAGTTTAAGTTATCAGAAACTGGTTTAAACCTGTAACAGAACAAATGCCCAGTATCCACAAGCCAGTTTCAAAATGGCTGAAACTGGTTAAAATGAACCTGGTTCAATGTAGTATCAGACTTAACTGATTTATGTTAAACCAGTTTATGAATCTTCTGTCCCAGACCCCTTCCTGGTTCAAGTTAAATCACAGCCCCCCAGCATGCCAGTATGCTTTCCAGCACTGGGATGGGCTTTGCTGTCTGTTCTAGTAGAGAAAGTCTTGGGGGGAGGAGGCAGGAATTTCCCCTTCTACCAGGGAAACACTGGTTGGGGTCTGGGGCCAGGGATGGGGGTTAAACCCACCTTCCCCCAAGTACACAGCTGCCCTGCTGCTAAACTTACTGCTGGCTGTGACAGTGGGCTATAAATCCCAGAGGCAGCAGGAAGAGGAAGTGATGAGCAAGCCCAGAGAGTCCTGCTACTGTGATTGTGGACTGCACATGCCAGAGACCTCAGGGGCAGCAGGAGGAGGAAGCAAATGCATACCAGAGGTGTGTTTTAGAGCCCACCAGCTTCTGGCCTGAGCTACTGCAGGCATGTGGCTGCATTTCCTGAATCAAAAGTAAATGTGTGTCCAGTTATTTCTCAGCTTAATCTCTGAAGTTTAGACTAACCTGTGAAGACTGAATCGATTCAGACTCGGGCTTTTTGACCGTCTATACTTAGCCTCTGTATAGAATTATATAGCTACTGCAGGATGCACATGAGTGATTTGCAGTCTCTCAGAGGATTTTGAGCAGTGAGAGTACCATCAAATGAAACTGTTGGACTCTGATACTGATATAGAATATATGGGCAATATATAATAGTAATACAAATCAGTTTTGCCATTTTGTAATTATCTGTAATATTTATTAGGATTTAAAAGATTGTTCAATCACATCCCAATAATGGCTGTACTGTTGATCAGTCTGTAGCATGTATTTTGGTTGTTGTTATTGCTTATATCATAATAAATAATCTAATACATCTAATGAATCACTACCCTTTACAAGATTTATAAGAAATGTCACCACTCTGTGTACTTTGTATGAAATAATGCTAACCCAGCTTCTTCTTTAGCAGAGCTTGTTAGAGGCTTAAAACTTCTGGAACTGCTGAGGTCTATTCCTGATGTCCCTGTCAAGGTTAAGTTCAGAGCAGCCAAGAATCCTCTTTTTTTGCTTTATTAACAAGTGATGGCTTTGTTACCAGAGTTGTCACTATATTACAAGGGTGCACAACCTTGTGGCCTCACAGGCCAGATGAGTGGTATGGGGCTGGTCTTCATGGGCTGAACTGAGCTCTGCACAGGAGGATTTGGGCCCAAGACCTGCCACTGCCCCCTTAAGCCGGGTCCCTGGCCAGAACTGCAGGACAGCAGGATGGTCCAGTGCTGCACCCCCAGCCTGGGACCCCCCCCACCCACCCTGTGCCCCCTACCCTGCCATGCAGCTG
>NW_017729031.1:65596359-65603956 GCF_001723915.1 Gavialis gangeticus
CCTGCCATGCAGCTGTGGAAGCAGGGAGCCAGTAAACCACACAAGAAAAAAAGTGGAAGCAATTTGTAAAGTGAAAACAATTCAAAGGAGTAAACTACAACAAAATTTGCAGAGCTATTTGGTGGACAAAGAGACTCATTACACATCTTTGAGCGCCTTTGTGTTTGCAAACAACAAATCTATGTATGTGACCTTTAATTCCCAACAAGCCAAACTAAACTACATCCAAGGAGCTTTATTTTAACACACAAGAAAGACTTCTAAAGCATCGGGGAATCCCTCTCATGCAAACAGACACGCAGTTGCAGTGCATGAAACGTTAAAAATCATGGCGCGTACATAAGCCTCTGCACACCAGATCTGGGCCCCAGGGGCTTGGTGCCCTGGCGGATCTGGCAGTGCCCACTCATGTCTGGATTGGGCCTTGTCATCTGTGCACCAGATGACATGTCACTACAGGCTGGAGGTGGTGCTAAAGGAGGTTTATAAGACAACTTATTGATAGAATCTTAGGTCTTGAACTACCAAGCTCCTTTAGGTTGGCAAGCGGATCGAAACCTGCTATTATTTTATAGTACTGTTAACTGAGTTATGTAGAATAAAGTGCTTTTTTTAGAGGGATATATATATATATATATTCCCCTCTAAAATATTATTAATATATAAAATATAAATTTATATATATACATACACACAGACACACACATATATGTACATATATATATTTCCCTCTAAAAAAACCCACTTTTTCATACATAACTCAATTTACTTAGATATGCTATAGCTATAGTATTTTTATTTATAGCACATTTAAATAAGTTGAGAATGTAAGCATCATATTATTCTTGATAATTTAATATGCTACATTTTCCATATGGGCATTGTTATTTCTTATATTGGTCTGTCTGGGCCCTAGAGTATTTATCAAGGTTAGAATTAAAAAGCAAAACAACTCTTCTTTTCCACCTCTTCTCTAGGAGAGGTGAGCACCAGCCAGATAGATATCTGTTCTCACTACCAGTTGGGACTGCAATAGGATCCAGCCACGGGATGGGATTGTAGCTGGGCTCAGCTGACACTAATTACTCCATTAGAGGGACCATTGGGACTATAAAATAGTAGCAATGACTTGGATTTCTCTTTTGGTGACCTTGATCTAGGAGTAAAAAAACACAGATGCTACTTTCCAAAGTATAGATTTCTCTTGAGCTATTTAATTTATTCCACAGTCAATAGATAGACATTTTTAAAGCCATAGTGATGATAAATATATTATGTAAATCTTATCAATTTATTATATAAAAATACTGGTAACTACTTTCATTGGCTTTTAAACTACTGACAAGTATAACAATGATTAGTTAAAAGCATAATATAATTAGACCTAAGTAACTTTTAACTTTATTACCCATATTGAAGACAATTCTCTATTTCTTTTTCCAATCTGTTCAATTCACTTAACTGACAGCTTGGATAAATTCATGTGGTTCTTAACTGTCTTAACCTGTTCCTGTCAGAATGGAATTGCAACCCTTTTGTGCCAGTAACAGTAAATGCTAAGATAAAGATATACTAAATGTTATAAAACTCTATTTCTAAGTGTATGAACGTTAGAATTGAAGAAAAATATGGGTGGAAGTGAATAGCATAAAGCATAGTGCTTAAGCAAGTGCTAGCTGAACCCAAGAGATCTGCTTAAGACAATAGGAACATATGCTATTCCTTCATCCCTTCATCTGTCCTTAACATAAAATTTTACATACCCTTCTGAATATTACCTGAAAATTTGGTCTGAAAATCTTGTTAAAACAGGCCCACGCATAACTATTTATTTTAGTCCATTTAGAAATACTAAGATTTTTTTTCGTTTTTTAATTGTTTTCTAGTGTTAGATTGATGTTGTAGCCATGATGTTCCAGGCATTGTTAGGGACAAGTGTTTTTGGGGTGAAACTTTTATTATCCCAACCATGAAGTTGGTCTAAAGTTAGACAAGCTTTCAGATACAAAGAATTCTTCCTCAGTAACCTGAGGAATAGCTTGAATGGCTGCACTCCTAACAACCTTGACAACTTAAGAAAAAACAATTAATAAACTTCCCTTTTATAGAATGTTTAGTAATGTTCATTATGGCCACTGACCATTTCCAGGCCCACTTGTATGACAAGACAACATAGAAATAAGACCTTCTCAGTGACATGAGGAAGAATGCCTTGCATTTAAAAGCTAGTCAATTTTATCCTAACCATGCAGTTGGTCCAATAAAATATGCAATTCCAAAAATTTTTTTAAAAGATCCTTTTTTTAAAACTGTATTTTATCATTTCATCCTCACCAAAATCAGGATATTAAGTACATGACAATTTATCTTTACATTTCTGAAAAAATGCAACCAGGAGCTAAACATAATAGTAATTCAATAATTAATCATCCTAAACAGGCTGACATGCCATAGCTTCGGTAACCTTCCCTTACCCCTGCAGTTTCCCAGTTGCGGAAGTGGGTCGATGAAAATGAAGATGGCTTTATATAAAGTTGTCTGAATAGAAGGATTAATGAGTTTTGAAAACAGCCACAGTGGGAATCTGATGACCATTTTATGAAGGGGGTTCTGCAGACTAGGCCCTACTACTGTGAAGGTCTTATCTCTATATCATGATAACGTCTCATACTAGCGGGCTTAGAAGTGCTCTGTGGCCACAGTGAACATCAATAAGCATCCCCCAAAGAGAAAACTTATCAATTTGTTGGTATGTTACCAAACTTGCTCAAGAGTCCAGCCGCTCAGAAGAATGAATCAAAGTAAAATACCTTCTATGAAGAATGTGTGTGTGTTTATACACACATACACACACAGATACACACACATATAATATGATAATATTATATATATAAAATATTATAATACTATATACACAATGAGATATATATACACGCGCGCGCGCACACACACACACACACACACACACACACACACATACATATTCTATACACATACAGTTCACACACATAATACACAGTCATGGTCTTCTTTAACAGGCTGCTGTAACCAAAAAATAAAATGTGTATTTTCTCTGTGCACAGGAAAAAGTACTTTTTAAAAATTTAAACAAAAAAACCTAGCTATTCATCATACATCTCTTATTTAGATAGACTTAAAAGTAACTAAAGTCCATAGATATTTCTATTCAGTAGAATATCTGGATGAGTGATAGTGAAATGTCTAGAGTATTTGAATCTTAAGGGGAGAGTAAAAGGTTATCTGTCAAAATGCTGTGTGCTAGGGATTGTCAAAATTAAACTTCCCAGTAAAGCCAGGGGAGGTGGGGGAGGTGGGGAGGAGGGAAATCAAGCTAATTTAGTAAGACAAATTTATGAACTAAGTTTCTCATATGAATGGTTTAAAGAACAAGCCAAAAGTTGAAATTTTCAAAAACATTTTGAAACTAATATAGGAAGATTATCCCACATTCCACCATCACAAAAAGGGTGTTAGCAAGAGGCTTGTGTTGCAATAACTTCATAGCAAAACAATAATGTTATTATAACCATTATTTAGAAAAGACTTGAGTTCAATGCAGTGACATGTTTATATTATGCTTTATATCAGCTTAGTGTTGTTCACTAGGGCTGTGAAAAGCTTTGGTCACTGTTTCAATTTGGCAGAGATTTGGCCCAATTCGCCAGCCAAATCTCTGAATCCAAATCAAATTAGGAGACCCTTTAATCTCTCGGAATCAAATCAGAATCCTCCACATCAATTTGGAGAGTTTTGGAAAGATTTGATGATCTGGGCATAGACACAGCTTTAAATGTTTTTTCTACATACCTCAAGGTATCAGGTGGCTCATGACTGCTGAGATGCTGGGGCGGATGGAGTGTCCCATGGGAATGTGTGTGGGGGGTCCCCAGTGCACTCAGCAGCAGACCTGGAAGTGGACCAGAAATACTTCCAGTCCACTTCTGGGTCTGTTGGGGAGCATGTGGGAGACCCCTCCCACCCCCTGGCTCAGCAACTGGTGCCTCCTGGGTCTGGGGGGGGGCACCTGGGGTCCCCCCATGGCCAATCGCCAAGCCAGGGGGCGTGGACATGCTCAGTGACAGATCCAGAAGTGGACCAGAAGTACTTCTTCTGTGGGATGCTCCATTCACCCCACCATTGCAGCGTTCATGAGCCACACCTGGTACCTTGAGGTATGTAGAAAAAACATCTAAAGCTGTGTCTATGGCTGAATCACTGATTCTTTGAATCAGCATCAAATCTTCAGATTCAGATTCAGCTGAATCAAATCGGGACAGTGATCTGAATCAATGAATCGAATCACTATTCCCAATTCAGGCTGAATCTGAAGCGAACACAGCCCATTTCCCACAACCCTATTGTTTGCCTTAATGGAGCAGTTGCATCAAAGGCTAAAAAACCTTCTCTGATTGTCCCTGACCTACAAAGCCTGAGTCCCAGTTTTGGGGGAACAAACCAAATTAGGAGAAGGCCCAGAAGACTACATGGACGTGTGATCTCAGAGAGACAGCCAACGAGAGGTAGCCACGGATGAAGAGTCATCAGGAGACATCAAGGGGGAAGGAGAATACAAAAGCAGAGACTTGAGAGTAACAAAGGGTCTCTCCCATCCCTCCCTGTTCTTTCTCATTTCTCCCTGTCCTTCCCTGACTTGACTCCTGAGAGGGGCCCCCATCCCCTGGAAAGGGTCCCCAAGGCTGCCATGGACAGAGGGCACACACCAGCAACCCATCTCATCCACCCCATTGGTGTGTGCCTCGACATCCCACCTCCAGACTGCCGACACTAAAAGAGCCTCAGAGTGCAGCTTGCATCCTGACCAGATGTACTTTGACTCTGATGACAACCCTAGGATTGGTAGATATAGAATTGTTTGTATTATTGCTTTTTTGTTATCACTCTGTATCAGTAAACTCACCTATTATCAACTGGCAGGGGTTGTGGTCAGTCTGAGGGTTGTGCTTGCCTAGAAGAGAGGTATAGGGGCTGGGTCCAAATCCAGTGCCAACAGAGTGGCCATACCTTAATGGGACAGGAGCAAAATTAGTTAAACTACAATAATCCTGTCCTGGAGTGGCATAATTTAGAGCTGAATGAGTACTTGAAGCCATTTAAAAGGTGTTAATGTACAGCAAGTTCAGGGGTTAAGAGCTCTAAAGATGTCTAAAATTACCATGCAGTAAAGCCAAGGGAGAAAGAGAGAAAGAGAGAGTGAGAATCTCTCCCAAAAGGATTGTCAAAGTTAAAGTCCACGTGGCAATATCTAGTAAAACATTGTCAAAATGAATGTACTGAAAACTCCCCACAAAGCATCATATTCTCATATTAAGAAAGATAAACAGTTACCATTTAAATTACTACAGCAGTATGGAAATAAGGATACTGTTTGAAAATATGAGGTTTTCAAACCTAGAGCAAAGCTTGTATACTTAAAAATCCACAGCGCAGTCAAAAGCAGTATATAATATTCTACAGATTGTAACAAACACATATGAAGCAAGGTTAGGATTTATAAGGCAATTTTCTTTTTATACACACAATGCAGGTGCTATAAGACGAAGAGATCTGAGATGTCTTATCTCTTACAAGCTCTCAGAGATAGACAGGATAAAGGGAGCACAATTGTAAGAGAGAAGTGCTGAGACTGAGATGATGCTAGAATATATTAGTAAGTTTTGATAAAACAAAGTATCCATCACATTCTGAATTCTCCCAAATATAGGATAATATAAAAACATTCAAGATTTATGTACTTGCTAAAAAAAAAAAGAGTTCATTGGAGAATTATTTAAATAGCAAGTGAATAGAAATTACATGGAAACAAGCAACTCATTCAGGTACCAGAGCAAATTTAGCCTAGATCCACAAGCTAGTAGCTGCTTAACTCTAGGGGATACATACAAGGATTTGGGGCCTAGATCTAGGTAGTTTGCTTTAGGATGCTTCAACCTAGATTGGTAGCAGTATGTGCTACTTGCCACTGCCAGGAGCAGTGTGGGCAACACAAGGTAAGTACCTTGGGATGGGGAAAGGGGCTGGTGTGTCTGCAGAGAGTGTGGCAGGTTCAGAACTCTGGAGGGTGTGTGGGTGGATGGGTGTTGATGGTTCCACAGAGGAGTGGGTTGCCCTCTGGGAGTATAGTTAAGGAGGCTAAAAGTGTATGAACATTAGAATTTAAAAATGTGAGTGGAAATGAATTATATGAAGTATAGAGTTTAAGGTAGCATAAAACTGTGGATCAGAGTCAGAGGGGTAGGTTTAACACAGCCCTGCAGCTGGGGTGATTGCTTGGGCTTTTCCAGCTGCAGGACTGTGCTGCACATGTGTACAGGCATTTGCAGTAGTGATGCATAGGGGGTGCACAGGGGTGCATGTACACCCCCTGAGAGCACTGGTGTACCCCCTGACCGGCTGTGCTCCCCACTTAGGTGATGGGCAGGCAGGGCAGGCAGGAGTGCCCTTGCCCCACCCTCTGAGCACTGGCTGGGGAGTGGAAGTGCTCTATGTACCACTGCAACCACTTCCAGAAGCACTGTGGCCGCTTCTCAGTTGGTGAGATTGGCTGTGAGAGGACCCCACACCCAGTCACTGACTGGTTGCTGGGGGGGGTAAGTGCCCCCCTCAACTAAGGTTGCACCAGTCACCCTTAGGCATTTGCTAGATTGGGTTAACCCCTTCATAGATTGGGTTAAATGTTTCTGTTAGTTTACCTCCCAAGATGAATCTAGAGGGGGATCACCATTTTTCAGCTCATTTAAACCCTGTGAACACCTGCACAAGTGGACACATAATGCTTGCAGACACTCTTGATGTCTAACTCTGATTGAAATCAATGGAAGCTGCATACTTAAATACTTACAAAAATATGGATCTTAGTCTCAATGTCTAAAATGTAAATCCTATAATCCAATTTGGTTATTGTTTTTGAGAGGCAGATTTTAAAGTCTAAGACTACTTCAGTGGACTAGGCAATTTTTCCTAGTTTAATTTTCTCTAATGTGACTTGAAATCAGAATACTTCAGTAATATCTGTGGAAATTGTTAAACTTATCAAATGTTTTCTCTAAAATATAAGGCCTGGTAACACAAGGATTGGATTTAAAATTGTTTTACATTCTAAGAGAAGAATATTATTTGCTCTGGAATACCAAATGCAGACTTCATTCAATATACGCTCCCACTTTGTGGAACCGTTTAAACACAAATGCTGGCTGTCAAAGTTCCTCTACATATTTAAGTGGAATTGAATCATCTCACCTTTACTTCAGTTGTCCATGGGGTCTCTCTGTTTTTCTTTAGTGATGGTATCTCAGAGCTTCAAGAAAGCTCTCTCATTGCCAAGACAACTTGTGGGTGGAATTTTGGATCAAGGGGCCAAATATAGAAGATTCTTTTCTATAGAGAACTTTTTCTTAAAGAAAATCTTTTTCCCCTGTGAAAAGAAAATCAAGGTTGCTCAAAGTGAGTGGGCATGTATCTGGATCAGGTGAGAACTACTGTGAGCACTGAGTTCAAAATCTGATGTGTTTTAGGTGAAGTAAGAAGCTCTCATCTGTACGGGCACATCCAGATGAGC
>NW_017729031.1:65609659-65610376 GCF_001723915.1 Gavialis gangeticus
GAGAAGAATATTATTTGCTCTGGAATACCAAATGCAGACTTCATTCAATATACGCTCCCACTTTGTGGAACCGTTTAAACACAAATGCTGGCTGTCAAAGTTCCTCTACATATTTAAGTGGAATTGAATCATCTCACCTTTACTTCAGTTGTCCATGGGGTCTCTCTGTTTTTCTTTAGTGATGGTATCTCAGAGCTTCAAGAAAGCTCTCTCATTGCCAAGACAACTTGTGGGTGGAATTTTGGATCAAGGGGCCAAATATAGAAGATTCTTTTCTATAGAGAACTTTTTCTTAAAGAAAATCTTTTTCCCCTGTGAAAAGAAAATCAAGGTTGCTCAAAGTGAGTGGGCATGTATCTGGATCAGGTGAGAACTACTGTGAGCACTGAGTTCAAAATCTGATGTGTTTTAGGTGAAGTAAGAAGCTCTCATCTGTACGGGCACATCCAGATGAGCATGCACATGCCTCTTGTCCCACCTCAAAGGGGTTTAAGGCGGGGCAACAAGCACATGTGCAAACTTGCAGCATGGGGAGAAGTTTAAAAAAGTGGAGCAGGGCACAGTCTGGCAACAGGAGGCTGGGTCCTCCATGAAGAAGCTCTGGCTGCCAGCGCATCTCTATGGTTGGCTCCTCACCATGGTGCTGAAACACACAGCCGGCCAGGCTGCATTGTTCAGCATCAGGGCTCCAATGCTGGTAAGGAATGGGGGGGGGGA
>NW_017729031.1:65610701-65611162 GCF_001723915.1 Gavialis gangeticus
CCCTCAACCCCTGCTATGGCCAGCCCCTCTCTCACCAGCCCTCCCTGAGGCCCCTGACCTCTGCCCTGGCCAGCCCCAGCCCCCCAAACTCCCCAATCCCTGCCCTCCATAGTTTAACTCCCGCAGCACTTACCTGCAGTCTGGCTGCCATCTGGCTCACTGGGGCCCTGCCTGCACAGTGGGGGGCAGGGTGACAGCCCCAGCAGCCCCAGGATGGGCCTTGCTGCCCCCCACCCTGCTATCCTGTGCTGCCCAGGGGGCTCTGCCAGGAGGCCCTGGAATCCCCCCACCCCTGCT
The DNA here is from genome assembly GCF_001723915.1 of Gavialis gangeticus. Lineage (NCBI taxonomy): Eukaryota > Metazoa > Chordata > Crocodylia > Gavialidae > Gavialis > Gavialis gangeticus. The sequence goes on from NW_017729031.1 coordinate 65,610,999, forward strand.
TCTAACATAAGCAGAAGCTATTTTTCCCCATTTTTTGCTTTTCTTTTTCTGTTGTTTTTTTTTTAAGTGACAGTGCCTGTGGTTGTGGGGGTAGCCTTGGAGGCCTAGGGGTGCAAGTTGGGGGGTGAGGTTGGGTGGGGCAGCCATTGGGTGGTTTGGGGGAG
>NW_017729031.1:65611458-65611768 GCF_001723915.1 Gavialis gangeticus
AAGCAATCAGGGGGCTGAGGGGTGGGGCATGTGGGCCTTGAGGAGAGGTAGTAGTCCCTGCGGGGACCATTTGACCCCCATTGGGGGGGGCGTATCCCCCGTTGGGGGGCCAAATCCCCTGTTGGAGGGCCATAGCCCTTGTGTGGGTGCTGAACCCCCTGTTGGGGGGCCGAGTCCCCTGTTTGGGGACTGTAGCCCTTGTGTGGGGGCTGAATCCCCTGTTGGGAGGCTGAACTCCTTGTGTGGGGGCCGAACCCCTTGTGCAGGGGCTGAATCCCCTGTTGGGGTGCCAAACCCCTTGTGTGGTGAC
>NW_017729031.1:65616768-65623360 GCF_001723915.1 Gavialis gangeticus
AAGGGGTAGTGTCCCCAGGTACCAATTGACTGGGCCCCAGAAGCTCCTGAGAGCTAGTAGCCCTGCGCTATTTGTCAGGGCAGCTTTTTATACTGCTGGGGACAGCACGGGTGCTGGCCCTGGGTTCTAGCTCTCCCTGGTTGCAGATCTAGGAGGAGCCAGGCAGGGTTATTTTGCCCCAAGTGGCATAATTTGCTCCACACCAAAGTGCATGTCTGAGCATGTGCGCTGAAGCAAAAAGCCCCAGCTCAAATTTGTACCACTTCTTTTGAGCTGCTGAAACCACACATACTTACATGTGTGGATGTGCCCTACTTGGGCATCCCTTTGTATACTTCATACTTCCACTCTGTTTTATTAATGAACCAGTAAGACTCCAGAGAAGATGAAGTATTTTTATGTTGACACATTTTCACTGAATCTCATCATTTTGGGAGTCTACATTTTTGTTTTAGAGTGATAAAATCATTAACTAAATAGATCTCATGTTCACAAATTTCCTACCCAGTAAGTAAATAGCAGGTAAGTTTCAGAAAAGTTAATCTTTTCATGTGTTTAAGCTCTTTTCCTAGCTGTCTTTAATTCTTATTTGGCATTGTTAATTAAAATATATAATACTAATAGAACTGCCTGAGGGGTCTTCAGTTCAATTTTCTATCATTAATTCTTCTCAAAACCCTTGGCTGCAATGACATTCTCTCTCATATTTTGTTGTAACTTAGTAATTATTTTCTGCTCTTCCTTTTTTTTCTTCCTGCACTTAATGTTTTTAGATGAGTTCATCCTATCTTGTTCTCAATGTAGGAATATTTCATGCCTCAGCCTGAACTAATTTTAAAGAACTTTCATTATCCTTTTTTATGCCCAATGCACTACTGAAGATATACAAATTAAGACATAAGCTTTGTGTGGGATGAGTCCTGAAATAAAAAATAGACATTATGTTAATGAAGTTAGTTATGTTAATGAAACTTATTGGCTACCTCCATCAGAGATGGTAAAAAAGGCACACGTCTCACAGGAAATAATTAAATAATTTAGACAGGAAGAACAGAGCCAATCATCTCTCTTCTTCTTCCAGCTGGCAAATGAGCAAGAGAAACCCTTTGCAAGGTAAAGGACCTCACTTATGTTTCTATCATGTCTTTTTTCTCCTCCTTCTGCAGGTTTTTCTTCATCTGCAATTTAATTGGATCTCCATCCCTGCCCCTGGATGAGATAGGCAGAATATGTCTGTAGTTGTATTTGTGATTTGTAACAGAAAAAAAAAATGTAAAATGTAAAAAAAAAAGTAAAAAATCTCAATGGCTCTTTATTTATAGGACAGAAAGTGACACTTGGGCATATATCTCAGATCTTAAAATCTGGGAACTTTCACAGAAAATCTGCTGAGTTAATTTAATTCCTTTCACATGTTTAAATTACAGGGATGGTAACAGATTGTCTGGCTCATTTAGAGATAAGGACACATTCCCCAAAATAAAAAATATGAATGTCTGCCTACCTTCCTCAATAACCAGAGGTTTGTGAATTCACCCTTAGTTGATAAGCATTTTTACAACCACCGCATGTGTAATTTTTAACTACTTGTATCAGGATATCTCATTCACATTTGTACAGGGCTTAAACCACAGCATATGTTAAGTGAGTTTTTCAGCAACCCTTTAAAAGATGGTTTGAAATATGTGTTCAAGTGATTAGGCATATTTTGAGGCCTTTGGTAGGTTATATCTTATTTGCAAATTTATATCCAAAATGCCAAAGTAGAAATTAAGGTAAAGAAAAGAATACATGAAAGAGTAGATTGTCTTTTTGTTCCTCTTTGAAAGACCTGGGATAATCTTAAGGTACCAGAGAGATTGTTTCCCTGTTCTCCTTCACAACAGTGCATTCTTTTCCTTGAAAAGTCAGATAAGATTTTCATAAGGTGTGTAACTTAAAGTGCAGAAAAACAGATAATAAACTAAAGTTGTAACGTTCAAAGTTCTGAAAGGGTCTCCAGCATAAGAGATGCAGGTATCTCATCCAGTCCAAAGATTCAAATGTAGCTGTTTCTTAATATAGCTACTTTATAAATGGCCATCTAAAGGAATATTGAAACTACATGCTCACTGATCATTTAGACATTGCCATCCAACTTTTGTAGCTCTGTGGACCAGAACTGGACCACAGGGAATCTCACTGACTCACCTATTTCTGGTAGTGGGGCAGTAGCTTAACTGCACAACTCCACAGTCTAGAGGGTAAATGCCACTATTGCTTGTCCTCCCTATCATCTGCTGCCAATTTGGGTTGCCATCAGTGATCAAATTCAGTGGTGGACAAGGGGGTTTGATGGGAAGTGGTTGACAGGGATCATGTTTTTGGTTCTGGAGCCACACCAAAGCAGAGGCTGTAGCAGGTTGCTCAGACTTTGTGTGTTCTACAGGCTGCCTGTTGGATAGCTCTGATTTAAGGCAGTATTTCCTAACCTTTTCCACCCCATGGCATATTTACGTGGCCTCCCCCACCCCATGGCACATTGGCTGAGCAGGGGGGTGGGGGATAGTAAGTGTCTGAATGCTGCAGACTGCGGGGGGCAGGGCAAGCGGCCAAACTCCACAGAGGTGGGGGGGAAGGGAGGGACAGGAAGGATTGAGTGGCAAGCAGCTAAATGCTGCAGATTGGGGAAGGTGGGATAGCAAGTGGCAGGAAGTGGGTGGTGTGGCATTTGAATCACTGAACTAGAGCAATGCCTCCCCATCTGTCTGGCTCCCCACAGCAGCAGCAGGTGGGGGGCATGGCTCCAGCCCAAAATGCTATGGCACACTTGGACATGCCTGACATCACACCAGTGTGCTGTGGCACACTGGTTGGAAAATGCTGATTTAGGGCATGCCAGGTTAGCAAATGGCATATACAATTCAATGTAGTTTTCTTTCTAACTAGAACTTACTGTTCACTCTTTTTATTTTTGGCAATAGAAAAAGTAATAAACCAATCTAATAGTTACACTTAGCTCTCTTTTATTAAGTTATCAGCTCCAAGTTTGGGATGTGATGATACAGAGATTTTGCTGAGTAAAGTGCAAAACCTCTCTGGGTTTAATATATAGACCAGCAATACCTATTGTGGAGCACTTATCATTGAGGCTATGTACAGACATTCAAAAATCATGAGGCAGAATCAATCTAAGTTATGCAGTTTTCTGTAAGTAGCTTAGGTTACATTAATAGATTCATCAATTCATAAATGTTTGGGTCAGAAGGGACCTCAGTAGATCACTGAGTGAGACCCCTTGCCTCATGCAGGAAAGAGCATTGAAGTCAAATGACCCCATCCAGGTTCATGTCTAGCCTCCTCTTAAAGACCCCCAAGGTAGGGGAGAGCACCACCTCCCTTGGAAGACCATTCCAGATTCTGGCAACCCTTACCATAAAGAATTTCTTCCTGATGCCTACCCTAAATCTGCGCTCCATCAGTTTGTGGCCATTGCTCCTAGTTACTCCAAGGGGTGCCCTGGTGAACAGAGCATCACCTATTCCTTGCTGTCTGTCCCCCCGATGAATTTGTAGGCGGCCACAAAATCACTTCTCAGAGTTCTCTTGTGGAGGTTGAAGAGATCCGGGTCCCTCAATCTCTCCTCATAGGGCTCTGCCTGCAGGCTCCTAACCATACAAATAGCCCTCCTCTGAACCCTCTCGAGGTTGTCCACATCATGAAGTACAGTGCCCAAAACTGGACTCAGTACTCCAACTGCAGCCTGGCCAATGCCACATAGAGGGGAAGTATCACCTCCCTGGACCTGTTTTTCATGCACCTGCTAATGCATGATGTAACAGGGACTCAGGTGGGAGCCCTGCTCCTGAGATAGTTTCAGGCAGGGATGACCTGAGAATGCACCCCACCAGGTGAGGGGAATCATGCACCAAGGAAAGGGCAGGGTGATTAGCCCACCACAGCTAGTATAAATGCAGTGGCAGGGTAAACACATTTTGCCTTCAGGCACCAGAGGATGGACGAAGGGCTACTGGGACCCCAGGAGAGAAAATGAGGAGCCTGACCTGTGGCCTAGAAGGGTGCTGGGACATCAGGATTTCAGATGACATGACAGGTCAGCCACAAGGCAGGGTATTTCCCCGAGAACCACAGCTGTTTCAGTGAGTGGGAAGCTCTGGGAAGCAGCTCTGCAGGGAGTCAAGAGAGAAGGGAGTGTCCCCAAGATGATGCACGGGCAATAGGAGCTAGTTTAAGCCCCAGCCCCATCGGGATAGCAACGACACTGAAGGCAGTGATACGGATTGCGAGGGAGCAGCAGCGGTCGCTTCCAGCACAAGGTGCACGTAAGAAGTGCAGAGAACATGCCCCATTAATGAGGCAATTAGTAGCAGAGACTATGCTAGTTGCAAAGTATCTATAAGGTATCCAGCACCGAGTTCCCTTATCAGCAGCTCGGGCTTCCCTCACTAATGAAGTAATTAGTGAGGCTATTGTTATGCTGCAACACCCTGCTGTGAAATAAAAGCAGAATTGTGAGAATTTACCACCTGGGTGGCATTAGTGATTCCTTGCTCAGAAATACCACTGAATCCCTCTTCTTTCCTTTCTATTCAAGCCATGGCAGGTGAGTCCAGAGGGAGACTGAGCTACGATCGATCCCCTGCTCACACATGATAAAATGTGGTTAGCTTTACTGATCACTTCATCACATTGATGACTCATGTTCATCTTGGAGTCAACTATGACTCCAAGATCCCTTTCCACTGCTGTGCTGCTGAGAAGATCCTCTCTCAGCCTGTATATGTATTGGTGATTCCTTCTCCCTAGTGCAGCACCTTGCACTTGTCTTTGTTGAACTGCATCCTACTCTGTTCTGCCCACTTTTCTAACCTGTCCAGATCACCCTGGATTTGTTCCCTACTCTCTAGTGTGTTAACGTTACCCCATTATTTAGTATCATCCACACATTTGGACAGTGTGTCCTCTACACCCTCATCCAAGTTATTGATGAAGATATTGAACAGCACAGGTTCAAGTTCCAAGCCTTGTGGGTCTCCACTGCCCACATCTTTCCAGGTCAATACTGACCCATCAACCACCACTCTCTGAGTGCCACCTCTACCCCAATTTGCCACTCACCTGTAATGTAGTGTAATCATCTACATTACAGCTGCTCAGTTTATTAATGAGAATAGGATGAGATACTGTTTTGAAGGCCTTCTTAAAATGCAAGGAAGTAACATCTACCTTGACTCCTGCATCTAAGTGTTCTGTGTCCTTGTCATAAAAAGGAACAAGGTTAGTCAGATAGGCTCTACTTGCTATGAGTCCATACTGGTTATCCTTCAGCCTTGTTTTTCCTGCTGGACTCCCAAAAATGTGATCCTTAATAATTTTTTCAAAGGTTTTCCCAAGGATAAAGGTGAGACTAACTGGTTTATAGTTACCCGGATCCTTCTTCCTCTCCTTCTTGAAAATAGGGACCACATTGCCACTTTCCCAGTCTTCTGGGACCTGACCTGAGCACCATGAGTGCTCAAACAGCTGTGCCAGTGGCTCTGCTATGACACTGGCCAATTCCTTCAGCACCCTTGGATGAAGATCATCTGGCCTGCTGACTTAAACACATCCAGCCCCTCCAAGTGTCCCTTCACTAAGTGGACACTAACAGTTGGTGGACTGGTGTCCCTTTTGTGCCTGTCTATGGTCCAATTGGTAGATTTGTCCTGATCCATATTCAGGAATACAGAAGCAAAAATCTCATTGAACAGCTCAACGTAGTCCCCCCATCTGTCACTAATTTCCCTAGTTTGTCCTGTAGGTGTCCTGTATTACCCTGCACCTTCTTTTTACTCCCTATATACCTGAAAAAGGACTTTTTGTTGTCTTTAATTTTTTTTTCCAGCCTAAGTTCCATTTCTGCTTTGGCCTGTCTAACTGACTCCCTGCAAGTGTGGGCCAAGTAGGTGTACTCTGCCTTGGTAGCTACCCACTGCTTCCACAGCCTATATGCCCGCTTTTTTTCCCCTACGCTTTTCTGGATTTCCCTGTTCAGCCCCCTTTGCCCCCTTTCCTGTGCAATGGGATTGCCTCCTTCCTCATCCAAATGATTGCTCCCTTTAGGAATGACCACCCTTCCTGGGCTCCCCAGATGAGTAGCAAACAGAACAAACAGTTGCCCTTTGGTGAGGGTTTGGAGCAAGCAGGTTGCCTGCACTGATTGAGGCCAGCAGGTTGGGGGTTCTCCTACATGCTTTCCAGTGGGCCCCATAGGCTCCCTGGACTGCTGGAGACTGCCAAGCACCTAGACCACCCTGATTGGCTTCCAGGCATGGGCAAGCATGCACCCAACTCTTCCTGGCCTAGCTTGGATTCTCAGTGCCCCCCACTTCTGCCTGTAGCTGCAGGCCAAAAAGTCTTGTAGCACCTGGGGTGCCTATGGCCTGAGTCAGCAGTGGCTGAGCTTCAGAGGTCACAAGTTGCTTCCATGTAGGCCCAGGTCCCATATTTTACCCCTGCCACCCCAACCAACCAAAAGCAAATTGTTGATCCCTGCTCCTGCTTGGGGGACAGTGGGGACAGCACATGTTGGGTTATGGCTAGTGGGGGGGGG
>NW_017729031.1:65624621-65625015 GCF_001723915.1 Gavialis gangeticus
GTATCCCACCCCATACTGGTGAACAAGTTAAGAAGCTGTGACTTGGATGATTACACAGTCCGGTGGGTGGCAAATTGGCTAGAGGGTCGTACCCAGAGACCCTCTGGGTGGTGGTGGATGGGTCGTTATTGACCTGGAAGGATATGGTCAGTGGGCTCCCGCAGGGCTTGGTCCTTGGACTGATACTTGTGGGGAGAAGTGGACACACCAAAAGGCAAGGAACAACTACAGGCAGACCTGGACAGGTTTGGCAAATGGCCAGAAAACAATAGAATAGGCTACAATCGGACCTAGACAGGTTACAAGGGTGGGTGGATGAGAATAGGATGGGTTTCAACACAGACAAGTGCAAGGTGATGCACCTGGGGAGGAACAACCAGCACCATACCTACAG
>NW_017729031.1:65625259-65626758 GCF_001723915.1 Gavialis gangeticus
GATATGGATAACCTGGAGAGGGTCCAGAGAAGGGCCACTCGTATGGTTAAGGGCTTGCAGGCCAAGCCCTACGAGGAGAAACTAGGGCACCTGGACCTCTTCAGCCTCTGTAAGAGAAGGTTGAGAGGCAACCTTGTGGCTGCCTATAAATTCATCATGGGGGCGCAGAAGGAAATTGGTGAGGTTCTACTCACCAAGGAACCCCTGGGGGGTCACAAGAAATAATGTCCATAAGCTAGCAGAGAGCAGATTTAGACTGGACATTAGGAGGAACTTCTTCACAGTTAGAGTGGCCAAAATCTGGAATGGACTCCCAAGGTAGGTGGTGCTCTCCCCTACCCTGGGGGTCTTCAAGGGGAGGTTGGATGGGCATCTGGCTGGGGTCGTCTGAACCCAGCACTCTTTCCTGCCTATGCAGGGGGTTGGACTTGATGATCTATTGAGGTCCCTTCTGACCCTAACATCTATGAATCTAGGTGCCTGGCTCTGGCTACTGAGATGTGGTGTGCAGCAGCCAGGGCTGGGCTCCATGAGGCTGTGCCCAAGCACAGGGCATCTCCTGGCCTCAATGTCAGGTCTGTGTGTACAATGTGGGGTGCTTCATGACGGGGTGAGGGGGCATGGCCTGAGGACTCAGGTACCCAGGTCCTGAGGCTCATGCAGGGAACACAGATTCCTCCTTTCCCCCCACTCCATTGCTGCCTGCCTGCAGCTGACATGGCTAGAGGCAGGGGGCAGGGCTGGGAAGAGGGGCTCAGACTTTGGGAAGCTTAGGTTCAGGGCCTTCTTGGCAATTGGCTAGTTCAGCCAACTGTGGGCTGAGTGCTAGCATCCCTCCCTATGGGAATGGGGGGTTGGTAGGAGACCACAAAGGAGGGTGGAACAAAGGAGGTTGCTGAAGGCCAGCAATCTAACTTGAATCAGTAGAAGATTTAATATAGAAATTTGATTCACCAGTCTAAGCTAAAATGATTAGATTTGAGTGCTCATCTATCCATATCTATCTTAGACTTTTGAACTTCCTTTTTTTTTGTGCCCATGTTCCGACCATATACAACCATTTTTAGATCAGTCCAGGTGAACCAAACTTCTGTATGGTTACAGGTTTAGATCAATTCATGATCACTAGACTGATATAAGTGTACTGTCTTTTTCACTGATTAATGATGAACCAAGGAAAGTATCTAAAATGATCAAGTTCTTTTTTAGTGTAATATTAAATAAATAGCAGATAATAAAATTATGCAAAGAAAACAGTGAGAATCACAATATCTATATCGTATATTGTTTCTCTGTGGGGAAGACACTATCAACCAGTGAAAACTCCTATTCTGAGTCCATGAATGGGCAACAGGGAGAAAAAGAAAAAGAAAACCCACTGGTCCTGGACACTTCCAATCTGGTTTCAGCTCTTACTGTTCAGCTTATAAATAACAAATAGTGAACAGGTAAGCTTCCTGCTGTGGTGTCCCCCAGTCCCCGCCTCCCCTCCCCTCCCC
>NW_017729031.1:65627034-65639716 GCF_001723915.1 Gavialis gangeticus
CCTCTCTCCCCCCTGGAAAAGTGTTCTTCTCATAGATGCAGTATCTACCCATCCTTCTCCTGAACTTGCTTATATTGCATTTTGAAAAGACAGTACAAAAGGGGTTACCATGACATTCTGGAGAGATTCAGAACCAAATTTATTGTGATTAAGGGGACTACACCATCCAGATCCTTTTTCCATTTTAAACCTCTTCCTCCTAATGATTTAAATTTGAAATAAAATGATAAGGAAACTAAAATTATTCATTTAAAATTGCTCTCAATGGTTTTATAAGCAGATGATTTTAAAATGACCCAGGACTTTTAACTAATTATTAAAATGGCTTCAAACAGTTTATTGTATTACCATTTAATTACCTAGCTCTTTCACCTCCATTTATCACTAATGTATTAGCAATAACCATTAGTGGATCCAGCAAAATAAAAAAAAAAAATCTTAACAAAATCTAGCTAGTGAATCTGATATCTAAGGGAGTGTTTTACTTTAAAAGCTATGGTTTAATATGCATTTTAATGACATAATTACTGGTAAAATTGAAGAATAAGTTTGAATACATGCTATGAGCTAAACACTAGTCTATTATCTCATTTAAGTTAGGAACTCTCATTTAATACTTGTATAAGGTAAATTACAGTATGTACAAAAATAAATTTCACATACTATTAGTGTTATTATGGTTTTACTTGGTAATTTAGGAGCCATTTCATCATCCAGGTAATATATCTCATTGTACTTAAAGGTATTACTAAGAATCTGCTTGATTCAAATGAACAAAGCAATGACCAAAGCAACTGTCTAAAAGTAACTTTCTTTTTCGTGGAAAATCATACCAAAATGAAATGTTTCATATTGTAACACTAGGTCAAAATATGAATGCTGTGTATATATATATCTGCTCCAACTGTGTGAAGGTTATTGCATTATGAAGTCCATCTCCTCTTCTTGTCTTCATTATTGATTCCAAGATGAACATGGGCCGAAAATGCGAGGTCACAGCTGGCAGGGCTAATTGGACCTTGTTGTGCATCCATAGGTGCATCTCAAGCAGGGCCAATGAGGTGATCCTCCCCCTCTACACGACACTGGTCAGGCCACAGCTGGAGTACTGTGTCCAGTTCTGTGCGCCCCACTTCAGGAGGGGTGTGGACAACATTGAGCAGGTCCAGAGGAGGGCCACCCGCATGATCCGGGAACAACAGGGCAGACCCTACAATGAGAGACTGCGGGACCTGAACCTGTTCAGCCTTCACAAGAGAAGGCTGAGGGGGGACCTGGTGACCATCTATAAATTCACTAGGGGGGACCAGAAGGGTTTGGGAGAGACCTTGTTTCCCATATCGCTCCCTGGCATAACAAGGAATAACAGCCACAAGTTGTTGGAGAGGAGGTTTAGATTGGACATCCGTAAGAACTACTTCACAGTCAGGGCAGCTAGGATCTGGAATCAACTTCCAAGGGAAGTGGTGCTGGCTCCTACCCTGGGGGTCTTTAAGAGGAGGCTTGATGCCTACCTGGCTGGAGTCATTTCAGCCCAGTTTTTCTCCTGCTCAGGCAGGGGGTCGGACTTGAAGATCTACAAGGTCCCTTCCGACCCTACTTCTATGATTCTATGATCTATGATTCTATGTCTTGATGGCATCTGACACACATAAGATGCTTCAGGGAACTGAGGGTCAATTAACACTTTGTATAGGTTATGGCACACATTTTGGTGAAATCTTTTAAACCCACTGGCTGTCTGAAACTCCTTTAATTTAATCTGTGAATACCTGTTTCAGGCATGCAGTAATCACTTAGGAGAGATTGTCATCTTTCATTACTGCATTAACCTTTAGAACTGACAACAGTGTACTAGCTCACAATAATTGAGCAGAAGTCCATGAAAATTAGTTTCCTACCTTGCTATTTCACATATGGGCTGGTTCACTTGCTCAGTAGTTATTTTTTCCTTACCAATTACATTACTTCTGTCACTTAATATAGCTTCACTTTTAATTAATTGTTTAGTTTGTAATCTTCATAAAATATCTGGCTGAAGTCAGGAAGAAACATACAGCATATAGCTTGTGTTTTTCTCAGAAACTGCTGTCAACTAAACCCTTATAGATTTTAGTACCTCAAGGATTTGAGCCAATTCCAGTGGAGGTATGAGGAAAGAACAAGCTTATAGGGTCCTCTTTTGAAATGATATGTGCATTTGGTGTACAACTTACCTTTATTTTATTTTATTTTTACCCATGTTCCCACCATACACAACCCTCTCCCATGACAAAAAGTTAAACCTTTACTTTTTCTTCTGGGGTCTAGCGTGTGGAAGTTCTGAGCAAGCAGAAAAGAGTGGGAATACCACATTTCAGTATCCTAGAAAATCAAATTATATTACTGTTTCCAATGATTTGCTTGTAACAGGAGGTGACATTATATTGATACTTTAAAACAAAACTGCTATTTGGGGTCCAGTTCAGAGTGATGTAAGTGGTGATGTAAAGTTATAAATTGGTAACTCAGTGTGAATGATGAGAGGGCCTATGCAAGAAAGCCCTATATTTTAAAGTAACTGTGAATACTGAGCACATTTTACCACTAAAGCCTCTGTTATTAAGGGCTGTTTCAAGTGGAGAGTAAAGCTTTAGATTTATGTTCTCACCAGGCTAACATTTCTAGTTATGTATTGTGGCACTCTCTTAATTTCTAATAAATGATGTATGCTGGCTATGTTGTTATACTTCAATCTATTTTTGTTTTAGATCTTGTTAATAACAATTCATACCATGCTATACACGCAAAAATGCTATACAGGGTATTCATAGTAAAATGAGATTGAGAGCAATTTGTTTAAAGATACATACCTCCCCTTATTATTTCCAGTTAGGACACTCAAATTAAAATGCTGAATCAAACTAAATGTTATTTTCTCCTGTACAGAATAATTTTTATTATATCATTTTAAAGTAGATGGTTTTGCAAATTGTAGGCATGCAGGGCTTTCTTATGCTCTTATTATTTTTTATAATACTGAAAGGTGCTCAAGCATTTGACATGCATATAAGAAGGAAAGTGCATACCCCAAAGAACTTACAAAGTAGCTTAGACAAGAACTAAGGTTGTAACAGGAACAGCTTATATGAATCAAAATTTATGAAAGCTGTTGTGGGTTTTAAGGACATTTTCCAATTGTGTTCAGTTAAATTTATTGAGCTAAGTTAATGGAAAGAAATCCCCCTTTGTCTACCAAACTAGATATGGCAGTGCACCTTTGGTGCCTGCCACTTTAAGGGCTGGAGCAGGCAGCTGACAGGTGCCTGATTAAAGCAGCCATTTTCAAACAAAATTCAGCCAGGCAGAGACAGCAGTTAGCTGCTTGCAGCCACAGGAGCAGCACTGTCCAGCTCCCTTGTTGCGTGGAACATCTTAGATGTAAGGGCAAGAGCTAGGGGGATGGCTTAGAGGCTCCTGGTCCTGCGCATGACCTAAAACTGCACCCTGATGGGATAGGGGGGCCTGGTGGGACTGCCCATAGTGCATCAGCCCCACTCAAATACCAGGACTGCTCACCTCTCTGGTGAAAGGCGGGTTGGGGCACCTTAATAAAACCAGCCCCCACAATACTGTGGGTATGGGGGTCAGGCATGGCTATGGCCATCTGAGTCCCAGGAGGTCTAAGACCCCAGGAAAGGTGTGGAGTCAGGTACAGCTTCAGCCACATGAATCCGCAGGGCTGAAAGACCTCAGAGGCCCCAGGGAGGGGATAGTCGTGTAGCCCCAGAGAGAGGGGCCGGTAGGGAGGGCCCTGAGAAGGATTGAGTAGGGCTGAGGGTCAGTCTAAAGGGAAGCCCAGAGGGTGTTCTGAGTAGGGCTGTGGGATGGCCAGAAAAAGCAATGCATGGGCCAACCCCCAGATCAAAGTTCTAGGGTGTGTCCCCCAGGGGGACGGCCACCAGGGACCGGGAAACACTCCCCATGGTTGAACTCAGGACAGGGGTAACCCCCCCCACAAGAAAATCCCTGAAATTAGGGGTCACTTACCTTTTTTAGGCTACTGGGCACAGGGGCAAGCCATGCCAGGAAAAAGCGCCCGTGCGGTTTGTCAACCATGCTTATCTCTGACTGGGACCAGTGCAGGTGGATGACGTCACTGATGAACACTGCCCAGCCAGGATAAAAGCCAGCACCAGCACAGAAAGGGGAGAGTGGAGGAATAAAGCTGAGACTGTGCGAGCTCTCTGCACCAGTTGCAGGCAGCACTGGCGGGCAAGTGAAGTTCCAGATCTGGGTGGAGCAGAGGAGGACCTCAAGGGAAGGGACTTGGAACAGCATCGGGGGACAGGCTAAGTAGCAGGCACTTGGGCTGTGGGGGTGGAAGGGCTAGTTAGCCTGACTTCCCATCCCTTCCCAGCCTTCTTTTCTTTTGGTGTTTTTTCTTTTTAAAGTGCCTGCACCCTTGTTGCCATTGTTTGGCCTTTCCTTTTTTTTTGTGCATCATTACCTTTTTTTGTGATGGGGCATGGGTGATGCTCCAAAGGCCAGAACTGCCCTAGGGCTCATCGAGTAGCTGGCAGGCTGCCAACCTTACACCCAAGAGAGCAGGGCACCCAACTGTCCCTGGAGCCCAGTGATGAGAAGATGAAAATCGGAATCCAGGGGGCACAAAGAGCGGGGATCAATGAGACCAGAGAACATCTGTGTTAAGAACAAGTGGCCCATCTTGGAGGCTGGCGTATGGAAGGAGTGTAGGAGGGGCGGAGCCCCATGGATATCCATTAAGAAGTGTAACTGACTCTGAGAAGTCACGGATGGGAGACCCCACCACTGAGGATCCATTCAGAGTTGTGGGAGGTGAGTTTTGAGGTTATCCCTGGGGAGATCGAAGACCCCTCCAGAGATCACACAAATACACACAGCGCCCGACACCAGGCGTCTGTGCCAAAGCGGCACATGAATGGATACTCAAAACCAGATGGTCACAGTGTGAGAAGTTCAGTGAGGGGCTATGGTAGAGTTAGCCCTCTGTTAGGAGAATTGGTTTGTCACTACCCAGGTGAGGGTTACAGGAGAGGCCCAAAAGACTGTATGTCACCACCCAAGGCGTGACTTGGATTAGCCTGATGGCCTGCAGGACTACTCAAGAGAGCAGAGGACAGTGAAGGGGGCACAATATCATGTGGTGGTCAAAAGACCCTGTGAGAGAGGGTGGAGTATAAGAGGCCCCAGTGAGAGGTGGGCAGTATGAATGTGTGAGTGAATAAGACCTGATGAAGGAGTAAGTTGGCCTGGCTTTAGTCCCGGAGCATAGTGATATACTGGATGCCATCTGTGAGACATGGGCCATGGTGTAGGGGTAGTATGGAGCTGTGGCTAGCACCCCCTGGCATCAGGGCATGGGGCATAGAATGGGCAGCCTCTTGCAGTATACCACCAGTTATGGGAACAGCAAAGTTATAGCAGCAAAGACTGGATGAACTGCCCCATAGATAGGCAGACTCGGCCCTGAGCATGCCCCATTACACTAGCAATTCCAGAATAATTTTTCTGAATGATTTACTTCTTTGTATGGATACTTACTCCAGAATATGAAGGTGTTTATACACGCGCTCTGGGAGTGTGTGTATGTGTGGGGTGCTTTAATTAGAGAGACTCCAAGAGCTGCTCTAATTAAAGCACCCGGAGTGTCTTGTGTATCAGCATCTTTAAGAGAAGGCTGGATAGGCATCTGGCTGGGGTCATCTGAACCCAGCACTCTTTCCTGCCTAGGCACGGGGTCAGACTTAATGATCTGTTGATGTCCCTTCTGACCCTAGCATCTGTGAATTCCAAGGCTGAAAAATGATGGCAGGGGTGCTTTGACTAAAATTCATCAAATGAGCTTTAATTAAAGCATCCCCATTTCCATTTTTCAGTGCAGAGATGCTGATACATGAGACACTGGAGTCTGCTGAAGCACGGTAATTACCATGCTGCTTTAGCCTCGATTAATTGAGTCTACTCTGACACATTGTAATTATAGAACATTGGAGCACCCTCGCTGCTTGTGTGCAGGCACTCTGAGGCTAGGGACAGGCATTCAAAAAGCCTGAGCCTGAATTGATTCAATCTTTGTAGATTAGTCTAACCTGGCTAGGTTAAATCAGTTTGTAACTGCATAGACATCCCAGACATGCAGGCATATGCCTGCAGTGGCTCAGGCTAAAAGCCAGTGGGCACTAGAGCAGCCTTCCATTTCCTTCTACAGTGCTGAGCTGAGGGGGGCATGGCCAGGTCATGGCAGGATGCTTTGATTAGGGAGGGGTTCCCCCCTCCCCCCCAAATTCCCAGAAGGGAATAGGTAACACAGTGTTTATCACCCCATGAAAAAACAACAGAGGCCATTACCAGCTACCTGTTGATTCTGCCTTTGTCTTCTATAACACAGACTGCAGCCAGCATGTGGTCTGCTAGCTAATACATGGACACCTCTCAGCAAGGCAAAGGGGAGGGGGGAATTAGCAGGGAGTGGGGAGGGGGAGGGAGAGAGCATTCTACAGTCTCTGGCAGAGCTCTAGCTAGGGTGCAGAAGGGAGGGGCCAGCTCTACTGTGGAGAAGAGAGCCACCCCCAGCCCAGAAAGCCTGCCAGGATGCTGGGGGTGCCTGGTTTATCTTAAACCAGCAAGGGGTCTGGGACAGACATTGCATAAACCAGTTTGACCCAAATCAGTTAAGTCTGACACTACATTCAACCAGGTTCATCTCAAACCAGTTTCAGCCACTTTAAAACTGGTTTATGTGTACTGAACATCTGTTCTGTTACAAATTTAAACTAGTTTATGATCAGTTAAACCAGTTTATGTGTAATGCCCGTCCCTTGCCTGAATGTCTACAAGAGGGCTGTAAAAAAAAATCAACAAAACAAACAGAAAAACCCAAAGAACTATCTGGAATAGCTAGTTTGGTGAATTTCCAAATATAAACAAACCCTACAGACCTGATCCTGTAAAAATGTTAGCACTCACATAACTCTTGTAATATTCCATGTACTGTATTCATAGATTTTGAAACCTAAAGGGACCATTAGTATCCATATCCATTATGATAAGCCTGATATGCTGTGTTTGAATAAAACATAAATTTGGTTGGTTTGTTGTTGTTTTTTTGGGGGGGGGGGTTGTTTTGTTTTGTCTTTTAGCTAAAGCTTATTTTCCAGAAAGACAGCTGTCATTGATTTAAAGACACCATTACTTATTTGGTAGGTTGTTTCAGTCATTCATTCCCTGGCCATGAGAGCAGTGGCAACATCCGGGCAGGCAGGTTAACCTTTCCCTGCCTGTTCCTTTGGTACAGGCAGTGTGGGCAACTGGGGCAAGCAGATAGGGGGGCAGTGAGCAGGAATTTGGGGTCTTGGGGGGGAAGTGGGCCCAATCTAGGTCAGCAAGAGGGAGGGTAGGTAGAGTGTTTACACTTTATGCTAGCTGGGTAACACAGATCAGAAATAAACCTGCCCTGGAGTGGTGTAACTTTGAGCTGCATAACAGTGCTTAAAACTAGTTTCAGATGTTAATGAGCAGACAATCCAGGTGTTAATAACTCCAGGAGCTGCCCAGAACTACTGTATCAAGGCCCTCAAGTTGTCTGGTTTCAACTTCCAGACACTGATCCTTGTTATGTTCTTCCCAGTCCTTTAGTACCTAACATTTTCGCCCTACAAGGGTTCTTATGCATAGTTATCAAATCAATTTAATTTTGATAAATTAAACAGCTTGAAAGCTTTAAGTCTTTCACTGTACATTTTCTCCAGCCCTTGAATTAATTTTTTCCCTCACTCTAGTTTTTAAAATGTGGCCCCAAACTGTCAAACCAGACTCATAACCTCCAGTGCCCAGGATGAATTGCTACTTTATGGGGCAGTAAATAAGACCTCTAATTCATTTCAGAGATATTGCTTTGCAGGTTACAGTCCCCCCATTCCTTTTAAGGCCTGCATTCAAAGTTTGTAGATATATAACTAGGTGTACAACTTTGTATTCAGCTAAATTAGAAAGCATTTTGGTTGAGTAGGTCCAGGTGCTTTAGATGATTCTTTATGACTTTATGATTCTTTTTACCATTTTGCCAACATTTGTGTGGATTTGCATTTTTTTCCCAGCAATCATTTTATGTGTACATCCAAAACTTTGATGAAAATATTAGATAGCATTTGGCCTGGCACCAACTTCTGAAGAAACCCATTAGAAATATCCCCATTCAGTGAAAATTCCCTCCTTTTCCCCACCAACTACATTTTGAGATCTGACAGTTAGCAGCATTTAATCATTTTTTATATGTAATCTGTTGCTATTATTGTCCTTCTTGTTTCCAAGTATGACATAAATATTTATTGACGATACCTGCCTTTTCTGCATTATTATTACCAAAGGGACTACTTATGCGTATAAGGTTTTCACAAGATCTGAGGCTAAGTCTCTGATCTTAAAATACAAATGACATAAATGGGAGCATTACTGTGATATAGGCCTGCAGGGCCAGACCTTAAAAATATTAGAAAACGTACACACGAAAGTGGAGAACAGGAGAAAATGAAATGACTTTTTGTGTATTTTAGAGTGATCATTTTTGTTATTTTTTCCTAATATGTATATTTTGCTTTTAATTTTTTTCCTATGCTATTTTGGCCGAGATGTAGGTTCATAGATTCATAGATTCATAGATTAAGGGTCGGAAGGGACCTAGTAGATCTTCTAGCCCGACCCCCCGCCAGGGCGGGAGAACAACAAAAAACCCCAAAAAGAGAAACGGGACTCAAATGAGTAAAAGAGCTGTCCTGGGGGGAACATGCCCCTCCATTGCAGCACTATACCTCTTGCACAGTTATGCCAGGACAAAGGGAATGGCTGGAGAATGTGGGCATCGATCCCACTACCTCTCACATGCAAAGCAAGTGCTCTACCATCTGAGCTAATTCCCCTACGTATGCAGGGGCTTCATATGCAGATATTTATGATTCTGCCAGTTTCAAGTTCCTTCTGTATATCATAGATATGTGAGCATTCTTAAAGTTTTTAAAGATGTAGGCAACTTAAAGTTGGGGGCGGGTCAATACCAATACATTATTGGTATTCTATTCTTCATTAATTAAAATGCTTTTTTTTTATCTATCACCTGAAAGAATGTTTAAGGAGATGACACTTAACATTGAAAGCAAAAGTCCACCTATCCAATCACAGAAAAATTAAAATAAGTTATGAACATTCAAATAAACTTTTATATTTGGTATTTTTGTTTTCACAGAATTTTGTCTAGTATAAGTAATTTCACATATCCAGCTTCCAGCTGTCTGATTCATTGATATCATCCAAAAACTACTGTCTCACTATGATTCACCACCCTGGTGAATCTGAAGTCTAACTCAAAGTTCATATTTGCTCGTGGCATCTTGCCAGTTGTTCAGCTGGATATACCCACTTGCTGGTATAACAATTTTTATCGGATCAACCGCTCTAGTCTAGTTAATCACACAGATGGTACTAAATTTGGGCAATCACTATGGATATTACAATGTCAGAGAAGCTGGATGTTTTCTCACTAAATCCCCTAGTGCCCAGCTTGGACAGTGCTTGGTAAAGTGCTATATCTTAGTGGATGAATTATTTGTTTTGCATCAAACTATTTAAACATAAACAAAAACATCAATTCATATATTTATGTAAATTCTAGAAATGGTCAAAGAAAAGGAATGTAAATACAAGGAAGATAATGATACATTTAAATAAGTAAAAATAGCTAAATAGAATAAAACAAAAATAGATGGGAAATAAATTAGAAATAGGATTATTGAATATAACTTTTTTCTTTTAATTTGTTTATAGCTCCTTATGAACTCATTAGAATAAAGAAACTTAGCACAAGACTATGAGTCAGATTTAGTTATAGCATAGATGCTTAGGCAGAATTGTAGTCAAGAAAAACATTTTTTGCTAGATATAGCATATATCACATGCTATGTTCAGACAATGGGCCGCATAGTGCACTGTGTCCAAATTCAGAGAAGTTCAGCGCCAAATGGGAATTTGAATGGAAACTATCTTCCCTTGGGGGATACTCATAAAGCAACAGGAAGGCAGAGTTAGTAAAAAAAGACAACCAAGGGACCGGTTGCAAATATGAGAACAATCTTTACCATAGCTCCTTGATGGGTCTTGAGACGCCTTAAAAGTCCAATCTTTGAGCCTTCAGAAGTTGCAGGTCTTTCTACAGAGCAGGCTGTAGGCCCAGATTTCTTTCCTTTTCCTCCCTCCACTCTCTCTTGGGTTGCCACTTGGTTGAGGTTGCAGTATCATTATAATCAGGCAGGAGTCATCTCCTTGAAGTTCTTGATATTGCCTTCCATTTTCTTGGGGTAGGCCTTCAATGTGTCCTTGTAGCACTTCTTCTGGCCATTGTGAGACCTTAGCTTGCAGCTAAACTGGGAGTAGAGCACTTGTTTTGGGAGTCAAGAGCTGGGCAACTGCACATAATGTTCGCTCCAGCGAAGCTGGAGCTTGAGGATTGTTGGTATAACTGTTTTTAGCAAGAATGCTGGTATTTGTATGGTGATATTCCCATTAGATGCAAAGGATTTTCCAAAGGTATGATTGCTGATTCTCTCTCCAGACTCTTAAGGTGACAACAGTACATTATCCACATTTCACATCCATAGAGGAGAGTGGGAATGATGACTGTATTATAGACATAGATATTGGTGTCCTTCCAGAGATTGCAAACAACAACAACAACAAAAAAGCAATTTACCAAAAGGGGTGCTTGAGCATAGGATCCCATACTGGATCTCCTTATTAATGTTTACTTTCTGAGAGAGGTGGCTACCAAGGTAAGAGAAGCACTTGACTAAGCAGGGTCTTTCCCTCAGTGCTAATTTGAAGGGGTGGGGGGAGTCACACTCAGGCCATGGAGCAGACTGATAGAGCACTTTAGTATTCTTGACAGCGAGAGAAAAGTCCAAAGTTTGGTAAACTTCTGAAAAGAGATCCAGCATGGTCTAAAGGTTTTCCTCAGTGTGTGCGAGGATGGCACAGTTATCAGTGTTCTGAAGGTCAAGGATGCTTGTTTTGAATACTTTGGTCTTCAAGAAAAATGTTCCAGTTTGAAGAGCTCTCCATCTGTTCTGTCTTCAGTGTTGATTCTGCAATGTTGATTCTTGTTCTTAACAAGAACCAGTACAATGGTTTAAAAAAAAAATGGAGAACAGAATTGGTGCAAGGATGCATCCTTGCTTGACCCCAGTTTGGATGACAAATGAATGATGGTATACGTAGCAAGGCATGCCCTGAGGGTGGCTGTGATACCCGCTAGTAGCTCCCTTAATCCTGCTGTGCTTGCTCACTCCAGCCTCTCAGGGTCTCATCCAGCTGCCTCAACTGCCACACCTTGATGGTAACAATAAAGAGGGGAGGCTGCCCTAAAAAGCTGAGGCTCTGGGTGCTCTTTCTGGCTCTCTACTCCTACTCCTTTTGGGACTCAACTTGGCCCGCTTGCATCTGGAATCCAACTCCTGCTGCATAGTTTCTCAGTCTGGGGCTCCAACCCCTATAGACACCAGCCCACTCTTTAGAGCTCTGACCCATCCAGACACTGGCTCTCTTGGGGCTCAGACCCCCATGTCCCAAATTGCCTTAAGGGCTGGAATTGTGGCCTCTGTTTTCCACACCCATACCTTGCAGGTGTTATTCCTTTATGCCTTCTGGGCCTCAGCCCTCTTGGCTTTAACCCACTGTTCTGGCTGCAGCCTCCAGCCCTGACTCAGTTATTCTGACCCAGCTTTCTTGGCTTCAGCCCTCCCTGTATTGCACTCTCCAGGTCCCTGGACCAGTCTTTACTCCATGCCTGTCTTATGTTTTGCTCCAGGCTCTTGGGGTCCTGCAGTCAATCCCAAACCCCTAGCATCCCTGACCCAGATGAGGCTGCCTTCTCTCTGCTACAGCCTCTGAGCTCCTGACCCTTATAGGGCTCTATACTGGATGCTCTCAGGCACCCCTGTGGCTTCCTATCCACCCTTATCAGTTACATGCAATCCTCTGGTTCTCTATGCCAGCCAAATATCACACCTACACCTTCTAGGTCTCCCTGGGTCCCAACATACTTTCACCCTGCAGCTGCTGGCTCTTGCAGCTTTCTTGGGTGCCTATGTTGCCTGATAGGCCTGTGTGAAGCGGCTAGGATTCACTTTGGATTCGGCTGATTTGGGGGGCAGTGATTCAAATCATTGTCCCGAATTAATTTGGCTGAATCTGGTTCAGAGATTTGGCTGCTGCTGAATCTCCAAATCACATAGGCCCTTTCCCCTGCCTGCTCTCAGTGGCTGCCCCACCTACCCCAGCAACCAGCTCTTTGAGGGGGAAAAAAAGCCCTGATTCACTTGCTGCTGCCAGGTGGGAGTGGCGGGGGGTGAACCCCACTGCCCTTTACTGACCCACGCTGCACGGGGGCCTCTGCTACAAGCCCACGATGCCCCCTCAATGGCTCCCCAGCCCATCCCAGGTCTGGGCCCAGTAGGGGGTGGGCAATCCCTGCTGCCCCCACTACCCCACATGGGTGGCTCTGCACGAGCCCTCAGAAGCCTTGAGGCTGCTGCAGGAGTTGGTGTGTCTGGGAGGGGGTGTTCTTTTTTTTAAAAGGGCTGGGAGCTGGGGTGGGTGGGGCAGCCATGGGGGG
>NW_017729031.1:65639895-65645703 GCF_001723915.1 Gavialis gangeticus
CCCCCAGCCCCTACTTACAAGCTTTGTCAGAGTCCAGGTCCCTGCTGCAGTGGGTGGGGACTGCCTGAATCAGTGAAGCTCTCTGAATCTTTTCTGAATCAATCTGGAGAGCTTTGAATTGATTCAGACCTTTTAATTTGTCCCCTGATTCAATATGGATTCAGAGATTCAGCCACTGAATCAGGCTGAATCTCCTATGGATTAAATCAGCACCTGAAGCTTCACACTGCCCTATTGCCTGGGTACTCTTTGTTGCAGCCGAGGCTAGCAGGAATTCTGCTCTCAGTGGGAATCAGGGTCAGACTGATCTCTCTGGTTGAGAGGTCAGGCTTGTAGTACACTGGGCTCTATCCTTTTTATATCACAAGGCCTTCCGCTTCTAATTAGCTCCCTACTCACCCTGCTTTCAGGAGTTGTAACTTAAAACCTGATCTGCAGCCATTGCCCTATCCTCTGCTGCACTTTAACTCCTTGTGATTTTTCCTGGCTGCAGGTTACTTTGCAGCTGGCCCTTGCCAACTGGCTACTTGCTTGCAGTTCTTTGATGCTGGATTCACCATTTCTAAGTAGTAGAGGTTAGAGGTCCCTGCTACAGGCTCCACTTCACTATAAAGAACAGTCACAGTCATCTGTTCAAATGAAGCCTCAGAATCTTGATGTATTTTTCAGGCATCCAAATCTGGCTGCTACTTTCCAGAAGGTGTCTTAACTGATGGAATCAAAGGCCTTAATGAGGCCAATGAAGCCTATATACAGTTCCTCATATTTTCCTGACACTTTTCTTGGACCTATCAAGTAGTAAAGATACCTAAAGACAGAAAAGTTCCCATGCACACATGTATTTCCTTTCTTGAAGATAGTCATCATGTTGGCATTCATCAGGTCTCTAGGAATCTTCCCATTGTTACAGATTCAAAGACTGAATTCATGGAATCTCAGTACAGGTATCCCTCACGTTATGCTGTACATGTGTTCCTGGAAAATGGGATATAACTTGAATTCACATAAAGGGAACCCACTTTACAATGTAACAAATAGGGATACGTTCCAAGACCTTGACTGTATTGACTCCCAGACCCATTTCTACCACTTTGCTGGGGTCGTTTGATCCCAGTACTTTTTCCTGCCATGGCAGGGGGTCAGACTTGATGATCTGCTCAGGTTCCTTCTGACCCTACCAACCAACCAACCAACTATGAAACTTTTACAAGACAATTTTGGTAATTACTAACAGCAGATGGTACACACAAGCACAGCTGCAGCTCCAGAAGAAAGGACACTAGCTGCCCTGAATGATGGCTGCGGGCACTGCTGCCAAGCAGCTTCATGGCTCTTGGGGTGCCACTCTGATGGGACCGGACTGGGCCAGGCTGCAGGGGCCCACGCTGCTGCCCAACCTGGGTCCCACCACCCGGCTCACCTCCACCAAATAATTTTTTGTTCCTCTGCCTATGTCATTACTCCCACAATCCACTTCACAAAGCAGCTGACTGTGGGCTTCCACTACACTGATCACATAAGAGTGAATTTACCTTGGATATAATGACTTTTTTGGTATTAAAAGGGTTATGACATAAGAGTGAATTCGCACATACAAAACCCTCATAAAGAGGGGGAAACCTGTACTAGTTCCTCACCACTCCTGAAAAGTCAGGGAGGGATCTTTATCCAGCAATGCTGGACCTTTGCAATGCACCCTTCTGTGGACTACATACTAAACCAGCACAGGGACTGATTGACTGAAGTAGTAGGGCTATTTTTCTTGAAGGATAGTCTGCCACTGCCCAGGGGACTACTGGCAGAAAGTACATGAAAACAGTTACATGAATAACAAACTGAACAAGTTGCCATAAACAATGAAGAAGCAAACATCTGAATCTAGTACGCACAGTTAAGAAGGTCTGGGTTCAGTCATTTAATGGCTCCTGAAATCAATGGCAATAGGAAAGAATCCAAGGAACAGACACAGGTGAGATGATGTAGGAAAAGAAATACCAGTAGAGCTGGCACTGAAGACAACTGTTGAATAATGGCAGAAAGCTAGGCCCCCATAAAATACATAGGACCAAGGTTACTTAGAAATCATCAGCTATCAGGTGGCCAGATACAGAAGAGCATGAAATGAGGTATAAATTAGAATTAAGAAAGTGACAGGGTGGAAACAATTCCTCAGCCCACTTTAATAATGAGCAGTGGGAGGCTAGGGCTATGAAACCTAATAAATGACAACAAGGACTGGTGGTAAAGGCCATAACCTCATGGTGGGCTGTGCCTCACTTACATAAAAGACACAACAAATAATAGCTGAATGAAAAGATTAAGAATCCTTTATGAACATGGTAGAGAGGTGAACAGATTTCCAGTTGGAAGATTTTTGAGGAGACACCAGGAAATAGCCTGTATGTACACAGCTTGATGAAGTTTCGACACCCCTGTAAATTGTTCTTTCAATAAAAAGCTGATTTAGTTTTATGAACATGGGGTCCATTTTTTCATTTCATAGTGGATGAAACATTGGGAAACTGGAACTTTTGGCCACTCTTCAGCCATGGTGTTCCTTTTGGATACATTCCTGTGGGGGAGCACAATAACTAGCTGCAATCTACAGAAGACTTAGAGAAGGGGTGAACAAAATACAGCCCACAGGCCAGATATGGCCCACCAAAGCATTTTGTCCAGCCTGTGGTGGGTCCCTTGGCCCTTCCTGGCCCAGGGGACAGTCTGGGCTGTGGCATGTGCAGCTGAACCTGCTGGCCATTGGCACATAGTAAGGCTGGGGAGATGCAGCAGCTGGACTCACTTTCCAGCAGGCCTGGTGGTGATTGGACCTGGCCCCACTGCCCAGGCACCCTAACCTTTCTGACCCACACTCACCACTGGGGGCATGACTCATGTGGACATGGTGCATGGCCAGGCAGCTGTGATGGGGTCATGTTCCAGTGCCAAGTGGCATCTAGGGGTAGGATAGGTGGGTAGGGCCAGGGCTGAGATGTTAGGGTAGTGACATGACAAAGCTGGGGCCTAGGGCAGACATACAATCTGCTGCCTGCAAGTCTGTGTTATGGGCACTGGTTTCACAAGCCAGTGTTATCATGGCTCTGCCCTGGGCCCCAGCCCCCTGCTGTTACTGCCCAGTGGTCCCAGTGTCTCCATGGAGCCCAACCCAGGAGCCATGTGAGCAGGGCATATTCATCTGGGCAGAGAGGATGGGACCATGGGCGGTGGGAAGCAGCATCCAGGAGTGGGAGCACAGGGCTGTGATTGGGATCATGGGGCTATGACAGTGCAGAGATGAAGCCCAGATCAGAGCTATGATCTGCTCCCCTGTCCATGGAACCAGGACCTGTCCCAGGAACATGCAAGCAGGAGATTGTGGCTTTGCTTCAGGTCCTGGTCCTGCACTGTCACCACCCCAAGATCCCAGAACCAGTTCCACCCATTTGTGGATCATTTGTCCTGATCCTGGACACAGGTCCCTGCCCGCTTGTGGCCTCATTCTGTTTGCCCGGCTGTGAACCCTGCCTACACAGGTCCCAGCCAATCTTCACAGAGACCCTGAGATAATGGGGCGATGACAGTGCACAACCAGGGCCCAGAGAAAAGCCGTGATCCACTTCCCACAAGCTCCTGCCTATGCAAGCAGCACCCATCTGGATGTGTGAGGAGCAGATTGCAGCTCAGTCTCAGGTTCCAGCCATGTGCTGTCACTGCCCTGTGATCCCAGTGCCATCCCCTCATATCCACTCTGCTCCCAGATGCTGCTGGCCACCTGCCCATGGCCCCATCCCAGTCACCTGGCTCAGCATGGACCAGAGCCATTTAGGGAGTTTTGATGAATTGTTGCAGGGGTGGAATAGGGTGCTGATTCAGCTACGATAGCTCACCAAAACTGCCTATGTGGCCCTTGGGCTGAAATAATTGCCCACCCCTGACTTAGACATACAATGCACGTTTCCTTAATAGAGTAATTCAGGAGGGTGGATTGGTGCCTTTACATCTTCAAAATCCTCTGTAAGTTTTGCTTAGGGCTAGTCTAAATCTGGTCCTTATTAAGTAGTTAGTTTCAGGCTAAGCAATTTATTTCTGACGGGTTGGTCTTAAAAACGTTACCTGGATGTCAACTAAAAAAACCATGCATATTAAGAAGTTCTGTCAGCCAGGTAACACTGGATCCATAGATGCTGAGGTCTTTTGTGAAATATGGTAATACATTCAGCATATGAAATCATCTTTCTTATCTTGTATCCATGTCCTAGCTTGCATCCATGCACAGAGCCCTAAATTTCTCATGCTAATTTTAAAAAGATACTTTTGACATTTGAAAGCTCAGTTTATGAGGACCAGATGCAGTTTTCTGAAGCCTGCAAATATATTTTTGTATCTTCCTCCAGTGCTTTTATTTGTTGGCATCTATTAGAGTTCCTATAAATAATAGCACTGTTAATGAAAGTTCAACATATCCCAGATGCCTAAACCAAACGAATCATCCTGCTTCATATGAATCATTCATCTGAAATCACTGGAATTACTAATATTCCAGATAAATGCTTCTATTTTTGTTTGCAAATTAATGCTGTATCTTCTGATCACTACTATGACATGACAACTACTACTGGGAGCATAAGATTATATAATAATAGTGCATTATTAAATCTTTTTTTAATTATCTTTTAAAGTTTTCATTATGTTGAGAAATGTAAATGATCTGATTCAGCATCTTAGATAGCATCATTTTACAAACCATCATAAATCTTATTTTATTCTGCAGATTGCAAAAGCTGTTCAGTTTTTTCCATCAGGTTCCTAATGTTTTAACATTATGCCTTGTTGAAAGAGGAAATGATATATCATCTATATCTTCAATCTTTCACTTCTTGCTGTATTAAAAGCTAAGTAACTGCTCAGACAGTAGCTACATTATTCATAAAAAAACTTTTTCTACAGGAAATATAACAGAGCATTAGAAAATTGTGTGCGTTTGCTAATATATATAAAAGATTGCACAGCATGCCATCTAATAATATCATAATACTAAAATCTTCTCAATTTTTTATTATTCACAACCATCTTAGTGGAGACTGCTGATCTGGGAGGTTGTACTTGGATTAATTGTTTGACACTCAATATACATATTGCATTTTAATGAGAACACTTTGGTGTTGTTGGCCATGTGGAGGAGGAAACATGCAATCAATTAAAACTGATACTTTTACTGTCCATTGCTTGCTCATTTTGAAATGGGATTGTCTGACAAGGCCTTTGATGATATCTTTAGCTATAGCTATACAAATCAAATAACTAGAGTGAGATATATGAAAATCATGATGGCCTGATACAAAGCCCACTGAAGTCAATAGGAAGTCTCTTGTCTTCACTGGGCTCTGGGTCAGGGCCTAAGAATTCAATTTTGAATTGTATTTGTCACAGCCCCGGAGCTGGCGAGCCAAGCTCACGGTTGTGGTCACGGTGGGGCGGCTGGGTGGTGGCAATTGGAGCGGACAGGCGGGAGTTTTTGGCAATGGGGTACTGAGCGGCACGGAAGCGTGATGGTTTCTTAAACAAGAGGGTTTATTCTTACGCTTAACTTACGCTTTTGAGGCGTAGGCAACGTAATTATTCAGTTACAGTGGTGTGACAAACGAACAACAACACAGGGGTCCGTTGGTCCACAGGGTTCTTGAGCCAAGCCCTTGCTATCTAACCCGGAGGCTAGGGGCGGCTGCCTGGCTCAATAGTCCTAGGACTGGTCAACGGCTCATAAAAGGAGTGAACTAACATACAGTACAACGAACTGTAACTCGTTGAGGA
>NW_017729031.1:65650703-65664424 GCF_001723915.1 Gavialis gangeticus
TATTGGCAGCATTCAATCAAAATTTTCCTTGACAGTATTTAATTCAGAGCATTTTAAGTTTAATCATCTAACAGCATTTTGAATCAGAATAACTAAACATATTCTCAAGAGAGGCGCAGAGCCGGCAGGACATAGCCGAGGGTCAGAAGCGTGGCAGGAGAGAGACTGCTGCAGAAGGACAGTCCACACCAAGACTGGAACCAGAAAAGCAGCCACATCAGGCCACAGGAGAGCCAGTGCGTGCACCCACACCAGCATGGGCATGCTTATTGGTGGCATGCCAACACCATTTCACCAGCTGGCCCTTGGAGGGGGAAATAAAAATCCCACTGGATGACAGTTGGAGAGGACCAGAAGTAGGTCCTTTGGATAGTCCAGAGTGGCCAGGATCAATCGGCAGCCCCGACAGGGGTGAGTGGCAGCAGCCCTATGAGGGGGCATGCCCAGACAATGTTGGCTCGGCAGAGCCTGAATTCTTGCCTGGGATGCAACCATGGATCCTGGATGCAGCCAGTGTGGAGTGGTACAGCAGTGAGCCTGGGGAGAGAAAGAGAAGAGAAACAGTCAAATGTTGTGAGTCAATATGGGGAGAAATGGTAGTGCACCTGGGAGCAAGGCAGTCAGGGGCGAATAGAAAGCCAAGCCAGGCTGACATGAGGCCTGAAGCCAGACGGTATGCCATCCAAACTGGACTGTGAACATATAAGGGCTAAAGCCCTCACCGTGGCAAGCCGACTTAGCCAGGGCCAAGGAACAACATCTCTGGTTGGCACAAAGTGGGGTGTAGGGGAGGCAGAGCCCCAATACAGGAGGCCAGGCAAGAGTGCTGAAGGAGGGAACCAGGGGAGGCAGGACTTAAAAACATTCTCCCAAAAATAACCAATAACAACAAGACATGGCAGGTGAAAATCCCTGGGGACCTTTCTGGGTACTTGCCTGGATGACAAGCTGTCAACCTGAAAGGAGACGACAGTGCCCAAAAGGCCAGAAAGAGCAAAAAGCACTAGTGAACAACATAGGAGGTTACAGGCACATAAAGTTAGTACCTGTTAGTACCATAATTACAGTGCATTAATGCATGTGCAGATGTGCCCAGTATGTACTGGCTCTTATCCTGGCAGCAAAGTGACTCCTATGATAGTGAGGAGTAAGTCACTAGGCTGTTTTCATTTGTTCTATTGTTGTAGGAACCCTATGGACATATCTGAAGTTCTAGACACCCCACCCTGTTCTACAATGGTGCAGGTACAGGTGTAAAAGCCAGCTCTGTTGGCTTTTCACAAGTGAAGGATTCACCTACAGCAAGAGAATTCTCCTTTGGCCACTTATGGCTGGAAAGTTGCCCAGTTGTGGTAAAGAGGTAGTTAACATATGTTGAGTTCAGTGGTGTTAGTTACATTTTGTCATCTTAAAGTGTGGAATGCAACTCTTCTTGGTTTTGGTAAAATAAATTCATTTAGAAAAATTGTTATTAATTGGAATACATGTAACTTTTTCAAACTTTCAGCTAAGAAAAGCATATTACAATTCTCATGGGATTTCTCCTTGGTTTAATACAAATTTATACTTTGGGGCATATCTGAATTCATATTTCCTAAGTTTGGAAGGGGAATTTATTTGGATGGGGAGGGCAGAATGAATAAATATTCTTTAGTTGAAAGCAGTTACAAATCAGTTGAGATATTTATAAAGGAACTTGCTAATTTTTCACACTCCTTCAAATGTTCCTGTTTGCACATCATTTTAAAAGTTCTTAATGGGCGCGTCTTCACTTGTGCATTTACTATACAATAACTGAAATTACTGCACAGTACAGGTGCATGTTTGCATGTGCATGTCCATACTGTGCAGTAAATATGGTGACTTATGCTGACTTGAGCATAGTGATACCTGTATCGAGAAGATACTAAATTTATGCCTGATTAGTTACTGCACAGCAATGCATGTGCAGATGCCCTACTGCACAGTAGACCTGTGTGAATAGGGAACTTGTGAAAGGGAACTCTAACCCTGTCACGAGGAAGAAGGTGTGCCCCTATGAGGCCAGAACCTTCTGGGCACAGAGGGCTGGTAAGGAAGTTGTTAATTGCTGAACTGAGATGGCTAGTCAGCTGACTGGAAGAGGCAGGACTATAAAAACCCTGGGTGGAACAGCAATAGGGAGGTCAGCAGCCGAAGTGGAAACAGTCCCCCTGAGAGCTCCAGGAAGAAGCTTGGGCAGCGGTCCACAGCAGGAAGGGGAAAGCAATGGAAGCCCCTGTGAGATGATGACTGCATCCCCAGCCAGGACTGTAGACAGCAGTGTGGAGCCAAGACTCAAAGAGAGTTCATGTAAGCTGACCCGCTGTGTTGATTGAGCACATACAGTTATTATTATTATTACTTTTTGTGATTATTGAATAACACCAGTGGTTTGGGAGAGGCTATTGGGGGATGGAGGAGGCCTCAGGCCTCCTTTTCAGGACCCTCTACAGAGTGGGTACCCTAGCACCAGTGAGGGCACAGTTTTGGGGGCACAGACCCCAGTGCCAGTGAGGGAACAGCCTTTGGGAGACATGAATCCCGATATTGGAAGGGCTATTTTAAAAGGGCTAACTGAGGACTGGAGCACCAGAGTGCAGCTGTATTTTTGTCTTTCTTTTGGACTGATGGAGGTAGGTTGTGAACCTACAGCCTGCTGGTTGTAGGTCTGGCTCCTGTACCTCTGGGCTAGGGAGTGCCAGGCTCCACAAGTCAGCAAGGAAAGCTAGAGCCTCAGAGTCAAACCCTGTTTAATGGGTTTGGACAGGGAGGCCTAGCCAGAGAAAACAGGGGTCAAGCCATAATAGGCGAGAGCCCAACATACCCAAAATAATAGGCAGTCTCCCGCTCACAGTTAATATTCCATCAAGGTGTGGCAGGTGAGATTAGGGCGGGATTGAAGTATACAGAGCAGGCCCCAAGGGCGCCCCACGTAAGGCGTAGATGACCAGAAAGATGGAGCTGGGGAGGGAGGACTGTCACAGAACTATTCGATTTGGATTCAGATGCTGATGATTTGGATGCTAGAGATTTGATCTGGAAATCTGAATCATTTTTCTGATTCGATTTGGCCAAATCACTTCAGAAGATTCAAAACCAATTTGGAGCCGATTCAGAGATTCGGCCATAGAGTATAATGGGGAATCAATGAAATATCTATAAAGTGCTTGTGCAACTGTGTCTGTCTTGGGGTTATCCTTGCTAGCTACTGTGTATTGAGCTGGTCCCTGAGTGAATCATGACTGATTGGTAACGCAGTAGCTAGCGAGGATAATGAGTTAATGAGCAAGGATTAACACCTACGAAACCACAGACTAAGGAGAGGAAATAATACAGACAATCAACTGCCCCAAGACACACAAAGTCAGCTGCACAAGCACTGACATGTCATGAGTTTTGTCTGTCAGCAGCTAGGGGTGCAGGGTGCCAGAACCCCTCTGCACCTACCTCCTTAAAAGCTGGCAGACTTTGTGGCCTCAGCAGGGGCTAGCAGGCCTGCAGCTTTCACCATGCTGTGCCTTAACACACAGTGTCACCCATGTCATGAGTTTTGCTTGTCCACAGCTTGAGGTACAGTTTTCCCCAAACCCCTGCACCCATCTCCTTGAAACTTGGCAGGATTTGTGGCCTCATATGGGGCTACCATCCCTGCAGTTTGCACCCCACTGTGCCTTCAGACACACACAGTGTCACCTGTGTCATGAGTTTTGCTTGTCAGCAGTTTGAGGTGCAGTTTCCTAGAAACCCCTGCACCTATCTCCTTGAAACTTGGTAGGCTTTGTGGCTCTGCAGAGATACTGCCCCTGCAGTTTTCACCCTCCTGTGGCTTAACACACACACGACATGAGTTTTGCTTTCAGAATTTGAGGTGCAGTTTCCCAGAAACCCCTGCACCTATCAGTGTGACACTTGGTACTCAGCAGGGGCTACCATTCCTTCAGGTTTCATAGGAATCAGCCAAAAGACAACAAAGTTATAGGTATTTAATTGATTCCCCATTATGCTCTATGGCCAAATCTCCAAATTAGCTCCAGATCTTTTCCAAATCTATTTGGAACCTCTGAATTGATTTGGAAAGCTTAAAGCTTCCAGCAATTCAATTCAGATTAATAGATTCAAGTCAGTCCACACATGGCATTAATGCACTTTAATGCCTGCACATTTAGACATTAATGTGCTTTAATACCTTCATGTGTAACTTACTGCGCAATAAATTTAAGCTGGTGTAAAAGCACGTGTAGACATGCCCAGTGAGAATCAATTAAATGTGTTTCAGTATCTACAAACTTTGCCTTGGCCGGAGCTTTTAAATTTGCATAGTAAAAATTCTATGTTTCTATCTAATTAGATAGTTCTATTTAAATGTAAAAATGACATTTTGGCATTGAGAGCGAGTAGTAGATTTCCATTGTGAATTATCATTTACTAATTGGTGGGGTGGGAGGACTTTAGAAGTTACAATTTTTCCTAGTGTGCCATGAGGTGATGGCAAGAGGTATGTGGTAATTATAATCTGCAGCACGTCATCCAAAAATTACATCTTGAAATTTCAAAATGTGAAAACTAGTATATGTTACAGTGTAATTAATGGCAGGTGTTAGTTTGGTAGGTATTTGTCTGACTCTAAAATGAATACAGTCATAGAATCATAGAAAAGTATGACCGAAACGGTCCTTCAGAGGGTATCTAGTCTAACCCCAAAATACAACATTGTCAAGGACCCTTGCAGGCAGCCCAGGATGGGTTCTATACCTGCCTTGAGTGTCTGGCTAACAAGTTCTGCCCCAGCTAGTTAACTGACTGGCTTCTTAATTGGCTTCGGAGAACTTAATCTCCCTACTTATTCCCACCTGTGGCAGCAGTTTCCAGGCTAGTCAACAGTTCTGATCCTAATCCAGTTTAGCAAGCTGATGGTCCCTGTACTCTCTGTCTTGCTTGGTTCCTGACCTTGGTTTCAACTCTGTTCCTAGAATCTGGCTTTGGATTTCTGCAATGAACTGTTTCCTGTTATTCTGACCCTATTTGGCTGTTTTCTTGGACTTTGATCTGTGGATTGTCTCTTGGACTTGGTAACTTTGTATCTGATTCCTGGACCCTGATCCTGACCTGTGTTGTGGATGCTGCCCCTAGAAGTCCCTCTGGATTTGGTAATTTGGCTCCTGACCCAGCCCCTGAACACTGCCTTCCCTAGTGACATAACCATTAGGTAAGACTTCCTGCAACCTGGGCCCTTACAAGCATGCACATGTGGGGTGGATGGACACAAAGTGTGTGGAAAGTGGACAATATTTGACTTGGATTCAGATTTGGCCTGATTCAGGGGGTAGTGATTCAATTCATTAATTTGGATTGCTGTCATGATTCAATTTAGCTGAATCTTAATCTGAAGATTTGATTCTGATTTGGAGAATCAGGGACTTGGCCATAGACATGGCTTCAAATGTTTTTTCTATGTACTTCAAGGTACCAGATGCAGCTCATGAATGCTGACATTGTGGGGCAGATGGAGCATCCCACGGGAGCATGGGGGATGCCCTGCATATTAGGTGGCAACTCCCTCCTGCACCCCCCTGGCTCAGTGATCAGCTATAGGGGGACTCCAGGTGCCTTCCCAGATCCAGGAGGCACCAGTCGGTGAGCTGGGGCCCCCATTACACATCACAGTGGACCCAGAAGTGGGCCAGAAGTACTTCTAGTTCACGTCCAGATCCACCACCTAGCACACCGGGAAACCCCCACACTCCCGTGGGATGCTCCATCCACCCCACAATACCAGCATTCATGAGCCACGCCTGGTATCTCTAGGTACGTAGAAAAAACATATAAAACTGTCTATGGCTGCATCATCTAATCTCTCTGAATCAAATCGGAGGCTTCTAATTCAATTCAGAGAGATTAATGGGTCCCCTTATTTGATTTGAATTTGGAGATTTGGCCGGTGAATTGGGCTGAATCTTCTGAATTGAATCAGCAACTGAAGCTTCACATGCCCTAATGGATATCTGTCTCAAACTGGCAACCCCAGGCCTACAACACCAGAACTATTTCCCAGAGGCTTTATGAAGCGACTGGCTTTGTTCCAGGAAAATATGTTTCATTTTTCCATTTGTGATGAAGAAGGGGCATTCCTATTTCTTAAAAGAGATTCATACAGAATAAATCTGTTGTTATTACTCCTGGCTGAATTGTGGACTTACCTAATTGTGTGGTAACCAAAACCTGTTTTATGGTGGTGTTCCATTCAAGTCATTATGGGGGCCCTCCCCTACCAGAAGTAGCTATTTTGCACAACCATCAGATATCTCCATTCCCTCAAAGTGAAATCTGTGGCTCCTTCATCCCCTCATGACATGAAACATCCTGAAGCCCAACTGAAGGAATCGGGAGCCAGGAGCAGTGGGGAGAGGAGGGATCCAGGCACCCATGTGTCCCACACGCACGTGTGCCCCCTTACCAGACCCAAGGCGGACGTAGCAGCAGCGGGGGCAGCATCAGCTGATCCCCCTAAGTTAAGTGGGCAGAAGGACCGGACACAGCTGAGCTGGATCCAGAGGGGAAGCCCCCCAGATCCCTCTTAGCTGAGCCTGCTCCCAAGCCGCGCCGTGCGAACAGAGCGCGCCAACAGGGGGAGGGCTAGGGGGGAATGTCCCCCCCAAACTAGGGATCACCCCCAGGGTTACCCCTCGGGGAGCAGGCTCCAAAAGCACCAGATCCCCCCAGCGGGGGAGTGTAAGGGGCGGGACTGCCGGCAGGCACTTCCAGGAAGACCAGCTGCACCTTGTCATGCATCCACAGATGCATCTCAAGCAGGTCCAGGGAGGTGGTACTCCCCCTCTGTGTGGCACTGGTCAGGACGCAGCTGGAGTACTGTGTCCAGTTCTGGGTGCCGCACTTCAAGAGGGATGTGGACAACATGGAGAGGGTCCAGAGGAGGGCCATTCACATGA
Source organism: Gavialis gangeticus (assembly GCF_001723915.1). Classification (NCBI taxonomy): domain Eukaryota; kingdom Metazoa; phylum Chordata; order Crocodylia; family Gavialidae; genus Gavialis; species Gavialis gangeticus. The sequence goes on from NW_017729031.1 coordinate 65,657,672, forward strand.
TCGGGGGTAGCAGGGAGGCCCTACAAGGAGAGGCTACAGGACCTGAACCTGTTCAGCCTCCATAAGAGAAGGCTGAGGGAGGATCTAGTGGCCTGTTATAAACTAGTCAGAGGGGTCCAGCAGGCATTGGGGGAGTCCCTGTTCCCCCAAGCACTACGAGGAGTGACTAGGAATAACGGTCACAAGCTGGCAGAGGGTAGATTCAGATTAGACATCAGGAGGCGGTACTTCACTGTCAGGGTGGCTAGGATCTGGAACCAACTTCCAAGCAAAGTGGTGCTGGCTCCTACCCTGGAGGTTTTTAAGACAAGACTCGACAATCACCTTGCTGGGGTCATTTGACTCCAGTACTCTTTCCTGCCATGGCAGGGGGTCGGACTTGATGATCTGCTCAGGTCCCTTCCGACCCTACTAACTATGAAACTATGAAGGTCATAGGGAAGGAAAGCCATGTTCTGATGTAGGAATCCTTGCTGGCCTCCTCAACACCTGACAAGAGGAGACAGAATATGCCATGTAAGCTTGCACAAGTTCTTGTGAGACAGCTTCAAATGGCACTTTCTAGTGGTACAGCACACTGATAAGTGAATGTAAAGCCAGGTGACCCCCATTTACATTATGATCATCTAGAAGGGACCTGCCCCATTTTGATAGTTTTTTCTTTCCATAACATATTTTTCATTAAAGTCTTCACCCTTGGTCCTATTCTCTTCCCCCCGTATAGTAGCTCCATAGTAGTCACTGTAGACCCAGACTTATGTGACTTTTTAACCTAACACAAAATAAGATGTAGTGGTTACACAACCATCTTTTCAAAAACAGGTATAGATTCCTTCTACACTCTTCCACTTCAGACTTAACAATCTTAGATACTCCCCATTTGGTGCTCAGACTATTTACATGGATACTTTAAAATGTAGCCTTCTTTGTGATAATATATGTAGTTCTCTGGTTTTAGCTCTGAATATTCAATCTGTCTACACAGTATTTATAGAAAAATAAGAAACAATGCTATTATCTACTATTAGTAACACTATTATTATTACACAAATCTACTTGTCAGGATTTTTTAAAGTAGGGATTTAGTAATTTACCTTGAGTTGTAATTGATGGTAATGTCATTACACTAAAAATAATACTTTAAAGGTCTAATTCCATTTTCACTTAAACCACTTATATAACTGTGTAACGTTATTCGCTTTAATGGAGTGACCCCTAATTTACTTCAGTGTAACGTAGAACAGAATAATTAAATAAAATATTTTCCATAGTTTCAAACTAGGATGCAACTTCACCATTTGCAGTTTTTATGATGCTGATTGATGGCTTCAAACAATAGCTAGAGAAAAGGTCTTCAGTGGAAGGTGTAACTTTCTTTGATCTTATTTTTTCTCGTAGCAATGAATTTTACTGATGTTAATAAAAGTAAAAAGAAGTGGGTGAGGGCAGATCTTCAACTAGTTAAATTGATAATTGATCTTTACCCTATGGCTAATATTCCCTTTGCCTCTGCCTAGTACAAAAGTGAGAGAAATACCTTAAATAATACAGAAGAGGTATGTTGGAGGGCAAGTTGTGAGAGCTGGACAGCATGAAACAGATACAACACAGTGAGAGATAGTTTAGTAGTATCATGTAGCATGAATCTCAGACTGCAGATCATATAAGTCAAAGTATTTGGGTATCTCACTGCTATATGAATCTAGAAAAAATAAAAGTGAAGGGAATAAGTAATATGAAACACCCACAGATTTTAATTTGAGATGGAAACTCAAATAGCATTATTTTCTTGTATGCAACATGGACATGTCCCCCCAAAATCAGTCCCTCAAAATTGTAGTGGGTATTAAGCAGTAAGTTGATTTTTCTGACCAGGATAGAAGCACCCTGCTTTGATTACTGCTCCACAACGTATTTCATTACTACTCAGGCAGCTGAGGGAGTCAAATCCCTTATTTGCTTATTGTTCTTCACTTCAAAGGTGTTAACAATCCTCTTTCCTTTTTAATGGTCTTGATGTACCACTAATCAAGCTAACCTTTATTAAGGCAATGTTGCTATCTGCTAGCTGCTTCTGGTCTCTTTCTGCTCTATTTCATAGCCTTCGAGACTCTTTCACTTTTTTCAAAATCATAGATCCACCCACTGAAACCAGTCTTCAGCAATAGCTAGGATTTTGGCTTTAGTTAAGCAGAGTAAGTGAAGGTCCATTGAAGATTAAGCTCCATCCCTGCTCTCTGCAGCTATGACTCTGGAAAATAAAATTTCTGAATTCTGCCTTTCAAAAACAGGTTGTGAATTATATTTCAGGATGTATTGTATGTGAAAAAATATAGTGGGTATGTATAGCTTGGCCAAACTAGGACTAGAGGAATGTGGAGGAAGACAGTGAATTGTATAAACAACAAGAGAGGGTGTTCTTAAATCATTACAAAGTGGATAAATATTATTTCAAGATAAGATTAAGAAAAGGACCATTTTCTTGATTCCCTAGAACTGGGGTCAGCAAACTATAGCTGGCAGGCCAGATGCAGCCAACAGAACCAACTGATCCAGCCCATGGACATGGGAATTCAGGGGCATGCAGTGGCAAGGGACTTCCACAGGGGTTGCTTTGCTGGCTGCAGGTGTTCTTGTGCTGACAGGAAAAAAGTGGTGGCAGTGGTTGGGTCCTAGTGCCCTTGAACCCACCTGCCTCTGACCCAAACTGAGTCAATGCATCACACAGCCTTACACGTTTGCTGACCATTGATCTAGAGCATTTTCTTCTAAGAATATCTGTCTCAGTCTTCCAAGGAAAACAATGGAAATCATATTTCTTAGATTAGTTTAAAAAGGATTGACAAAGTCCAATAAACTTACTCTAGGAATAATCCTACAGAAAGTAGATGGCTTCTTTGTTATTTTCTGTTTCTAAAGCCTGTGAAATTTCAGCTCTCTCTCTGGAAGGAAAATGGACATCTTTCATGTTGAACGTAATGAATCTTAGGGCTATTTTTTCTCTATTTTGCTATTAGAAAAAGAGAAAAAAATCAGTTATATGGTGCAGTTCTACATAGAAATAAATTGGGCATGCTTTGTGGATGACTCAATTCCTTTACTATGTGCTCCTTTACTTTCTACTGCAATAAACTTATAATCAGATATTTGGTATCACATGAATAGCTGCGTGGAAAAGTATTGTGAACTTCCACATGGTTATTGTTACTAAGGAAACCAGTTGTCTGCTAACGGCTTGTTAGGCACATCAGTTTCAATGCATATATTTCCCCGAGAACTAGTAAAGTAAGCTATGGAAGGGAAAGGGAAACATCTGCTTTATATTAAAAATAAGGGATAGACAAACAAAAAAGTTCAAGTCAATTGTCTGAATAAATTGAATGAAAACAGAGGGCTATATCTGTGGCCCGAAGTAGAGTGTAGGAAATACCTAGATTTCATAATACTACTTGTAAGGGAGTACATAGACTATACAGATCATTATGTTCACACCACTGATCAGCAGCTTAGGGATCGTTAAAGCACAATTAACCCTTACACGTAACCTCAGCTGTTTCTATATTCAGAGAGAAAAACACATTAGTACAATAATCTCACCCAATCCCAGATTTTACTTTCCTTCACAGAAAAGACAGCCACTCAATTCCTGAAGCAAAGGTGCATCGTTGGCTGGGATGATCCAGACAGATGTTGAAAGCGGGATGCATGATCTAAATGATGATGATGACGACAACAACACACTTAACTTTCTTGCTTTCCCCTATTATCCTTTTCTTTAACTTGACTTCTTTGATGACTCCTTGCTTTTGGATTGGTCTCTCTGCAGTCATGAATAATATGATATTTTTTCCTGTCAGCATATTCCTTTGTTCAACAACTGCATTATGAGTACAACTCTTAATTTGGCCTTCTTCTGGTGTCTTACTTTAAGCATTGGCCATTGGACATGGGAATTCAGTGGCATGCAGTGGCAAGGGACACCCACAGGGGTTGCTTTTCTGGCTGCAGGTGTTCTTGTGCTGACAGGAAAAAGTGGTGGCACCACTTTATCACCTTTCATTAACATATCCAATTATTTCATCCCTCTGATTCAGCTGGTTAGTGCCAAGTTCAGTTAATTTGGGATAGTAACAAAACTATTACTATGTTGTGTTAGGAAAAACTCAGTGATGAAAAAGGAAAGAAACATCATGCAAGCAAACTCAAGGCCATAAGCTGCTTGCAAGAAACAAGGCCAGCTGATATTGCAAACACTAGCAAAATGAAAAGTTCAGATAACAATGAGGCTATACAGAACTTTAGGCTGAATATAAAAGAAAACTTTAAACAATGCTATAATTCACCACTCTATAAACAGGTGCAACTTTAAAGCATAAAAAATGACAGCTACCCTAAGAATCAAGTCCATGGGAAGACATATTGCTAATCATATCTGGCTAGGGGAGAGGAGAACTGTACCAGATCTTATATTTACTGGACTATGACTTCTTAAGAAAAAATATTTGAAACTTTTAAAGTTACAAAGTATGTAAATAACATGAAATATTTCAGGTGTAACATGAAAATTGCAAATCATATGAAAGACTAACAAAAATCATTGATAAAATGAACTATGATATAACTCAGAAGGTATATTAATGTACACTTGTAAGGCTTTCATTGTTTAAAGATATGGCTTTAAATAGTATCTCAGAGCTTTGCAAATGATCTCGTCATCAGCTGTACCCTGCTCCACCCAGTAGACACACAGCTGGTCTGAATACTGTTTTTGGGACTGTCTCCTCTCATCAGAAATAAGGAATTAGGGAAAAGGGGTTGTCTCCTTGCCATACTAAACATTACAAACCAACAACCTATCTTCTTTGGGGATTGCTTTCTTGAAGTTCATTTCCTATTTACCAGGGAACCAGACCTCTCACAGGATGAGAACTTACTTTGAATGTCTGCCACCTGCTGTTGTGACAAGTGAACCTTATCTCTTTGCTTACGCAAGCAAGTCCCTGAGCTGCTGCCGAGCAGATGAAAAAAACCCACCTGGACCTGGGGAGTCTTCCACAAAAGGGGAAAAAATATTTTCCAGTCCTCAAGAAAGCTTCTTGAAAAATGCCCACAAGCATCCAAGAAACAAGTCCTACACTAATTCTAGAGATGGAAGTGTCAGAGATGTTAATCTAGGAATGAGATGGGCCACAGCCTGTATGGAAAAGCTTTAGATATTCTCCTCCAGTGTCCAGGAGCCAGTGGCCTGATGCCACTGGCCTGCCTACTGTTATATTTGTCCAAGGACAAGCAGAAATAAATGACTCCAGCCACATGTATGGGAAAGAGTGCTGGCAAGCACAGGACATAAAGCGAAGCTATGCAGTCGTTGCCATTAATAGGTTCAGTGAAACGTAACTTTAGATTCTTATGTGCACATTCATATATCTCACACCAGCAGTTAAAGTGATACTTTCTCTTTCTTTCTTCAGATTCCCTAAGGAACATCAGAATTTAAAGTACCTAGTTTCCTTTTCCTAGCAATACAGTTTCTGTGTCTTGGGGGTTGTTGGGGTCATAATGTTACAGATGTGGGAAGAATGAAAATGCAGTGGATGTAGTTTAAATTGGCTGTGGTTTTATTAACTTAATTTTTCCTTCCAGAAACTATTCATAGCAATAATTCATAATGTGCATGTGTATGTAATCTCACCTGACACAGCTAGATCCTTGAAGCCAGTTGGCAACTCTTGTACCATGTGAAAATCTTGCTAGCAAACCTAGAAAGAAGTGAAAAAGGATCGTGGCTCCTGCAATTCACATTCTGAGTAGCGTACAAAAACTACTGCATTAAGAATTTGAATCAACTTAAAAGTGTTGGAGTGACTATACTTATGCCTTTCAAACTGGATTTTTAATGGGAAGTGGATATTTCCAAAGCATAAGCAAATTCAAAACCTTGGGGAAGTAGGATGCTAACTATTATTAAGAACATGGTCAGACCTACTTAAACTGTAACACTCTGAAAAATACAAATTCAAGTGTGCATTCTCCTTTGTAGTTTAAATAATAAGAACTTCAGCAGAACATACTAGAAGGATTAATGAGTTACTGGAGTTATAACCTGAGCTATCTGATTTTTTTAGCTGTCTTCCATGAGAAATGGCACTCACTTCCATTATATTCTTGCTGATTTCCAAAATTGACTAATCTACATTTTTCAAACATTTTTTTTCTGTTGGAAAAAAATGAATTTACATGAATCAATGCTCTTAATTTATTTTTGTTACAAAAATGAAATTCAGAAATATTTTAATTAAATCTATTAAAGTCATGGTTTTGTTCATCTTTATGATAAACATCTTTGAAGAGATCATAAAAATATTTAGAAATGTAAAAATGGGATGTTTCAAACCCATACTAATAAAATATTCTGTTAATTTCAGGATTAATTACAAAAAGTTTTTCTTTTTTTCTTTTGTCTGTGAAGGAACTACAATGACATGAACCCTAGAATTGTGGATTATGAATTTGAGGAAATGTAGTTCACATACGGTGCACAGACACAAGGCACTTTACTATGCAGTAGACTAATCTACTGTACAGTAAAGCATCACTGTCTCCATGTGCAGGGTATTTACAGCACAGTAAGTTAAGCTACTGTACAGTTAGCTAGTATCTGTATGATTAACTGCACAGTAGTTAGTTTGCAGTATCACACTTATAGATGCTGACTGGGAACACATTTGCTTCTGGTCAGCCTAGGTAGCGGGG
>NW_017729031.1:65664607-65667768 GCF_001723915.1 Gavialis gangeticus
GGGGGGGGGGCGGGGGGCACAGGGACAGGGAACTTTCTATCCCGGGTCCTGGTGCTGCCCCGTGTCCTGGCTCCTGGGAATGCAGCCCTTGCTCACTCTCTGGAACAGCTATGCACAGTGCAGAGCTGGGAACTCCAGCCCCCACTTGCTTTGCAGAGTTCCCAGCTCCACCCCATGCAGGGCTGCTCCAGGAGGCAAGTGGGGGCTGGGAACCCTATCAGGGCAGCAGCTGGTGATCCCCGTGCTCCCCCACTTGGCAGGGGGCTGGCCAGGAACTGTCCCACAAACAGGGCAGCTGCAAGCGTGCCCCCTGCTAAGCAGGGGGGTGGGGCATAGGTCTTGCTAGCAGCTTCCCCACTCACGGGACAGTTCCTGCCCAACCCCTTGCCAAGCGGGGGGAGTCTGCCCAACAGGAGGCCCACTGGAAGCTGCCCCACACCTGGGAGAGCTTCTGGGAAAGCCCCATCTAGCAGGAGGCTCACTGGCAGCTGTGTGTCCCAATGTGCATGGGGCCAGGGGAGTTCTGCCAGCTGCAGGCATGGCTGTGTCCCAGCCCTGTGAACATCAGGTCCCATTCCAATGTGCACAGGGCCTGGAGACAGTTGCCACTACAGCCAGCAAAGCTCTCCCAGCCCCATGTGCATTGGGACCAGCCCTCATGCCCCTTGCCAGCCCCCAAGCTAGTGCACAGGACATCCTAGATTTCTCTCTTGCTGCTTCAGGGGGGCAGAGCAGGGTGGGAGCAACCCTGTACCTGGCTGCTCCTTTTGGGAGCAAATCTGCTCTCAACAGGGTACACATGTAGATGTGCTCCCAGGAAATGCTTACTGTGAAGGATTACCTCAGGAATTGACTAAAGTAATTTTGGAGCTATTGGCTATCCTCTCTGAGAACATTTGGAGGTTGAGTGATGTCCCAGATGACAAGAAAGGGGCAATTTTAGTGCTCATCCTTAAGAAAGGGGAGGAGGATCCAGGAAAATATGTCCTGACCTCAATACCTGAAAATATCATGAAGCAGGTCCTCAAAGCATTTATTGTAAAGCACCTAGAGGAGAACAAAGTGATCAGGAACAACTAGTGTGGATTCACCATAGAGCAAATCATGAACAACCTGATTTCCCTCTATGATAAAGTGACAGACTCTATGGATGAGGGGAGAACAGTGAACATGGTGTACCTTGATTTTAGCAAGACTTTTCATGTGGTCTCCCACAACATTCTTGTTATCAAGCTAAGGAAATACAAACTAAATTACATTACTGTAAGATAGATACATAACTGGTTGCATTATCATACCTAGGGAGCATGTCCACATGTTCATTAATGCACAGTAGTTTCTGTACATTTAATTTAGTACTTGCTTAATAAAGTACCAACTAAATGCACAGTAATGATAATTATTGTGCAGTAGTGCTGAAGGACTTTTTCTTGTGATGCTTACTGTGCAGTAGTCTAATACTACTGTGCAGTAGCAAATTAGCAAGCTTTTTGCCTGGCATGCTACTGCACAGTATTATTAGGCTGTGCATTAAGCATCTCATGTAGATGTGCCCAGTGAGTAGTCCTCAATGGCTCAATGTCTAGTTGGGATGAGGTTTCAAGCTGCATCCCCCAGGGGTCTGTCCTGGGTATTGCTTATTTTCTTTATTAATGATTTGAATGATGACATTGAGTACACACTCAGCAAATTTGTGGACGAAACCAAATGGGTGGAAATGTGGACACTGGCAGGCAGGGTGAAGATCCCAAAATGACCTAAATAGGTTGGAGAAATGGTCTGCAATGAATCAGATGAGATTCAACAGGGACAAGTGCAAAGTCCTGCACTTGGGATGAAACAACTCCATACACAAATAGAGACTGGGAAATGACTGGCTGGGCTGCAGTACTGCAGAGAAAGACCTGGGGGTTGCAGTCACCCATTACCTGATTCTGAGCCAACAGTGTGTTCTTGTTGCAAAAAAAGTTCTATAGCCTACTGAGTTGTATTAGCAGGAGTGTCACTTGCAGATCAAGGGAAGTGATTCTTTTACTGTATTCAGCATTTGTAAGGCCTCTCCTGGAGTATTGTACCCAGTTTTGGTTCCCACATTTCAAGGAGGATGTGGACAGTTTGGAATGAGTCTAGTGCAAAGCAACAACAACAACAAAAGGATCGGGGCCTGGATGATACTCCTGTGCGAGTCGGCAGTGATCTGATCCGGCTTCGGATCCGGCCACTTCAGATGGCTGCGATCCAAACTGGAGCTCCGGACCGGGTTTCCACCTCGATCCGGCTGAAGCTGCTCCAAAGCTTCAGAGCCGCCTTAGAGATCTGGCCCTAGGGTATAATGGGGAATCAATGAAATATGTATAACTTTGGTTTTTTTGTCCAATTTGGATGAAACTTGCGGAGATGGTAGCTTCTGCTGAGAGCATGAAACTTGCCAAGTTTCAAGAAGACCAATGCAGGGGTTTGAGAACTGTACCCCAAATTCTTGAAAGCCAAACTCATATCAACGTGGGGAGGAAGGGGTCAAAACTGCAGGGGTGGTGGCTCTTACTGAGGCCACAAAGCCTGCTAAGTTTCAAGGAGATAGGTGCAGGGGTTTGGGGGGAACTTCACCTCAAGCTGTGGACAAGCAAAATTGGTGCCATGGGTGACACTGTGTGTGTTCAGGCACAGCAGGATGACAGGTGCAGGGATGGTAGCACCTGCTGCAGCCACAATGCCTGCCAGCTGTCGAGGAGATCGGTGCCGGGGGGTTCTGGGGCCCTGCACCCCTAGCTGCTGGCAGGCAAAACTCGTGCCAAGACTGTCTCTGTCTTGGGGCAATTGATTGTCTGTATTGATTCTTTCCTCTTCTTAGCCTGGTTTTGTAGGTGCTAATTGATGCTAGTTAAGTTTCATAGTTTCATAGTTTCTAGGGTCGGAAGGGACCTGAGCAGATCATCTAGTCCGACCCCCTGCCATGGCAGGAAGAGCACTGGGGTCAAATGACCCCAGTAAGGTGGTCATCCAACCTCCTCTTAAAAACCCCCAGTGTGGGGGCCTGCACCACCTCACTTGGAAGCTGGTTCCAGACCCTAGCCGCCCTGACCGTGAAATAGCGCCTTCTGATGTCCAACTTAAACCTTCCCTCCGCCAGCTTGTGACCATTGTTCCTGGTCACTCCTTGC
>NW_017729031.1:65668369-65683740 GCF_001723915.1 Gavialis gangeticus
TTCTCCCTATGTACTTAAAAAAGGACTTCTTGTTGTCCTTAATCCGGGAAGCCAGCCCCTGTTCCATCTCTGCCTTGGCCTTCCTAACCATCCCCCTACATCCCGTTATAAATATACATCCTGTTATATAGTAGCTAGGTCCTGTGTATTAGCTGGTCCCTGAGTGAATCGTGATTGATTGATTGGTAACACAGTAGCTTAGCAGCCAGGCCTGAAGTAGTGTCTCCCACTCCCCAAGACAGATGGTCAGTCCCACAAGCACCCATGGCACGAGTTTTGCTTGTCTGCAGCTTGAGGGGCAGTTTCCCCCAACCCCCTGCACTGATATTTTGAAACTTGGCAGGCATTGTGGCCTAAGTATGAGCTACCAGCCCTGCAGTTTTCACCCTGCTATTTTGTAATGCCTAGATGTGACATGAGTTTTGCTTTCAAGAATTTGGGGTGCCATTCCCCCCAAACACCTGCAGTGATCTTCTTGAAACTTGGCAGGTTTCATCCTCTATGCAGAGTCTACCACCCTGAAAATTGCATCCAAATTGGACAAAAAACAACAAAGTTATAGATATTTTATTGTTTCCCCATTATACCCTATGGCTGGATCTCCGAGACAGCTCCAATGCTCTTTGGAAGCTCCGAACTGCTTCAGGAAGCCAAATGAGGCCAGTGCTTCGACTCGGATGTGCTGTTTCAGACCCTGAAGTGTCCAAAGCTTCTCTGGATCTGAAGTTCTGTCCAAAGCCTTGCACAGCTCTACTGGATGGTAAGACTTATGAGGAAAGGCTGAAAGAGCTAGGGTTATTTAGTCTGAGAATGGAAGGCTGAGGGCAGGATCTGATAACAGTTTTCAAATACCTGAAAGGCAATTATAGAGATGATAGAGATGAATTTTTGTGTGTCACTGTAGGAAACTAGATTAGAGGCAATGGCCTCAAGATGCATCAGTGGAAATTTAGTTTGGAGATTAGGAGCAACTTTCTGACTGTGAGGGTGGTCAGGCACTGGAACAGGCTAACTAATAAAGATTTGCAATCCTTATCTTTTTCTAACCTGCTTTTGAAAGTTTGTAGACACTTGGCTGGAATGGTTTAGTCAGGGATGATCGTGCCTTGAGCAGAGGCTGAATTAGACTACCCTGTGAGGTCTCTTCCAGCCCTACTTACTTATGATTCCTAGAGGAACCTAGGACATATTTAGTACCAACTTTTTTACCCACTTCCACAATAACTATACTCTATGTTAAGCAAGTGTTTTAAACAATTATTGAAAACATCAGCTGAATCTTTTAACAACTAATTAATTTTTGAATTCTGGTTTTGGAAAAATATATTTTTATAACTTTTTGTAGAAATTATAACTTCTAATATGTTTATTAAGGGATGCGTTTCTTATAGATTATTCTTTCTCTCTCCAGTGAAATTGATGACATTCATGGTTTTTTGTCTGCATGATTATTGAGTTAAATCAAATATAAATTTTCCATAGGTGGTCTTGCCTATTACATAATTTTTTCATATGCTGTTTGCTGGATATTACTTTTAAGATAATAATTTGCACTTTTATACCATCTTTTATCTGAGTTTCAATAATTATTTTAAACATTAACAAAGTAAACCTGGCAGCACATCCTCTGCTATTATTTTAATTTTTCAGCTATTCTATGGGCAGAGTTTGAGGTAGCATTCTAACCTTCAATTTTCCAGCTTTCTCCTTCAGCCACAAGATAATGCTCCCCTTTCTAATTACAGAAGTTTAAGTAATCCAGCATTGCCTAAATTTATTGTTATCCACTCCTGTTTTGCTACCACACAACTGCACACACAATACTACATTTAAAAACTACATATTAGGAAAATAATATTAGAGATAAGTACGTTGTTACCCTGGTATCCTTCCTTGTGCAGTCCTATGATTATAATTTGTTCTTTATTTGTTTTACTTTCAGCATATTTGACAGAGGAATAGAATGACCTGCAGAATCATTTTTTTATTCATCATCTTGAATGGTTAGTAAGCACCATGTCATCTGATTAATTTAAGACATATTCAAGTTACACACATATACATGCATGAGAGTGTAATGTCTAAATATTTGAAATTTTAGACTTATTAATACATCCATGAGGTTTATATGAATGCCTATACCTATCTGCACATTCCTAGGTAAACAAAATAAACTAAGGTTTTTACCCAAACCACTCTGAAGCGACACAATCAAGCAAATGAATATAATGTCAGAAATTAAGCTAAAAAGTGAATATACATGCATTAGTTATTGTTTTTCTTGTTCATAGAAGAACATTTTAGTATAAAAAAAATCACTTAAACTATGATTAGGAAAAAAGATAAAACTGTATCTAATCTTGTGGGAAATTGATTTCAGAAGCTATGTGCGTGTGTACTAGTGTTCCATTCTATAAGACTCAGTTAAATCTGAATATTACCCAGGTGACAATAGCCTTCTGATTGTTATTTTTCTGATTGTAATTAACCTCTACATTGTTGACAGCAGAGTTCGTAATTTTTATGCCCTGTATTTATCAAATAGTCTACCTCTGAAATGATGGCTTATTGATTCCCATAGGCATTATAAATGCAAAGAAAAATTCAGTTTCTTTTTGTTAGGTACCTGAATGTTTATTTAATACAGTTTTGTGTATTACCAGTATCTACCTATCTTCCTTTATCATATAGTAATCACTTGCACCAAGTATTAAGTATTATTTATATATATTGACATGTATGTTTGTGTATCATCTGCTTCAGAAATATTGTGCCATATTTTCATGCCTCTTGGAGATAATTTGTGCTACTGTAGTGGTAGGGGCAGTATTAAACCTGCAAATATCAACCGGAGTATTCTTCCTATGTAACATTCATCAGTGGAGTAGAACACAGAAAGAATAGCAGTTGGGGCAATAGCATTCTTGTGTTTTGCTAATGGGAAAGCCACTTGCAGCTTGTGATGTCATAACATGTCACCTGTTGCAAAGGGTGGTATGGGTCAGAAATGAAAATCAGAATGCTTTTTTCTAAGCGTTTGTACCCTAACTGGTATAAAGGTAATGAAAGATGGTTAGGCACAGGTCAACAACATCCAGCTGGAAAATGTAAAGCAGCTAATCAACTTCTCCTGTCTTTACAGTTGTCCTTTCTTAAAAGTATGATTTACTTTAACCAAGGTTCAGCATGTTGCAGGAAATCATACAAGCTAAGCATCTCAATCATAAGGGAAATCTTCCCTTCAATAATTCATACAAATGATACACTTTATCATTTGATTACTCATTTATTTAATATGCATTTTTGATCTACCAACACTGGTTAAATATTCACTTGGCAGCAATGGCCTTTTAGTTCTGAATTTATTTTCATGTCTGTGAAACAGTAATCACTGGGACCAATATTCTTCTAATTGCTAATTAATATAAGTACACATTCAGTCTTTGCAGAGTGATAGGGTGATGCTTTGCAAGAAAAGAAATATGATGCACAATTAATAGTATTGCATCAACTTAAGTTGACTCAGAAGTATATATCGAATATCAGATTTTGACATACAAAAGTTGGTCATAATATTGGAAGCCCCAGACATAAACAGCATAATAAACCCATTAGGAATGCTTTATTTAACATCTGTTTGTTATCTCTGTTTCCCTTATGAAGCAAATTTCTCCAGTTTTCTATTTAGAATGCCAGTACATTCAGCTGTGAAATCTTGGGCACTAAACACAGCCAGTAGAATGGGAAAGAATGAGTGTCCTGATTAAAAGAATACAGAGTAATTGTAAGTCTGACCCTTAGATCAGATAAGTCTTTATTAAAAGTGGACTATCTTTTGGTCCTGTTTAATCAATAAGCATAGCATTACTATGCTGCACATTGACATGGTTTAGCATTTGTGGTGCTCCAGTTTTACATGATCAACTGAAACCAATATGTGGCAGGGCACTGTTGGTGCCTGCCACGTTAAGGGCTGAGCCAAGCAGCCAGCAGGTGTTTGACTAGGGCAGCCATTTTAGATCTCTGGCCGCCTATATAAATAGAGCAGTTCAGTGCTGGTAGAACAGGTAGAAACATTGCCTGGCTGTAAGGCTGGATGCAACGTCTTGGAGGTGAGGGCAGGAGCTTATGGGGATGGTTTGGAGGCTCCTGGTACTGGGCATGACCTAAAACTGCACCCTGCCAATGAGTGGCCTGGCGAGGCTCCTGGTGGTGTGGGAGTCCCCAGGAAATGCCAGGCCAGTGACCACCCTGGTGAATGGTGGGTTGGGGTACCTTAATAATGTGAGCTCCCACAGCTGGGTGGGTTACCCCATAGTAGGGTCAAGAAGGCAGACCCATGTTAGAGAGTGGGTTAGAGGCTCAGAAGTCTGACTCGAAACACTCTTGACTGATCAGTGCTGGGGCCAGGACTAGAAGGGTCAAAAGGACCAGGGGTCCACTATGAGGGATGCCCAGAGCTAAGGGCCTGGGGTTCTGACTGGCCTTAGAGGTGAGGCCAGGGCCTGTGTGGCCAAAGGTCCTGGGGGGCCATGCCCATGAGGGGGAAGAGTTAAAAAAGCTAGGCAGCCCAGAATAAGGGCAGAGTAGCCCACCTGATTGGAGGGATCCGGTTGGGGTCTGGATTGAAGGATTATGGGGCCAAGTGTCGGGCTGGTGATGTTAAGAACTGTGGATGCCATCTGCAAGGCTTGGGCTGTGGTGTAGGGGAGGAACAGAGCCACAGATAGTGCCCCCTGACATCAGGGCAAGAATGGGGACCCTCCCGCATAATTAACAACATAAATATGTATCATCAAGGTGTGGCAGATAAGGAGGCGGATGGTTGGCCCAGAAATGGGTGGGCAGGCCAATGACAGATCAGCCCTGAGAAAGCCCCCTGTTACACAATGGAATTGCAAAAACAGCAATGCTGTAGGGGATCCATACTTTTGAGTAAGTCTGGTAAATTTTAATAAGCAGAACACAGTACAGTTCTTGAACGTGAGAACATGTGTCCAGAACTTTCTCTTGCTAGTTCTAAACCTGTTACCTACTAATTTCAGCAGATGCTTCCTAGTTCTAGTATTCTTGAACCTGGTTATTAACAGTTCCCCATTCACTTGGTCCATTCACACCCTTTATGATTTCATAAACCTCTGTCATATCCCTACGTCACTTTGCACCCCAATTTCTAGATTACTGATAAACCAAATAGAGCCCAGTATGGACCCCTACAGGACTTTCCTTTTGACCTCTTGCCATCTCAAAGTGACCATTTAGCCTTACCTTTGCTTCCTGTTTCTTAACCAACTCTCAATCCGTAAAATAACCTTCCCTTCAGTCCTGTGGCAACACAGGTGTTTTTAAACCTTTGGTGAGGGACTTTTTCAAAGGTTTTTTTTGAATATCTAAATGTGCTGTGTCAACTGGATCCCCCTTATCGACATTTTTGTTAACACCCTCAATGAGTTCCAGCAAATTTGTGAGGATTTCCCTTTACAAAAATCATGTTCACTTTTCCCCAGAAGATCATATTTTTCCACATGAATGCTGTATTTACTCTTCATTATGGATTCTACCAACTTGCCAGGGATGGAAGTAAGACTCATTCATTTGTAGTGCCCCACATCACCTATGAAGTTCACTTTGCATGAGTGTTATGTTGGCAATCTGCCAGTCTTCTAGCACAGAAGCCTTTTTAATGATACATTATATACTATTGCCAGCAGTTTTGGTGACTTAATAGTATTTAATTTATCAGTTTATTGTAAATCTTCATCTCTTGTCACTTCACTGTGGTCCAATTCTTCAGACCCATCAACTAGAAAGGTTTGATCTGTCTGGGAATTTGCCCAATATCTTCTGCAGTAAACACCAATGCAAAAAATTTCATAGATTCATAGATGTTAGAGTCGGAAGGGACCTCAGTAGATCATCGTGTCTGACCCCCTGCATAGGCAGGAAAGAATGCTGGGTTCAGATAACCCCAACCAGGTGCCTATCTAACCTCCTTTTGAAGACCCCCAGGGTGGGGGAGAGCACCACCTCCCTCGGGAGCCCATTCCAGATTTTAGCCACTCTAACTGTGAAGAAGTTCTTCCTAATGTCCAGTCTAAATCTGCTGTCTGCTAGCTTATGGCCATTATTTCTTGTGACCCCCCCAGGGGTGCCTTGGTGAGCAGAGCCTCATCAATTCCCTTCTGTGCCCCCATGATGAATTTATAGGCAGCCACAAGGTCACCTCTCAACCTTCTCTTGCGGAAGCTGAAGAGGTGCAGGTGCCCTAGTCTCTCTGAGTGGCCCTTCTCTGGACCCTCTCCAGGTTATCCACATCCCTCTTGAAGTGTGGCGCCCAAAACTGCATGCAGTATTCCAACTGCGGTCTGACCAGTGCCCGATAGAGGGGAAGTGTCACCTCCTTGGTTCTGTTTGTTATGCATCTGCTGACAATTTGTTTAGCATCTCTTATCCTGGAGTGCACCTTTTACACTTTGGCCATCTAATCATCTCAGCAGAAACTATATAGCCCTGCACATAAAACAGGAGATGTTTCAGAAAATGCTACTGCTACTGTTGCTGAATGTATCAACTTCCTGCTTAGCTTCCAGCACTTCTATACTTCCCTATGTTGTTGATACCCATATGGACCATAAATACTGCCCCCCACTCCCAGCACCTAATAGCAACCTATCTACACATGTTGTGAGGCCTACTACCTTTGCACCCAGCAGGCAAGTTAAAGTGCAGTCCTCCCAGATGTCAGAAATCCAGCTACCTTTGTGCCTAATGATCAAATCCCCCACTACAACCACTTTCTATCCTGTGGGGTCTCTTTCTGTGGAGGAGTATTTTAAGTGCTTGGTGACATCAACAGTAAGGTGGGTCCTGTTATGCACTGAGGCATAGGTGGTTTTGCCTAGTATTTAGTAATCTGCAACACTGGTGTAGTCCAGGCCACTTCCCAGGGAGCTGGGTCTAGAGTGATCTGGTACCAGAACTGGATTCAGAAGCCATAGTTTAAGTTAGACAAGCCAGGGGTCAACTGGAGACAAAGTAATCTGAGGGTTAACTGGGATTAGAAGACAGAAACCAGAGCTGAAGTTCAAACTAGAAACATGAGCAGGAAACCAGAATCAAGGAATGCCAAGGAACCCTTTCAGGGTATCACCCTGTTATCTCACCTGCCACAATTTAGTGTTATGAATTGATAGGGATGCTTCCCCTAGGGGACAAAATAGGGGGTAGAGGTGTTTGGATGTCAGGCCCTTGTTTGGGATTAGGCCCCCAAGCCTTGTCCCATGTTGTTCTGGGTAAGCCCCTGGCCTGAGGTCTACTGCCCCAGCATTGCAAGCTCCTGGGCCCCAGCTCCAGCCATGGCTTTGTGGCTCTGAGACCCATGATCCCTGCTTTATCCCTCCCAAGCTTCAGGCTGCACAGACTCTGGTCTCACCTTTTATGAGCTCTGGGCTTGTGCCCCAGTCTTTGCCATCTTCTATCTCAACCCTCTGTCAGACAGTAACAGGCTTTCTGCAGGGCATGGGATATTGTACCCATGCAGCCCCCCAGGTCACAGCTCCAGAAAAGGCTGTCTGCTGAGGGCCCCTGCTATACCCCCATTGCCTCCAATCCACCCTTTTCAGCCACATCCAGTCCTCCACGATAAACAAATACTGGAAACATGAACATCCTCTCCAAAATAAAGGGTTCCCCTACTAGGGTTAATCTTGCCCTACAGAAACCTGAGCCCAAAGGCCTGAGACACTTGTTTGTTCCTGTTTAGGATACAGGGTTTCCTTCAGCTCCCTTTCAGCTCTTCTCAGCCATCTGGCCTTTTATAGTTCCTATGGCCAGGCTGCCACCACTGGCTCATGCTGGGTGCTTATAAGTCTCTTCCTGGGTTATCTGACCCTCCACTTCTTCCCCCCAGGCCTATTAGTCACTGCTCACATCTGGGATGTGCACCCAATTTATTCCAGGGTGCTCTGTCCTTGTTAGCTTGTCCCAGGGTCTGGCGAAGGCCAGTTACCCCTTGGCTCCCTTTCCCCTTCAGTAATGGGGTAGGGGCCTAGTTGTACTCTGTTATTACTACTGATTTATTAAGGCTATAAGTGTGCAGGCAGAAGCTGTCAATACATGCACTCCCATGGAATTTTCCCATGGTAGCCTTTTCTGACTATGTCCTCACTGGGTGTATCTACACGGACCATTGAGGCAACGTGATAAACTTTGGTGCAGTTTAAGCCAGAGAGAACTACTCCCAGGTGCTGTGTTTACACATGCACCTGGGACTGCAGCACTTTGAGCTGGTGTGGAGCAGCTCTGGGCTGGCAGAAGGCTCTGAGTGACAGGGTCAGGCAGTGGAGGGGCTGGCTGTGGCACAAGGGTGCTGAAGTACAGGTCTTGGCAGCCCCTGCACTTCAGCACCCTCATGCCCCAGCCAGCCCCTGTCACCATCTACATGTGGGTTTCCATAGAGTAAATTGTATCAGAGAGGTTCACAAACCTTTTAATTCTCAGCAGGTCACTGAATTAGGGGTGCTCAGCTGCTGCAGCTCTGTATGCCCCTGTGTAGTTTACAAAGCCTCATGTTTGCAGGCAGCTAAACGTATGAAGAACCTGGTTCCTACTGCATTTTTCTTTAGCAATGGTTATTATGATTCTTTAGATATTTGTTTTCAGTAACACCTATGATTTTCTATAGGTCTTAAATGCAGAAGTCATGAGCCTATTCTTAATACCCTTCAAGATGTAAAAGCAATTTAGATGTGCTAAACTCCTTTGTTTTCTATTTCTGTATAAACTACGGAACTGCAGTAATAAAACCATAGTTGCTGCAAACTATGATGATAAAGACAAACCAATTTAGAGGTGCCCAGGTCAGAAAAAATGATGAAAGATTCATCACTTAAGTGCAACTCACATTATCAAAGTTTTACAGTCTTTGATCTTCAACAGAAAATGATATCTGACTTATTCCTGTGGAAGAATACCTTAGAGTGCCTCTGGTGGATATGTATGACAATGTCATGTCTTTGCTCATTAATTCATTCAAAGAAGATTCCTAATGTTGTGACATTAGTAGGAGTATTCTTCACTCTTGTGTTATAGATTATGGGAGCTCTTGTGAATTCCTCTTAATTCAATGGAAAGCTGTACAATTTTTGCATTTTGCAGCTTTCACCAAAGTGTATTTTTAGGTGCTTGAATATTACATAGTGATTTTCCAGGAGATCTCTGTCTGGATCTCTATATCTTAGAGTTATATGATTATCTCAAAATGTCCATTTGCTTTAAAAAAAAAACTAAATAGCTAATATTTATGAAATATCTGAATGTTGTGAAGGAAAGCCTAAACAAACAGTTGGAAATGATACTGCTATATCTTACTAAGTCTGCAAAAGGTCAGAAACAATGGTTCTAAGGGAGATGTACTAAATAGTCTGTCACTTGGGTATAAACTCAAAGATTCACTGCTTTCAGGTTCCTTGCTACTATATATTGCAGGAAGAAAAAGAATACAACAAACATACCCCAGTCCCACAAGCAAATACACTGGAGCCTCTTGGGTACTCCATCATGCTCATCTTCTTGCTTCTCCTTTGTTTTTGTGTAGAGAGGTGATGTAGAGGGAACTTCTACTGCTGTCCTATCTGCTTCCAAGAACATCCCTGGTAAGCAGATAAATCACTGCGGTTGTGGGAAAGAACTTCCAATGTGCCTGAAGATGATTAGTGTACAACTCAGCAGTGGATGGTGGGGCCCAGACAAAGGTACAGGCTCTTGCTGTGCTCTGCCAAAGGCACAAGATTACCTTAATCTGGTCTGTGTCACACCTTTTGAGAGTTAGTTTTTCATATGATCAAAATACTGGGTGTGTCTACATGAGAGGTTTACTGCTTAGTAGATTTAGTTAGCTGTGCAGTAAAAGTATCAGCAGTTACATGTGTACCCGTATTAGGCTGGAGCAAACTAATTTACTCCATAGCAAGGTAGCACTTGTAAATACAAGTACTATCTAGCTGTGGATTAAAAAAAACCCCTCTGCAGCATGTGTAGACACTGCCCAAGCTGACTGGGACACAAAGGTGCTTCAATGCAGGGGCTATCTGTTAGCAACCCCCACACTGAAGCACCCTCATCCTCACCCTCACCCCAGCCAGCTCCTCTGCAGCATATTGAGCCAGGGGGAGCAGCCCCAGGCTGCCGGGTTGATCCCTCTGCCCAGCCCACTGCCACAAGGGAGCACGTGGGAGCAATGAACTCTGGAGTTTATTGCTTCATGATTAATTGCATGCGTAGTCCACTGTCTCAGAAATGAATATGGCATAATGTCCAAATAACATTAATAATTTTAAAATACTTGTTCCTTAGAAAACAGACAACTAACCAAAGTATATGTTTAAAGAATACATACCACTTCTTCAGGTGACATTTGAAAATAGATAGGTACAAAACTTTGGAATCTAGTTACCAAAGTTGGAAAGTCTCTCCAGTACAATTATTGTAGTGAATATGGAGAGAGCTGGATGTGTATCAAAAATATACATTCATAAAAAGATACATCTCTATAATACAAATCACTTGCTATTCCCCATCTGGAGTATTTACTTCAAATAGTCTCCAAAAAAAATATTGTATATGGTCTCTAGAGAGTTCTGCAGCTTCTGTATGAACTCCTGACTTGTTATAAAAATCTTTACAGTCTATATAAAAGTTTTGCTATACTAGTTCTGCATAAATGTTACAAATAGTATTTCAAAATGCTTTTATTCATAATAAACATTCCTTACATAACATGATTTGATTATTTTGCATTGAAGAGATTACAATTTTTTATAAGCCCCTTTAGTACACTGTTTTTTAAATTTTCCCATTTTATGTAATATGTATTATCAGACATAAACAAACATAACAACTGTTTGCTAGACAATTATTTCATGGTTTTATACAATGAAATGTTTTAAGCCCCGAATAGCAAATTAATTTGCATATATCCCTGGTGCATTATAAAGGATTAGTTAAAGCCATTTTTGTGTAATATAATTATTTTTATTTCACATTCATTTAGGGGAAAATCCAAACTAAATTCAATGACTAAATTGCTCACTGCAAATAGTTCCCTCACCACTATTTAGCTCATTTTCTTAAAACTTCCTAAAAATAGTTTGAAATTATTTGCTAATTCAAGAACTACATTGAAGTTTGGGGGTGGGGGTGGTAAATGTTTTACTGGAACGTTGTAGAAGACTTGCAGAAGCTTTTCAAGCCACTCTGTAGAAACTGAAAAATAGTCTATTTTAAGCATTTATGAAGGTTTATGTAAAAGTTTGTATGGACTCTTCCCCTTTATGTGTGATTTGTATAGCATTTTTTTTATAAAGGAAGATATTGGAAATTGCTCTTAGAACTCGTTTTACCAGTGCTCTTCTCTGCAGATCTGTCATCCCTTGCACTGTTTATCTAAAGATATTCCAAAACAAACAGGTTTTCCTATAACATTGTAGATCAAAACAGAAGGCACTCTGCCATATTCTCTGACTACTTTCTTATAGACCTATTGATTTAATCCTGACTATCTGATAGATGCTTCTCTTACAGAATCATTTCTAATTCATGAAAACTGTGTCTTATTATACCCGCACATTACATTATTTTTGAGCTAAGATGAGAAGTCATTCCTGAGCACATTGTAAATCCTTGTCAAGGTATTTTCCCAATATATTGAATTGGATACTCTTAGTCGTACTCTCATTTTAAGCGGTCACCGTATACACAGTCCAGTTTACCAATCCAACTAGCTGTTCTTTCATAAAGTCAATGAGCATGCACTATTTTAATTTTAGTGTAATGCCAGGTAGGTACCTGTAATAATTTGTTTGGCCAGCAGTTTAATAATACAAGCAGCACCCAACATTAGTGCAAAGGGATGCTCAACTAAAGTAAATAAGCTAGCATTAGAACTTGTTATCATAGGTACCGCATCTGCCAAAAATTCAAATGTATGAGAAATAGGGAGGTGATGGTGAAATTATCCTTTTATCATAAAATATTATGGATTTCCAATAGTACTAAGCCTGGTTTAATTTTTTTCAGCAACCATATATATATATATAAATAAATGGACTTTGGGGGAAAAAAAGTGCCTACTTTCTATTGAAAATTTTTCTTTTCTATCCTAAATACCATCAAGATAACTTGAATACTGATGTATTTCTTTCTGCCCCCCAAATTAAAGCTATCAATAGGAAGTGTCACATTTTTAAAAGCTCTGCATAGTTCTTACATATAAAAAAAATCTTTATTCTCGTGTCATTTATGCTTTTTGTAATTCCATTAACTTCAGAGAGTTCCTGGCATCTACAGTACAGCTCTGAGAAGATTAGGCCTTAAGTACCTTCCAAAGAGTTTACAGTCTAAGGTTCTGATTCTACAGGCTCATCGATGCAAGTGGACTCCCAAACTCAAACAGAGCCCTAGTGAGCTCACCGATCCACAAAAAGCTTAGCCAAGGGTCACAGTTTAAATTCAAAAGACAGGACCTGATGATTAACTTCAGTTTGGGGGTAGAAGACAGATTAAGACTTAAATCATGCAGTCAGTTAACTGAGTAATGCATTTGTCTTTGGGATTACACAAAGTTTGTGGTTTGTTCTTTTTTGTTACCATGTATGAGAGTGTATTTTGTAGAATTTTCAGGGATGAGAAGATACAAGGATGGTGAAGGAATTCAGGAAGGGTGTGTGTGTGAATGACGAAGGAATGAATGAAACAAAAACATGGAGGTATTTAGCTGTCACCACACTCTTACCTGGCTGCTATTAAAGTGCTGCCTGAGAGTCCTCACTATCATTTAATTTCAGGATAGGGCGAGAGAGCCTGTTTTGGCTCACTGAGTAGTATTGCTACATCATGACCCTTAGACTATTTTGGTAAATAGAGCTGGCTTTAGCATATTAAAGAAAAAGCAACCGTTATGAAAGCAGTGGTAGAAATCTATACACAAAGGACGATGCCTTATTGCACTGATTGAAGGATTGCCCAGTTCTTAATAAAATCTCCAGCATTTTAAATGTTCTCTTAAGAATAGATTGGGTCAGATCATATAGGTTACCTTGTCATTCAAATGCAAAATTCCCATACTGAAGACACTATCCTGGATCTGAAATTGAAGATAAAAGGTGTATAGTTCAAGCCAAGTAATCTTTCTGAATGTCTCCACTCTTCTTGCTAAGTCATGTCTTCCAGCCAGTGTATAAGCAGTGAATAGAAATACCTGTCTCTGCAGCCAGTTCACTGCCAGATAAACAAGTCTGTTCAGGCAAGTAGTAGGGATTTCCTGGCTCCCATTCACTGCCAGTATTTCTATCAGCCATCATGAACGGAATTACCTGGCTTGTACCTTCTCTTGGGTCCACCTCTGCTATGAATAAAAATGTATCCAGGAGACACCACCCATGAAGCTGTTTTTAACCCAGGGGCAACTCCTAGGCTCTAATCATACTGTATTACATGGGAAGGGGATTCAAAGCATTTCCTTTCCATGGATCTCTGTACCATTTGGCTGTGAATACACAAGGAAGCTATTCCTCTTAGGGATAACCCAGGTTCCTTTTCAGGACCAATTTCCTCATCACAGTGTCAGCTGCTTGTCAAGTTCCCTTGATCTAGGAGTCCCTGATGATCAGTGGGCTCCTTATGAAAAGTGAGCTACATTTAAATGTAGCGGCCTTATTGGTTCGGTACACATTTCTTGCACTGGACTGTTGCTTGGGTACTTATCAGGAATGACAGAAGGCTGCAGCTGAAGAAAGCGTATCGGAAGTCCAAAAAACCCCAAAAGACCCCCAAAACAAAACAAAAACCCCACTGAACATACAAACAAACAAACAAACAAACAAAACTCCTGTTTTGATGTGGTGGAAGCACAGGAATGGTAAGAGACTAATGTAGCTACACAAGGAGCTTCTAGAATGCCTCAAATGCAAAAGGAAAGCACGTAGCCAATAGAAAGATGGGCAGATCACCAAAGGGGCATACCAGGAAATATTAAGATCTTGTAGGGACAAAGTCAGGAAGGCACTGGTAAAGTGACAACTGCACCTGGTGAGGGACCTTAAAGATAAGGGGAAAAAAGGGTCTATAGGTATATTGTCCAGAAAAAAAAAGAACAAGGAAGCTGTAAGCTCACTGTTAAATAGTCAGGGAAAATTCCTAATGCAAGAGGCAAAGAAGGCAGAGCTATTCAGTAATTTTGCTTCAGTATTAACAAAATAGTTAAAACAGGAAGTTAGGAAGCTGCCTTTAGGTAAACAGAGTCTAGCAGGGGTGCCTTGCCTCCCTTCCTCATTCCCCAGCTACTGACCCCCCCAGGTAGTACAGGGATACTCTTCTTTCCTTCACTGTCTTCTTCTGTCTTTGGCTGGGGATTCAACCAAGTCAGGTTCTGGCCCACCTTCAGTTAAGACTTCTGGTTCCTTTGGGGCTTCAACCACCTCCCAGGCCTCTACCTGGCAAAGTAGGCACCTGTCTCCTTCTCTGTAACCATCACAAGAGTATCAGGAAAGGATTAAGTAAAAACAAAACACAACAAAGGGGGAAATTCACAGGATACCAAGACTAAGAAAAGGAAAAGCAGAAAAAAAAGAAAAAGAAAAAAAAAGAAAGGAAGAGAAATAGACCCTCACTGAGTTACCATAAGCCACCCCAGCCCACCATATACATGTACTTCACCAGCTGCCTCTTAGGGCCATCTAAACTATCTTTTATCCTCTGGGGGCACCCTTACACATCATCATATGGCAATGTTGCTACAGTGCTGTGCTTTAATAGTTTCAAAAGTACTTAAGCACAATGCAGAATGGGCAGATAGTGCACCATGGGTGCAGTTAAACTTCACCCCTACGCCACTGTAGAACATGCTATATTGGGGGAGCAAGCTGCTACAGCAACATAGTTGGTGATCAAGTGTAGACCCACGCAATTCCTATATCACCATGACATACCATACAGTGACATAGCACGTTGCTACATTGCCATAGCACAATATGTAGACAGTCTGGGTGCACTCAGCCCACAGGGGTCTAAACCCTCTGGGGTTTAAACAGTCCTCTGCACTCTGCACACCATCACATGCCCTCTCCCTAGGTCAACACAATAGGAAAGTGCTCAGTCCTCTGTACCCCTTGGGGTCTCCTCCTGAGCAGCAAATCATTTTACAGGGTTTACATAAGCCATTACCTGTCAGGATCACCCCTTATCTTACTACCCCTGTGTCTGCCTTGTGGAAGGGGTTATATCCCAGTTAACCCCTCTTTCTTGGTCAGCTGGGCAGGCCCACTGTTGACCTGGCCCTGGTGCTGCCAATCCCCTACCTTCTCTTCCTGCTATTG
>NW_017729031.1:65688740-65689594 GCF_001723915.1 Gavialis gangeticus
AGAAAGATGTGGGCAGTGGAGTCGCACATGGCTCAGTTCTTGGACTTATGCTGTTCAATGTTTTCATCAGTGATTTGAATGAGGGTGTGGAAAGCACTCTGTCCAAATTTGTGGATGATAACAAATTATGGGGTAAAGTTAACACACTAGAGGGTAGGGAACCAATCCAGGCAAATCTGGACAGGTTGGAAAAGTGGGTGAAACAAATTAGGAAGCAGTTCAAGAAGGACAAGTGCAAGATGCTGCACCTAGGGAGAAGGAATCACCAGCACACTTACAGCCTGGGAGAGGAGCACAGCAGCAGAAAGATCTCAGAGTCATTGTTGACACCAAGATAAACATGAATCATCAATGTGATGAAGCGATCAATAAAGCTAACTGCACTTTATCATAGATTAGCAAGTGCAAGACAAACAGGTCCAGGGAGGTGATACTTCCTCTCTATGAAACATTTATCAGGTCACAGTTGGAATATTGCATCCAGTTTTGGGTGCCGCACTTCAAGAGGGATATGGACAACCTCAAGAGGGTTCAGAGGAGGGCTACTCATATGGTTAGGGGCCTGCAGGCAAAGCCCTATGAGGAGTGGTTGAAGGATCTGGATCTCCTCAGCCTCTGCAAGAGTAAGCTGACAGGTGATCTTGTGGCTGCCTACAAATTCTTTTGGGAGTGGGGGTGCAGCAAGGAATCAAAGATGCTCTGTTTACCAAGGTATCCCATGGAGAAACTAGGAATAATGGCCTCAGACTGATGGAGAGCAGATTTAGGTTACACATCATCAGAAAGAACTTCTTTATAAGGGTTGCTAGAATCTGGAATGGGCTTCCAAGGAAGGTGGTGCTCTCCCCTACCTT
>NW_017729031.1:65694594-65696635 GCF_001723915.1 Gavialis gangeticus
TACACATCATCATATGGCAATGTTGCTACAGTGCTGTGCTTTAATAGTTTCAAAAGTACTTAAGCACAATGCAGAATGGGCAGATAGTGCACCATGGGTGCAGTTAAACTTCACCCCTACGCCACTGTAGAACATGCTATATTGGGGGAGCAAGCTGCTACAGCAACATAGTTGGTGATCAAGTGTAGACCCACGCAATTCCTATATCACCATGACATACCATACAGTGACATAGCACGTTGCTACATTGCCATAGCACAATATGTAGACAGTCTGGGTGCACTCAGCCCACAGGGGTCTAAACCCTCTGGGGTTTAAACAGTCCTCTGCACTCTGCACACCATCACATGCCCTCTCCCTAGGTCAACACAATAGGAAAGTGCTCAGTCCTCTGTACCCCTTGGGGTCTCCTCCTGAGCAGCAAATCATTTTACAGGGTTTACATAAGCCATTACCTGTCAGGATCACCCCTTATCTTACTACCCCTGTGTCTGCCTTGTGGAAGGGGTTATATCCCAGTTAACCCCTCTTTCTTGGTCAGCTGGGCAGGCCCACTGTTGACCTGGCCCTGGTGCTGCCAATCCCCTACCTTCTCTTCCTGCTATTGCTTTTTACAACCAGCTAGTTACAAGTTGGGCTTTGCAAAGCAAAAGGGGTTGGAGGGGATAGGCTCTGCTCTACTCTACTCTGAGCCCACTGTTCCTCTTCAGGGGGTTCCTGTACTTATCTGTGGAAGATATCTTATCCACCCTTCCTCACAACTTGGTGCTTTTCTGGGCTGCTGGTGTCTCTGCCTCCCTTCAGGCAGTCATCCCTCTCCTGGAGCTACAAAACTTTTTGCCTTAAAAGGGTCCTGATGCTTTTCTTCACCTGGCCCTCCCTGGAAAAGGCCCTATTTTCAAGAAGGGGAGGAAGGAGGATCCAGATAACTGTAGACCAGTTAGTCTCACCTCTATCCTTGGGAAAATCTTTGAAAAAATTATTAAGGAGCACATTTATGGGAGTCCAGCAGGAAAAACAAGGCTGAAGGGCAACCAGCATGGATTCATAACAAGTAGATCCTGTCTGGCTAACCTTGTTTCTTTTTATGACCAGGTCACAAAATGTTTAGATGCAGGAATCAAGGTAGATGTCATCTAACTGGATTTTAAGAAAGGTTTCAATATGGTATCTCATCCCATTCTCATAAATAGGAGTGGCTGTGATGTAGATGATTACACGGTCAGGTGAGTGGCAGATTGGTTTAGGGGTTGTACCCAGAGTGGTGGCTGATGGGTTGATATTGACCTAGAAAGATGTGGGCAGTGGAGTCGCACATGGCTCAGTTCTTGGACTTATGCTGTTCAATGTTTTCATCAGTGATTTGAATGAGGGTGTGGAAAGCACTCTGTCCAAATTTGTGGATGATAACAAATTATGGGGTAAAGTTAACACACTAGAGGGTAGGGAACCAATCCAGGCAAATCTGGACAGGTTGGAAAAGTGGGTGAAACAAATTAGGAAGCAGTTCAAGAAGGACAAGTGCAAGATGCTGCACCTAGGGAGAAGGAATCACCAGCACACTTACAGCCTGGGAGAGGAGCACAGCAGCAGAAAGATCTCAGAGTCATTGTTGACACCAAGATAAACATGAATCATCAATGTGATGAAGCGATCAATAAAGCTAACTGCACTTTATCATAGATTAGCAAGTGCAAGACAAACAGGTCCAGGGAGGTGATACTTCCTCTCTATGAAACATTTATCAGGTCACAGTTGGAATATTGCATCCAGTTTTGGGTGCCGCACTTCAAGAGGGATATGGACAACCTCAAGAGGGTTCAGAGGAGGGCTACTCATATGGTTAGGGGCCTGCAGGCAAAGCCCTATGAGGAGTGGTTGAAGGATCTGGATCTCCTCAGCCTCTGCAAGAGTAAGCTGACAGGTGATCTTGTGGCTGCCTACAAATTCTTTTGGGAGTGGGGGTGCAGCAAGGAATCAAAGATGCTCTGTTTACCAAGGTATCCCATGGAGAAACTAGGAATAATGGCCTCAGACTGAT
>NW_017729031.1:65701635-65702397 GCF_001723915.1 Gavialis gangeticus
GGAGCACATTTATGGGAGTCCAGCAGGAAAAACAAGGCTGAAGGGCAACCAGCATGGATTCATAACAAGTAGATCCTGTCTGGCTAACCTTGTTTCTTTTTATGACCAGGTCACAAAATGTTTAGATGCAGGAATCAAGGTAGATGTCATCTAACTGGATTTTAAGAAAGGTTTCAATATGGTATCTCATCCCATTCTCATAAATAGGAGTGGCTGTGATGTAGATGATTACACGGTCAGGTGAGTGGCAGATTGGTTTAGGGGTTGTACCCAGAGTGGTGGCTGATGGGTTGATATTGACCTAGAAAGATGTGGGCAGTGGAGTCGCACATGGCTCAGTTCTTGGACTTATGCTGTTCAATGTTTTCATCAGTGATTTGAATGAGGGTGTGGAAAGCACTCTGTCCAAATTTGTGGATGATAACAAATTATGGGGTAAAGTTAACACACTAGAGGGTAGGGAACCAATCCAGGCAAATCTGGACAGGTTGGAAAAGTGGGTGAAACAAATTAGGAAGCAGTTCAAGAAGGACAAGTGCAAGATGCTGCACCTAGGGAGAAGGAATCACCAGCACACTTACAGCCTGGGAGAGGAGCACAGCAGCAGAAAGATCTCAGAGTCATTGTTGACACCAAGATAAACATGAATCATCAATGTGATGAAGCGATCAATAAAGCTAACTGCACTTTATCATAGATTAGCAAGTGCAAGACAAACAGGTCCAGGGAGGTGATACTTCCTCTCTATGAAACATTTATCAG
>NW_017729031.1:65707397-65713401 GCF_001723915.1 Gavialis gangeticus
AGTCAGACTTGATGCTCTGCTAATAACATCAATATGGGGCAAAGGCTTAGCTCTTGGGGTAGGACTACATGTCTGGTCCTGAGGCCAAGGGTCCAGATCAGGTGTCCTGGGGCCCTTGGATCTGACAGTGTAGTGCCACATGGGCTGGGGTCATAACAACTTGGGGTGGGTGGGGGGTGGGCTTGGGGCCAGTACAACATCTGTGTAGTAGATCTTGGGAGGGCTAGAGGGGCTAGAAGCCATGTATTCTGGGATTCTGAATGACTACAAATTGATCATTTCATCTCCTTTGAACAGACGAACAATACCCTATCTTGAGCTACGTGGAACAGCTTAAAGATAACCCTTGCTTGAAGTAGTGCAACTTTAAGACTAAGTACCTTTAAGAAGGTACTTAGCACAGTTTAACATCCTTTAAACTTTAAAGTTTAAAGCATGGGCACTCCCATTTTAAGTGCCTGTAGTATAGTTCATAGGTAACCTGTAACCCCACCCCCCATGACAGGGATTAACCATGACAGGAGTTGTATATCTTCCACAGACCAAGGGCTAATGGCTTCCCTGAACCTTAGGTCTCTGACCTTCATACATCAAATAGAATGTTTGTAATGTCTGAACTTCTCCTAAATTTGCCTCAATATACACATATCATAACCAATTAGAGGAATTAATGATTATAAATTAGGTATTGACATATTCAGCAAAAGTTAATGTCCAAAGAAAATTTATATAGAATGTATATACAAAGAGATATAGGTGTTGAACTGTGGATAAAGCAACAGAGAAAAAATAATATTTATATACATTGACTGATACCTTAGTAAGATGAAATAAAAATTAATCTAAGTAATCCAGCAATCAAGTTGGGGTAGGGTAATTGCTTACTGCCAAAATGCAAGCTTAGCGAAAAAAGAGGGGAACACAGCAGGCTATTTCTTCTCATTAGAAATGTTGAAAAAGGAACAGGAAAAACACGAGTGCTGGCAGTTTATAGAGGAAGAATAGTCTATTGTAAAAGTTAAATTAAATGCTTCTTGACTTGAAGTATAACATTATATTGTGGACTGGATTGATATGAATCTTAGCATTTGTATTACAGTTGTTTATGGGAAATGTAGTCCTTGCTACCATTCTCCTCTATATGCTCCAGCCCCATATTTCCAGGAAGTCTGCACTCAGTTATAGATTTATCAGCACATATTTCCTTGGAATGGCATCAGAAATAACTGGTTATTAGTCAAATAGGAAGAACTTTTAGAAGTGGATGCAGCTGGATTTTGTCTGGTTGGCAGTTCTGAAATAGAGCTCTCACACAAATTGCATGGCCTCCAAAGCAAGACTAAGAACTAAACAAGAGAAGAAAATAGGAGTGTGGGAGGAAAATAGCTTGTTTAGATGAATTTCTTTCCCCTGGGCTGCTGTTCCACTTTCCATGGGGAAGCTGTTTTATTACTAGTTGACAGTTTTCTTGAATAATCTGAAAACCAGATTCCATGAGTTGCAATCTGTCTGGTTTGGGAGGCTACATATAAATTGCATTAGCCCTTCAGAGTAGACCCCAGGGGGAAATGCTAAGTTCTATCACCTGTTCATTAAAAATCAATCATGGCCATTACACTTAGACCAGTCTAAGTGATCTGGGTTTAGAAGTCAGTCTAAACCCAGAACCATACAGAAGTTTTGTGAACATAGGCCTGTCTAAAAATGGCTGAAACAGGTCTAAGATAGAGCTGGTTCGAGGTACGCTCAAATCAGATTGATCTAAGTTAGACCAGTACATCAAACTTCTGTTTCAGTTCCCCTATCAGTTCAGGCTAGGTCACTGTCCTCCAGCATCCCAGCCTCCTTTGCAGCCCTTGCTATCCCCCCCACAGGGAGGCATGCACAGTCCCATTCCCCAGCCCTGCCTCCAGCCATCTATCAGCTGCAGGCAGGCAGTAGTGAGAAGGGAGGCATCTGTGTCCCTGTAACAGGGCCCATTTCCCATTACTAGAGGGGAAAACAGGAGTTAGAGGTGCCTATTCTTTCCTGCCCCCTTGCTCTTTCTGGGTTGCCTGAAACAAGATGGCTGCTGGGTCCAGGTGCAGGCAGTCCCTGATGGCCCAAGAGTGGAAGTAGAAAAGTCAGGTGACCCAAAGCACTGTATATAAGCCCAAGTCTCAAGTCTGATAGGGAGTGTGACCATGGGAACTACAAGAGGAAAGAGCTCCTTATGGAAAGGAAAAGAGACTGAACTCCAGTTTGTGAATAAGGGACTTAGAGTGATAGTTGGGGGTGAAGGAGACCTGAGATTCTTCAGCAGTAACCAAATAAGTTCCAGAACCTTTTCTATCTTTTTTTGTGGCTTACAGAATGCTGTCCTAGGATGAGACAAACCTTGGATTGGCCATTTTTGCTTTGAGCTGAGCAGGAGCCTATGGTTTTGGATTGCACGTGTAGGCAATGCAAAAACCACTGAAAGTGTTGTTAAAGAGAAATCCTGAATTTCAAACATGAGTTAGAAGACAGAAGATATAGACTAGGGGAAAAGTTATGAGCCTGGAGAGGCAAAGCTTGATAGGGATTTCAAGGTGGTGGTAGGACTCAGGGTGACAAACCCTTAAGCCTAAGGTCATGCTCTACTGAATAATGACCTCCAAGCAAGAGGGTACAGATACAGTAAAAGTGGGACAAGTCCAGGAAGGCCCTGGCTCAGACAAGGGCCCAGCTTCCAAAGGCCTTCTCAAACTTTGGGTAGCCTTCCCTGTTGGTTTAGCTCATTGAGACATGGAAGGCAAGAGTATTGAGGTGGGAGAGCTGAAAGGGGTGAGGGAAGCTAGCAGGATGAGGCCCTTAAGTTGAGTATGCTATGCCAACCCCTTTGGATGGTTTACAGTCCCTGGCATGAGCCTTGGGTCTTGGGCACCTGAGTCCCCAGACTTCTCCCTCAGGTACAGTCCCACAGATCCTGACCTTGGCTTCCATACACCCAACCAGGGACTCTATGGTGGAACTTCTCACACTACTGGAGCATAGCTATAGAGGGCTACACCCTGCATAGAAGGGACTGGGTGAGAAAGAAAAGATGGAGGGATTGCTCTGTATGTGAAAGAGCAGTACACCTCCTTGGAGGCTGACATCAGCTCCAAAAATGGACAGCTTGAAACCCTCTGGGTCAAGTTGCTGGGGGGGTGGGGGTGGGCACGATAAGAGAGACCTAACTGTAGGTGTATACTACAGGCCAGGGGGAAGAACTCGATCTGGAGTTCACCTGAGAATTGACTGAGGCCACACATGCACATAACATGGTCATCATAGGCAATTTTAATTATCTAGACATCTCCTGGGAGAAACACTCAGCCAAGTTCAATCGGTTGTGATCCTTCTTGACCTGGCGCTCTTTCTGACTTGGAAGGTACATGTGACAACCTCATG
The DNA here is from genome assembly GCF_001723915.1 of Gavialis gangeticus. Taxonomy (NCBI): domain Eukaryota; kingdom Metazoa; phylum Chordata; order Crocodylia; family Gavialidae; genus Gavialis; species Gavialis gangeticus. Next base: position 65,710,812 of record NW_017729031.1, read on the forward strand.
ACTGACTTAAATATTGAGGGAAGCCTGGGCAACAGCAACCATGAAACCATCATGTTCAGTGTCTGACATAAGGCAGACAAATTGGATAGCAGGACTGAGGTCTTCAAAAATGTAAATTTTTGGGCTGGGCTTCCAGCCGCTTGAAACCCAGTGCAGGCAGGTGGGATGTAGTCTGGGGGCTGCACTGCACCCATCTGCAATGGGCTGGGTTCCCACCGCTTGAAGCCCAGTGGAGGCAGGCAGGGCACAGCCTGGGGGCTGTGCTCAACCCACCTACACTGGACTGAGTTTCCAGTGGCTTGCAGCTCCATGGAACTCAGCTCAGTGGCAGGAGGTGGAGTGCAGCTCTGGCTCTGCCTGCCTCCCACAACTGGGCTCAGCTCCATTGGGCTGGTGGAGCCGATTGCAGTGCAGCTCAGCATAGGGAGGCAGGCAGAGCTGGTTCTGTGCTCTGATCAGCTCTGCCAGCACCAGGGAGTGGAGCCTAGCACCAGGAGGTGGGGAGATCCAGGTTGGGGTGGGAGGCAGGGGAGATCCAGGGCTGAGCTCCCCGCTGGGCTGAGCCACATGGGGCTGCGCAGAGCCACTGGGAGTGTAGCCCTGGCTCTCCCCTGCCTGTCACCACCTGCCTAGGCTGCTGCTTAGAAACTCAAAATGTTTTGAAACTTTCAAAACATTTCGACTGGCCTAGTTTTGTTTCAAGGCTGTTTTGAAGCCCTCTGTTTCATTTTGATTTCACTATTTTGAACTGAAAACAAAAGTTGAGTTGAAACAGCATTGAAATGAAACAGCCAGTGAAATTTTGAACAGCTCTACTTGTTACGGGTACCCAGGAGAAAGCTGAACTCCTGAATGACTACTTCACCTCAGTCTTTCACTGAGCCAAGGGGAAAACCATGCCAGGTAGAGTAGAGGATGAGCATTGTAGGAATAATCACCTTCCTACTATTACTGTACATTTGGTGTATGACCAATTAAAAAAATAGACACATACAAGCCAGTGGGACTGGATAATCTTCATCCAAGAGTGCTGAAGGATCTGGCCAAAGTCTTTGCAGAACGCTTGGCGAAACCCTTCCACAACTCATGGTGCTCTGGAGAAATCCCTGAGGACTGGAAGAGGGCCAATGTTATGCCCATCCACAAAAAGGGTAGGAGGGAGGACCTGGGTAGCTGTAGGCCAATCCGCCTAACTTCCATCTTAGGGAAAATACTAGAAAAGTTCATCAAGGAACAAGAGGGGTTTCTACAAGTATGTCAGTAGCAAGAGGAAGATCAAGGAAAGTGTGGGTCCATTACTGAATGGGGAGGCAACCTTGTGACAGAGGATGCAGAAAAGGCTGAAGTGCTCAATGCATTTTTTGCCTTAGACTTCATAGGCAAGGTCAGCTCCCAGACTACTGCACTGGGCAGCACAGTTTAGGGAGCAGGTGAAAAGCCCTCAGTGCTGAAAGAACAGGTTAGGGATTACTTAGAAAAGCTGAACATGTATAAGTCCATGGGGCCAGATGGGATGCACCCAAGGGTGCTGAGGGAGTTAGCTGACATGATTGCAGATCCATTGGCCATTATCTTTAACAACACAAGGTGGTCAATAGAGGTCCCAGATGATCGGAAAAGTGCAAGCATAGTTCCCATATTTAAGAAGTGGAAAAAGGAGAATTCAGGGAACTACAGACCAATCAGCCTCACATCAGCCCCTGGAAAATTCATGGAACAGATCCAAAAGAAATCCATTTCTAAGCACTTGGAGGGGAAAAAGTGATTGGGAACAGTCCGCATGGATTCACCAGGGGCAAGTCATGCCTGACTAACTTGATTGCCTTCTGTGATGAGGTGACTGGCTTTGTGGATGCAGAAAGACCAGCATATGTGGTGTACCTTGATGTTTAGCAAGACTTTTTGATACAGTCTTCCACAGCATTCTTGCAGGTAAGCTAAGGAAGATGGCTGGAGGAATGGACTGTAAGGTGGACAAAAAGCTGGCTGAAGTATTGAGCTCAGGGAGTAGTAATCAATGGCTCGATGTTTAGTTGACAGCTGTTATCAAGTGGAGTGCCCTGTGGTCAGTCCTGGGGGTGGTTTTGTTCAATGTCTTCATCAACAACCTGGAAGATGGTATAGAGTGCACCCTCAGCAAGTTTGCAAATGACACCAAGGTGGGGGGAGTAGTAGATACATTGGAGGGTAGGGCTAGGATTCAAAGTCACTTAGACAAATTTGGAGGATTGGGCCAAAAGGCATCTCATGAGGTTCAACAAGGACAAGTGCAAAGTCCTGCACTTAGGATGGAACAATCCCCATGCACCAGTACAGGCTGGGAGCTAACTAGCTGGGTAGCAGTTCTGCAGAAAAGGACCTGGGGGTTAAGTGGACAATAATTTGAATATGAGCTGGCAGTGTGCCCTTCTTCCCAAGAAAGCTAGTGACATGCTGGGCTGCATTGGTAGGTGTGTTGCCAATAGGTCAAGGGAAGTGATTATTCCCCTCTATTCACCACTGGTGAGGCTACATCTGGAGTACTGTGTTCAGTTTTGTGGCCCCCACTACAGAAAGGATGTGGACAAATTGGAGAGAGTCCAGTAAAAAG
>NW_017729031.1:65718401-65718869 GCF_001723915.1 Gavialis gangeticus
AAAAATGGTGAGGGTGCTGGGGGATATGACTTCTAAGGAGAGGCTGAGGGAACAGGGCTTATTTAGTCTAGAGAAGAGAAGACTTAGAGGGGATTTAATAGCAGTCTTCAACAACCTGAAATTCGGGGGTTCAAAAGAGAATGGAGCTAGACTGTTCTCAGTGGTGATAGATGACAGAGCAAGGGGCAATGGTCTCAAGTTGCAACAATGGAAGTTGAGCTGAGATACTAGGAAGAATTTTCTCACTTAGAGGGTAGTAAAACACCAGACTGGATTACCCAGAGCTCCATCTTTGGAGGTTTTCAAAACCTGGCTAGACAAAGCTTTGGCTGGGATGATCTACTTGGGGATGGTCCTGCTTTGAGTAGGGGTTTGGACTAGATGGCCTCCTGAGGTCCCTTCCAACCCTAACTTTCTAGGAAAAGGACCAATGCTAAAGCTGCCCCATGAGGAGTCCACCCCATTGGT
>NW_017729031.1:65723869-65736200 GCF_001723915.1 Gavialis gangeticus
TAGGGGTTTGGACTAGATGGCCTCCTGAGGTCCCTTCCAACCCTAACTTTCTAGGAAAAGGACCAATGCTAAAGCTGCCCCATGAGGAGTCCACCCCATTGGTGCTGGTCCCCACATCCTCATAGATCTGGGAGCCAAGGTGCACCTGCAGCTGGACCTGAGCCCTCTTTACATCTTCTCAGGTGTGGCCAAGAGCAGGGAGCACAGCATACAGGAATGGGGGGTGGTGGGGAAGCCCATATGTATCCTCATTAAACCAAGTTGTATACTCTTCTGCTTATTGTGTAGTTCTGCTGAACTCTTAGATATACCTAATTGAGTTGTAGAAATATACAAATTACTACCACAGTCATATATTTCATCACCAATGAGTCCAAAATTGGTTCTAATGGATCTTATTTACCCAAGTTTGCAGCTGTGCTCTTCCCTCAAATATAATATTTTGCTTCTCTACCATGTTATTTTTTTCTTCTATCATTCTCAGACAACCATTGTACCCCAATGTGTTATCTGTATTTTTGGTGATATATATAGCTTATCATTCATTTCTCCTTTATCTTCCTAAAATACTCAAGTAATTTATTTTGTCATCAAATGCCATTAGTTCAGTTTCTGATCTTATTTTCTACTTCCTGCTATCACTTTCTCCATATGTCTCTTCATTCTGACAAGTGTGAAACAACACCTCTGAGCCATGTAACAGTAGTGTAATGATTCAATGATGATAGCTCATTTTTATTAAAGCCAAAGATAGCACTGAACAAAGTCTTTCATCTCTTTATATGAACTGGTATCTATTCTACCACAATTCTCTTGATTTATTTTCTATACATTCTGCCTGACATGAGAAGCTGTTCAAAGTATACACCTTGTTTCTATATATCCTATATATTCAATAATAATTTTATTTATGGTTTTTCCTTTGAACGTATGTTATCCTGGATTTCATTTTGACTTCAACAGTCTGCGCTTGTGTGGTACTTCTTTAACATGCAATAAAAGCCACACGTAACATTGTCTGCAACTATAAAACAATCAATCTTTCTTTCATCCTGCAAGTACACACCAGGATATAGCCTCTGACTGACTAAGGAATTTGAACTAGGAGGAAATAATTGTCTGATAGCAGGCAAATTTTTGGAGAGAAGACTCCAAATAATGATAGGAAAGTTAATCAAATTATGACAATTTTTCCCCCAAACTGGCTATTTCTGAAACAGAGATTGTGCTCATCTCTGAGTAAAGTGGGCATGTAATTGAAAATATGCATACATAAATGCATAAAATTTTGATGTGAAAATAATTTTTATCCCAATATTTCACATAAAGCCAGAGTTTGTGTGTAAATTAACACCATTTCACAGATATACTTCTAATCTTTTAATTGAATTTATTGCTTTAAAAATGTACCACGTTTTTCTAGTCTATGCATCTGTTTGCTTGATTATTATCAATATGGAATTTTAATCCTTGATTATAAACTTGATTTATAATACCCAGACTTCAGTTTTAAATGTACCATATGTATCCACAGAGCAGGTAATTCCACATGTGCATTGTGTTTACAGACACATTTGAGGCTTCAATTTTACAAGTGTAAAAATGGAGGGAGAGATAGAAATCAGGCCCTTTGTTTCAGTCAAACTAAGGAAAGTATGAAACTCAACAGTAGGACTGGTAATATTTCCTTACACCTACTCTATGGAACTTCTCTTAATTGTGATGTGAATTTCTTGGTTCTCTTCAAGTTGACTCAGTTTCAGAATTTCTTACATATATGAGAAATGCATTAGTTTTCACTTCATATTGATTCTGCTCATGTTTTGTGAAATGTATTCATGAAATGCTGCCAGTAAAACTTTTCTCCTAGATATCATTCTTGTCATTAATAATTGTTCCTTCATCACCCCGGAGAGAAAATAACTATAGTTATCCCATCATAATTTATTAACCTTCTTATAGAATCTGCTTTCTTTGAGAATAGTCTGATACTTACAGATTGATTAGTGTTTTTAGAATCTTACAGCTCTTTTCTTTCCCTTCCAATTTTTTTCATAGCTACTTGTATTCACCATGAGCATGTGACCTCTCTATTCTTAAAGTGGGTCTGCATACCTCCTCTTATTTCTACCAACTTGGTGCTTTCAGATTTTGCTTACCTTCTTGCCACTTTTTTTTGCAAGTGAATGTACTGCTTTTGGTATTCACATAGTTTTTCTCCTGCCTGTCTTTGAAAGGGTTTCTGATGTTTCCTATTCAATGCCTCATGTTTCTTACCCATTACCTTTATAATTCATAACTGATCCTTATATTCAAGATCTTTGATAACTTTTGATGTTCCTTTTCCTCTTAACTTCTACTATATAGCTTAGTTTCATCTACCAGATCAGTTGAACTGTATCTAACATGTCAATACAATACAGTCAATCACAGTTTTCTTTTTGACTTTGAGTTTCTTCAGCTTCACTTGTTGGATTCTTCAGTATTTTTTCTCTTTAGCGGAAGGTATTTGAACACTATTAATCTAAAGCTATCAGCATTTTCACTTTATCTTCAGCACAGTTACATGTCAGCAGATTTCTTACCTCTTTAATATTCATGTTTCTTTTAGCATAACACTTTCTTTTTGAACTGGTAAGAATTTAGATTGTTGCTTCAGTGCATTTTCCACAAGATACTTCATATCCACGACACATTCCATCCCATAATCATTTTCAGTCCCCTTGGCTCGGTAGTTTGTCTTATTTTGTTACTGCCTAACAGATTTTGTTACTTCCAAATTTTTAATAGCCTTTGGGCTAGATTATCTTATTTGCCTTAGCTGTTAAAATGGTATCACACTGCTTGTCCCAAATTCCTAAAGTTCCAGTAAAACTACACTCAGTCCTTTAAATCTGTTAATTTGATAAATTGGTTTGTTACATCATCATTACTATTATTACTATTATCATTATGAAAGGCACTATAGAAAACCAGAGCAGCCCTCAGTTCCTGCACAAATATCTTAAAATCTAAATAGAGGAGATGGACACTGGGTAAGAGAGGAGTAAAACCCACAAGCAGAGTAACCAGTTCAAGTGTCAACTAATATCATGTTAATGTTAATTTTATGCTTATTTTGGCATTAAAATTATTTAGCCAGGGATAAACTAAACAGAAAGAAAATGAAAGAGAAGGCAGCAAGTAGGGGTAGAACACAGGAGAAGAAAAAAATAGGATCAGGTGTGAAGAGAGGCTAAAATCAGTAGCATCAAGGAAAAATGGAGGCAAGAAGGTTAGAACAAACTGTCCATCATTATCAATGCAAAAAGAGTATGAATTCAGTTTAGAGTACATTTTTTCATAAGCATTAACTCAAGTTAGGATTCAGAGGTATGGACCATGCAACAGATGAAAGTTGCAGGTCCATTGTTCCAGCTGACCTCAATCTCTATGATAATTAGACACTCAACCGACAGAATCTCAAGGAAAAGCTCATCCTAAACACCTCCCAATAGCATTTGTGATGGTCAGCGAACTCAACCTGAGAGTACAAAGGCATAAAAAGTATAAGTAACAATAATAGCTGCTAAAGAAAACCTGTTAAGATACAAGACAGTGTGCAAGAGATAATTAGTTTCATTTTATTTTAATAGAAAAAAGGATGTAAATATGTTTATCAGCTGTATTTATTGGCAAAGGAAAAACTGTACATTTGTTTGAGGTAGGAAATCTCTCTTTCAATGCATGAGCACAGTGCCTAGCAAAACCTAGTCCTGATAACATCAAGAGCAAATATGAATGATTATGAATGGCATTAACAAAAAAGCTAACTCAGTAATGACAGACCAAAAGCAAATACTAATCTTATTTCATGGTCAAAAGGGATTTTAAAATCTGCTATCAGTGTCTGGAAAGAGAAGCTTGGGTACTACCATGAATATAATGGGAATTTTATCTCAAGACAAATACAAGCTCTGTACCATAGCTCATTTGCTCAGTGGATACACTTTACATGAGGCCAGGATGGATGTTTGCTATAGGCCACCAAACCAGAAGGAAAATAAGGCCTTCTTTAAACAACCTAGTTCTCAAAGGGAACTTTAATTATAGGGTCATCTGCTGGGAAGGAAACATAGCAATGTATAAGGAATCGAGAAAAGTCTTGGAGTGTGTTGGAGCAGGTAGCATGCTGCCATGTTTCTGCAGCATGTGCTACCTCTGGATTGGTGGAGGGAGTATGAGGATGGAGAGGGGCAGCCAGGAGAAGACTGTGGCCAGAGGACCAGCCAGTAGTGTCCCTTGCCCAACCGCAGGTGAACAAAGCAGGCCTACTGGTCAGAAGGCGACTGACAAACCCCTGGATATGTCATGCCAGGGAACCACTTGAAGACAGCTGGGTAGAGATTAAAGCAATGGAGACAGTGGCCAGAAGCTGGTACAAAGAGGGATATTGAGAGAGCTGCCACTGTTGGATGCCAAACCAGAAGGACTGAAAGCTCCTGAAATGGCATTCCAGTGGCTGCTTTTCTCTCTCCATCTGTCTGGCTTTCTGTTGGTCCAGTAAGTTCCTTTGCTCTCTTGTTTGTTTGTTTTTCCTGAAGAGGTGGGGAAAGCCTCTTCACATGTTGTTGTTGTTTGGATTGTGCTCCCCTCTCACTGTGCTGCAGAAAGCAGCAGGAAGGAGGACATTCTTTCCTTGAGAAGTCCTTTTGGTCCTAACGCTGAGAAGCTAAGGCAGGGTAACAACCCCGGTGGACTTGATTTCATTTTGATTATCTGATGCATCCCTAATGGACTAATTTCAGTTGATTGACCCAGGAACCTGGGATGACTTGATTTCATTTTGATTATCTGATAGCTCCTTAATGGACAGATCCATACTGATTAACCCAGGAACCTGGGATGAATTCATTTAAAATCATTTGTCTTATGGACTTTAAACAGACTTATCTTAATTGATGAACCTATGAACAGTGAGAAATTGATTTAAAGATAGTCTCAGGGAGCCGAAATGAATGGATTTAAACTCCTATACATTGACTTGGTAAGCCAATGATTAACTGCCAGTGGCACAGTTGGTCAATACAAGATCCAGGCCCAGACATATCATCCAGGAAATGGTAAGGGTGGGGTGTGAGGGGAGGTGGACCCCCATCAACAGAACATTCCAGGAGAACTAGCCTGGATCTCCATCAGCCCACACATCCAGCTTCCAATATTTAAAGAAACATCAAGGTGTGGCAGATGAGGTTGGTGATGTCGGTACTGTCCTGTACTGTGATGGCTCATTCTGGTAAAACATCAGACAGGCTCAGGCCACCATCACATTGCACTTACCCCTGACAGGGAGGACGGAAGGACAGCAGCAAAATAAAGACACCAGATTTCAGAAAAGCAGACTTTAGCACACTCAGGGAGGTGATCAGGATCCCATAGGATGCAGGAGAGTTTATTGTGCTTTAAGGAACCCCTTCTAAGAGCACAGAAGCAAGCTATCCCAATGTGACAGAAGAATGAGACATGCATTAGAAAACCAGCTTGGCTATACAGCTATCTTTTCAATAAATTGAAACTCAAGAAGTAATCCTACAAAAAGTAGAAACCTTCTCATATTACTAGGGAAGAATATAAGACTATGGCATGGGTATTCAAAGAGAAAATTTGATTATAGATGTAGCTGGTTAGGGACATAAAAGATAATTAAAAGATTCTACAGCTATGTCAAGACTGAAAGGAAGACCAAAGAAACTATAGGTTCCTTACAGAAAGCAGAATGGAATTACCTTCTCTATTCTGTAAGCGGCCCATAGTTTCTTTGGTCTTTATGGATTTGGTATTTATGGATGATAGAGAGAATGGTGAAGTACTTCAGAGTTCAAAAATAGGTGCAGCTACTAGATGACAAGCACAGTTGGCAGCAAAGATAGGAAAGAACTAAAATAACCTAGGATAATGAAAAAACAGGTTAGGGATTACTTAAAGAAACTAGATGCTTTTAATTCAGTGGGGTTGGATGAGATGCACCTTAGAGTACTGAAGGAATTGGCTGAGGTCATTTCAGAGGTATTAACTCTGAAAAAAACTGTCATTCTGACTTTAATAACTGGAAAGATCATGAAGCAGGTCCTCAAGATATCAGTTGAGGCCCTTAGATAATGAGGTGATCAGAAGCAGCTAGCATGGATTAACCAAGAGCAAATCATGCCTAACCAACCTGATTTCTTCAATGGTAAGGTAACAGGCTCTGCGGATGGGGAAAAAACAGCGGACATGATCTATCTTGGCTTCAGCAAGGCTTTTGACACAATCTCCAACCACATTCTCACTAACAAGATAAGGAAATACAGACTAGATGAAAGTACTGTAAAAAAGATACATAACTGGTTGGATCATCACACTCAATGAATCCTCATCAATGGCTCAATGTCTAGTTGGGAGGAAGTATCATGTAGGTTCTCCAGGGGTCTGTCCTGGGTCCATTAATGTTTAATATCCTGATTAATGATTTGCAAGATTTGATGGGATACATATTTAACAAATTAGTGAATGACACCAAGTTGGATGGAGTTGCAGACACTTTTATATTGAAGATCCAGAATGACCTGGATAGACTGGAAAAATGGTCCACTATCAGTTGGATGATACTCAAGAAGGACAAGTGACAAGTCCCGCTGTTTGGATGGAATAACTACATGCACAAATCCAGACTGGGGAATGACTGGCTAGTCTGTAGTATTGCAGAGAAAGATATGTGGGTTACAATAGAGCATAAACTGCATATAAGCTAACAGTTTGCTCCTGTTGCAAAAAAAGGGCAACAGCATGCTGGACTGTATTAATAGAAGGGTTACTTTGCAAGCCAATGGAAATTATTCTTCTGCTCTTTTCACTACTGGCAAGGACTCCCTTGGAGTACTGTGTCCAGTTTTGGGCCCCACACTTCAAGAAGCATATGGACTGTTTGGAAAGAGTTTAGCTGAGAATGACAAAAATGATTAGAGGCCTGGGAAACATGACTTATGAGAAAACAAATTATTTAGTCTGAAGAAGGGAAGAATGCTGGGGGATTTGATAACAGCCTTCTCTTCAGATATCTGCAGGACAGTTACGCAGGACAAATACCTGCAAAGAGGATGGAAGTAGGCTTTTTCTGTGGCTGTAGGAGACACAATGGCTGCAAGCTGCATCAGACGAAACTTAGATTGGAGATCAGGAACAACTTTCTGACTATGAGGGTGGCCAAGCATTGGAACAGGTTACTTTGAGAAGTTGTGCATTCTCCTAGTATAACATAGAGGTGATCCTGTTATAAAATTGAGTAGCCTCAGTACTGGTCTCTTTGTTTTCACTGATTTCAGCATCCTCTTTCAGTAGCTAAAGATCACGTGATCCAAAATACATGCTATACACTTCTTTCTCCTAGATATTCTTCTCACAATGGTTTTATAGCTGAATTGCATCTCCAAAGCAGTCAGAATTGGATCCTGGCTCTGAATTTGGCTTTGCTTACCTATGATAAGCAGAATACAATTTACTGAAAATTTATTTTATTTATAACAGTTAACAGATAAGATGCTGTGTAATATTTTATTTCATTTGCTATTTTGTTATTTGGGCAGTTTCTATTGCATCTAATGGTAATGTAAAGGAGATTTTTGTCAACATGACTGTGATACTACATAGATAACCTTGATCCCAGATGAACACACAAAATCATTGATCAACAAGGTCACCAGTTGATCAATACTGATGGATTAATTAAAACAGGAGGTGGAGATTTCCACAAAAAGGACAGTTGAGTAATTTTGGCAGCCTAAGAATTATAGAATGCCAGTGACAATGCATTAGTCAGTAAGATAAATTCTTATTGAATAATTGTGGTGTCGTGATTAGGGAAAACATACAATGTTGTAATATTTTGTACAGTATTCATGTATTTGCTTGCCTGAGCATCACCGTGGAAACATGGCAATGCATCTTGGACATTACAAGAATGAAACATGGTTGATTTTGCTACATTGGTTTAATCTAATTTAACTTAAACTGGACACTTCCCAAGCCCCTAAACTTTATCTTGCTCGGTGTATGTATGGTGTCCTGTGCAGTAGAAGTCTGGGCCTTTTGGATGCCACTATCATGCAATTATAAATAATGATATTATATCCATTGACTTTATATCCATAACCCAATCCATTATCCACTGATAATATATCTATATATATATAATACTTCCTTGACTTTGAGCTCAGGAAGACTTGGGCTCAAATGAGTTTGAAACTGGAACTTGTGTCTCTGTCTCCCAGGTGAATTTAAAAGTTTTATTTTGATTTTGGAATTGTTCTTGTTTCTAGGCCATCTTTTTAATGTTGTTTCTTCATAATAGAGAAGAAAGATCATATGACAAAAACAGCCATCTTGAAGCTTTTAGCCAAGCTGGAGAAGCCCTGAACCACCTGGCTCTAAGAGCTGTTGTGCTGGGTTGCAACAGGAACAACCCGGCACCACCCAGTCCTAGAAGCTGAGTAGGAGCACTTCCATATTGTCCAGCCATAGAAGCCAGGTTCAGGGACATGGCAAGAACAGCGGGAGTCTTTGAGTCATTGGAGCAGGTAAGAGCTTCCTAGGGCTGGGTGGTGCAGCGCTGCTCATGTTAGATATCTATGGCTGAGGGTTTGAGTGGGGGCAGGGCTGCTCAACATGCAATAAAAGAGCACTCACACCCTCTGTCCAGATAGGCAACACTTACAGGTCTGTCTACCAAGGCCTATAGGACCATTTAACCAATTACTCAGTGTCCTATCAGGGTGAAAAACTAGGGGATTTTACATATGCACCCTTTCTAAGTGTTAAATTCAGCCTTCCACATTTTACCCATTATATCTGTCAACAACCTTGCTGGATTGTGGTGCATCTAGGTAAACTGGTAGTAGGTAGGAAGGCATCTGGAAGAAGAAGAGAGGGTAGGAGTGTATGTGTCTGTAGGAGTGGTGGGGAGTGGGGTGTCCAGGCTGACGTGCACACAGTTCTAACCAAGGTCCTTATACTTTATTTTACTATAATTGCTGAATTATTTGGAAGAAAACTGTTTCTTTTAGGTGGCTTCAGATTTTGTTTTTCTTTTTTTTTGGTGGATGTGGCTTTTTACAGTTTGCTAGAGCTTCATGTGTGTTTCTGTTTCCTTCATCTTCTGTTTTTATTCACACTGAGCAGCCTTCGTATAAGCTGAAAGTGGAACTCTCCAGGGACTTGTTTAATATCTCCCAGGGACACTGGCCTAAACCAATGTTCTAGTTGATTTGAGACCTTATTTCCTGTCATATGGTGGTATTTTCAGTGGCTTATATATTTTATTGAATTTCAGGGTTGTTGTATTATTAGTTGTTAAATATATTTACAATCAGGAGCTATGTCTGTCAGGAAGCAACATAGGGAATGTACTTTTTGTTAGATTAGTTGAAAATATGAGGGCTTTGAGAGATTTTTATATTCCTCTGATACCACGAACAGTTTTAGAGTGAGGAGATTTAGCCCATATGTCTGTCTGGCAGACAGGGTTTTAATTGCTTTATAGCCCTAAGAGATGCAAAAACTATTTTCTCTGTTGCAAACTATTTTGGGGCTCAAGAATGCTTTATTATTGTTTTTATTTTTCTTTCTTTTCTGGAATATACTGGGAAATGAAAATACCAAACTGAGCAGTTCTCAGCCTTCATTTGCAATGCCCTCAGTAGCATAATATTTTGGAATCTTATAATGTTATCTTGTTCATTTGTCTGACTTGTAAGTACCAACTACACATTACAAATAACAGCTCAAGAGATTCAGCCCTTGCAGATTTAGTCAGTGATAAACTAGGTCTGCAAACTATCCCTTCTCTCTCCCCACTGCCCCCCAAAATCTCTTGTTCTCATAAGTATTTTCATAAGATCCAAATCCTGTACATTCAGATAAGCAGAAAAACAACATGTTACACTATCTTGGACTGTCTTTTTATTTTTTGACTGCATAACCATAACATCAGGTTTGTGGTAAGGAAATCTTTCAGCATAGCAAAGCCATGTCCTCCACTGGCATAAATGAATGCAGTTCTATTTACTTCCACAAAACAAAGTCTTTATGGAAGTGAATACCTCTGGACCATTATAAACAACTTCAGAGAATTTCAGTGCTTATATTTGTCAGGCATCTTTGACTAAAGAATGGACGTCTGTGGAGTCGGCCAGCCTCCCAACATCTGAGAGTACTGCAGCATAGATGGATGCCCAGGAGAAGAAGAGGGAGAGCAGGTGGAGAAGGTACTTGACTGACAGATAGTGAGACAAAAAAATTAATGTGATTGTTTCTGCATCATGCCTTCTTTGATTTGATCTTTATAGTTGCCTATACCACTAAATTATCTCTCATCACCGTGGCAAGTGGTTTGACTGAATGAAGGCTGATTCTAATTAAATCATGAAAGACTGAAAAAGCAGGTAATCACCCTACACAAGCAACATGTTTTAACATTTCAGGAAAATATGGATGGATGGTGAGCACCACTTTTCCTACAGGACCTAAACTGCACTTTTCTTGCCTTGGCCATGTTATTTGCACTTTGATCTTTCATTAGTTTAAATAGGACCCCTCACAAATACATAGCTTTGTACTATGTCTCTAGGCATTCACATCTGTAAAATGGCACTACAATGGCACTAATGCTATTACCCTATTTTACAAAGTGGTTATGTTTCATTGATTAGTGTTTCTGGGGCAGTTTAAGATGATCAGATGGAAATTATATATGCACACATCATTGGCATTTATTAATATGTTATAATAATTTTAAGACTCTTTGGAATGAGTATATTAAATGATCTTTTAGTGCCATCACATCATCTCTCTTTGCCTGCATTCATGTGGGAGGACTGTTTTAATGTGGGGCCCAAGGTCACAGTATTTCATTTGGCTCTGATAAAGAGCCTGACATTTAAAATGCTGATTTGTTTATAAGTATTTTGTCACTGATATTTTAAAAAACACGCTTCATAGCTGTTTCAGAATAAAAATTTTAAAAGCTCATCTTTGATTAATATTTCACAAATCTCTCCTATTCTTGCTATCCCCCATGATAACAAAATTATTTTAATAAACATAATAAAACCAGTTTGGGTTTTTTCTAAATTTGTATCGGCAAGGACCTCATTATTTCGCCCCTTATATAAAGGCATATCTTTATCATCCAACTCCATAAGTAGCTTTACTACTTTCAAGTAGAACTTATTACATAGTGGCATTTTATTCAACATGAAATGTAGCAGAATCTGGCCCAAAAAGATGACACTGTTTTGCTCTAAAATGGTATATAAACATATCTGGACCCAATTCTGATATCAGCTAACAAATGCATAAATCTAGAACATTCTCATGGATTTCAGGTAGTCATTCTAGTTTTACACCAGTGTAATAGTGAGCAGTATCTGGTCTTTCACCCAAGTTTTATATAAATACAGTTTGTAAAATGGTTCCTGACAGCCTGGTCAAGCATATTTATTTCAGTCACTTCAGTAAAAACGGTGCTGCCTTATTCTTTACTAAGGGGAAGATAAGTACACAACATTAAAATGATCTGCCGAGTGTAACGCTGATAATATACACCATTTAACAAATATGTAGCAAGTAGCAACCCATTTAAGATTATTACATGTTTGTCCAGTGCCTATTAAGTGATGGACAGACAGTTCTGTTGTATAAAGCTTGCAATATTTTACATTAAACAGCCCAGATCCTGTTGTCAGTGGGCATGTCTATATGTTCATCAATGTGCCTTTCCTACCATGCATTAAGTTTCATACCTCTAATATGAGGTACTAGGATAAAGGTGCAGTAACTGTGCTAATGCAGAGTAAGACAGGGTGACCTTTTTTGTGACACTTAATGTGCAGTAGATTAATTATATTGCACATTAGCATGATTTTTGCTGTGATGTGCTAATGCACAATAGAACAGTCCACTGTACATTAAGATGTCTTGTGTAGATGCACCCAGTTATAGCATCATAAATCCAGAGAAAGTCCAATGGAGTCAGAGTAGTAACTGTAGATTTACATTTGTGTAACTGAAAAGAACATTTAGACCTAAAACTTAGAATTAATTAAAACCTATGTAACCAACACTTATTGATCAAAGGAATCTGTCTATTTGGAATTTATTCTATTTGTGTCCTGAACAAGTGTTTGTCATGTGGGGCCAGGCCAACTCTCAGGATCTCAAAATTGCACCGTTAGATGGGAGGGTGTGACACAATTTCACATATACATGCACAAAAATCAATTAGGCGCATATATACACACTCAGCACGTACACACATACT
>NW_017729031.1:65736211-65736481 GCF_001723915.1 Gavialis gangeticus
AATCAGTTGTCAATACCTGCACACCCAATACACATACACGGATTACTAATTCGTATATAATACACATGATTTTATATATATATATAATTTTCCAGTTCACACATACACAACACACCTACACATACACTCAGGTGAGTTCCTAACTTGGGTGGTGTGGTGTATATGTATGTGCTTAGGGTACCTGGGATACCTAGGGTGCTTGGTGACTATGGGAGGGGAACTCAAGGGTCAAAGATTTCCAGAAGGAGGGGAAGGAGGGAGATGGATGGG
>NW_017729031.1:65741481-65747151 GCF_001723915.1 Gavialis gangeticus
TGGGTGGTGTGGTGTATATGTATGTGCTTAGGGTACCTGGGATACCTAGGGTGCTTGGTGACTATGGGAGGGGAACTCAAGGGTCAAAGATTTCCAGAAGGAGGGGAAGGAGGGAGATGGATGGGGGTTAAGATGAGAGAGGGAAAAATAAGAGAATGAAAGTGCCAGGAGTGAAAGTTGCCGGGGCCAGGATTAGAACTAGCAGACTGGAGGGGAGCTGGGGTTACTTAAGGTCACTGGGGCTTGGGGTAACTTAAGGTTAATTGGTGCCAACTGATTAAAGGAAAATACCCAAAGCCATCAGAGCAGAGGAGCTATGCTAGGGAGAAGCTGGCACAGAGGCTGGGGCTGGAGCCAGAGGAACTGAAAGGTGCTAGAAGAGGGAAACTAGGACTGGAGGGGCTGTGGGGAGCTGGGAAACTGCGCAGGTGCTGGGAGCTGCTGCAGGGAGAGCAACAGGGATCGGGGAGAAGGAAAAGGTGGCGAGACATAAATGGAAAGCTGAGGGATCGAGAAAGAGGGAGGCAGAGAGGCAGTGGAGCAGAAGTGAGGGTGGTGAAGGCTGATATTTGGAGGAGAGCAGAGCCAGGGTTTGGAGGAGAGCAGAGAGGAAGCCGAGATGACAGAGAGAAAGAGGTACAGAATGAAGGTCAGAGGAATGGAGAGCAGAGATTGGAGCAGGGTCAGGAGGTCAGTAAGACGAAAAACCCAACTCAGGCCATTCCAAAATAACAAGTTTATTAAGCAGACAACACACTACACAGCCCCACGAAGTTATTGGTACACACATACACACACACACTCAGACGAGGGGAGCAGGAGTCAAAGAGGCTTGGTAGAGGGGCTGAAGTATGGGAGGAAAGAGACTGGGTCCAAGTTGGAGGAGGAAAGGTATAGATAATACCTACCTATCCCAGGCTGAGAGTTGATCCTTGATGGCCAGTCAGGGTCTCCTTCAGCAAAGTGTTCTTTAGAGGGGGGGTCTCTGGCAGGGCCTCTGGGGGTGGATAGGTGGTACAATGTGGAGCTGGTCTGATCTGGTTGGAAATGGTGTTCCTACTGGGTCTGTCTTCACTACCCCTCTTTGTAGGGGCAGACCTTCTATGACCTTAGTGGCAGGGGCATGCCCAGGCAAGGGTCAGCCCTGGTGTACTGAGCATGTGCACTTCAGGTGAAGACATGCAGTTTCATAGTTTCTAGGGTCGGAAGGGACCTGAGCACATCATCAAGTCCGACCCCCTGCCATGGCAGGAAATAGTACTGGGGTCAAACGACCCCAGCAAGGTGTTCATCTAACCTCCTCTTAAAAACCCCCAGGGTAGGAGCCTGCACCACTTCTGTTGGAAGTTGGTTCCAGTTTCAGGTGTCTGTGTTGCGATGATGCGTTGGCTGGTTTCTGCAGCAGTCTTTGTCTTTCAAATTTCTGTTCTGTTCCTGGGTGAGGGCTGTGGTTCCTGGGTGAGTCAATGCAAGGCAATGGTCTGGTCATTGAGTTGTTCATTCAGTAGAGGCCTGCTACCATTGTACCTCAAGCACCCTTATTCATTCCCATTCATTCAGGAACCAATTTACATGAGACTGGTTAGACATGAGTCACAGTTACAACATAGGTTATACCTGGACAGAGGACACAAGATGGAGGCCACAAGATGGAGGCTTGACATACAAAATGGAAACTTGACATGACTTATGCTAACTTACACATGTAGGCCTAAATCATACAGTATTAGTAAAAATCAGTAAAACAGTAATATAAAACAGCAAAAATCAATACAAACATAATAGGAACATAATATAATACAACATAAAAGGGGCTTGTTACTATGAGGGAGTATAAGAACTTAGCTTACCTAGTATTATTTGTAATCACTTATAAGGGATAGAGAGGGCAGAAAGAAAGTCAGAAATGCTTGGGGAAGGGGAGGGAATGCATTTTTAAGTTAAAAAAAAAAAGAAAAATCTGGTGAGGTTTGCTACACAAGGAGGACTGCCTGACTCTCTGGGAAGTCTCACAAAATACATTCCCATTATGTACAATATTGCATGTTGTAAAATAGTTAACTTTATCTTTAGTTTAATACAGTAAAAATGTTGAAAAAATATGCAGAAAACCATTCTTGGTTAAATTCTTCTTTGTCTAATGGGTGTTTTTGCTGGGGTTATTTTAAAGTTATTTATGGAATTACGGCATTTGCTTACTGTATTTTCTACATTACATTCTATATCATATCTGCCTTTTAAGGGCATCAGCATATTGCTTTTCCACAGGATAATAACTGAAATGGCTGTGAACCATTTTCAGTATAATAATCACAATGTGATCAGAGTGGCTGGTAAGCTGCATCCTCAAATCTCCTGATAGTGGTTCTTTAATCTTCTCCTTTCCCCATATGTCATCTTGTTTTTATAAACTGCTAATCTGGTCATTTTTTTTGTAAATATGTTCAGAATCTCAACTTTTATGTGACAGATGTTCTTTTTCTTGCAATTACACTTTGAATCTTTGCTGCTGCATAACAAAAACTTTTCCATTTCTTGGTAATGAGTGAAAATGGTTAGTAACTGCTGAATTGGGGAAATGATGCTTCATTACTCTCATTCCTTATCCATTCTGTTTTCAAACACACTTTGCTAGCCAAATCCACTTAATCACAACAAAAATATTGTTGGTTTAGATGCTAGTGTTGCTGCAGTCTCTCTCTGCTGGAATCCTGCAGTCATTATCCAATGATATATAATGCTTTGGACTGGATTACCAAATGATGTAACAATGCTAAGTGTGTCTAATTTAGGAACTTGCTTAAGATGACTGCTTTATATAAGGATGCATAATGCAAATGAAAATGTGCTGCAGTTATTTTATGGATCCAATTCAATCCCTAAAGCATTTATCTGCCTTTAAAAGAATGTATCTTGGCAAGCTTTGACAGTAAGCTACAAGGTGCTGAGACAGCTAAACTCAAGACTCGCATCTCACTCACCATCAGACACTGCATTTTGGCAGTTAGAAAATAAGCCAAAATTAACCCCTATATATATATAATTATATATATATATATATATATATAGGTGTGTGTATATATTATGTGTGTGTGTGTGTGTATGTATGTATGTATACACACACATATGTATGTGTGTTTAGTTTTTATTATAACTCACACACATAGATATAATATGTACATGTATAATATGTTTGTATGGGAGCATGGGCGGTACTGGTATTATACTAAAATGTTTAAATTTGTTGCTTCAGTTATTCTAAACAAAAATAAGTGATGTGAAGTAAGTTTGGTTATATTTTTTAAAAATCAAAAGCTTCTGATTGAAACCATTATGTATATTCAATTTACAATCAAAATTGCTCTTTATTTATTATGTAAAAATATATATTAGAAATATTACTGAATAGAACGAAAGCCAATTTACTTGGCTACCCCATTTCATTTGGATGATGTGGTCTGACTTTCAAAAAGGATTGAATAGCCAGTAGCTCATACTGAGATACTCAGCATTTTGAAAAGCAGTCTAATTTTAGATGTCAAATATCTGTAGGACCTTAACTTCAGGTTTCTATGTTTTAAAAATCTTTTCTCAGGTTTCTCACAAAGTGAAATGTGCTGCATTCTAAGATCCAGCTGGTTAGTGGTAGATTTTAAAATATCTCCCTTTTACAGTCAGAGACTTTCATCGAGTCTCTCAGCCAGTAAGCCGAGAAAGACTACATTTTTCCATTGGACCAAAGGCAAGTCACCATAATACCTGCAACTCTATCTATGGTTTGGTCTCTCAATTTTTCACTAAATCCACCCATCACATTATTTCAAAAAAACTATGCCATATTGTTCCTTATGAATTCAGTGGAAATTCCAACTAGATCATGGTTTTCTTAGGTAATGGAGCAGAAGAAAATTAGGGAATTTCAGAAAAAATGGGAGGGAAATTCATAAAAAGCAAGAGCAAAAGGAGAGAACAAATTTAAAATTAAAGCAGGAGGAACCTGGCAATTTTCCTACAAGACTGTTTTATACTTTTAATTGGTTTCTAGTTTTCCATCTCCTTATTTCATTTGACTTAAATAAGGAGTTTGTTTCAAATCTAACGCATAATGTCGCATTAACCATTTTCTGCTGTAGCCAAGTTCAGAATATACACAGTTTTACCTTGATGTTGTAACATACAATGTGTCTACTTCTAGTACAGTGGTGCTTCTCTTCTCTTCTAGACTTTTTCACTAAGTGATTATGGATTAATTTGTGCAAGAGCAAAAGCTTCAGAAAGGACAGCATAGCTAGGCTGCCTTGCTACAGCATCAAAGGAATGCTTTGCTCTGGACTCCAGGCGGCTATTACTTGTTGGTCCAGAGGTAATTGGTACTTGATCATTTAGGATGGTACTAGATCATATAGTCATACCTTTAGGCTACCTACACACATTAAAATGATTAAAACCCGGGAAAATTCTCCTGGGTTTGTTTCCCTCATGAAAAAGCTTACCTAGAGACTTCTGAGCAGACATTCAGACTCCAGTAGAGTCCAGTGAGAGACACTCTCTCTCTGTGCTGGAGAGAGGAGAGGAGAAGGCACCCTGGGATGCTGGGCAATTGTGCTGTAGCTATTCTCAGAAGAGAACATGTACAGACATTTGCTTTCCCAGGAGAAACTCTACTAGGAGTGATTTAACCCTGGATGTTCCTGGGTTGTTTTTCTCCCACAGTGACCATTTTTACTCTGGAAGAAACATCCTGAATATCTGTATACTCATGGTTTCTAGTGGGAGAACAGCAACTCTCCAAAAAGAAACTGAACTTCTGTTCATGGCCAAAATACTAGTGATATTACCACTTTTCGCTCTTGACTAGAGAACTTTACTTTGTTAGCAAAATAGGCTGGTAGGCTTAGATGTTTAACTGTTTCTTTTTAAAAATTGGCTATAGGAAGCAAATGGATAGCAAACTGCTAATTCACATGCTGAACTCCATTGTCTTCGGTGGAACTATAGTAATTTACATTAGCTGAAGATTTCAACTATGTTAAATAATCCTGTTGGAATTTAAGGGCTTTGTTACCTTATGCTGTAAGCCACACAAATGTTGATTGTCTTTGTGCTAGCTTGGAGTTTGGAGCAGTCATACCTTTAGTCCTAGAAACATTCTCTGACTGGCCCCCTACCTGCACAGCTCTGACTTACCACTGGAAGGCTGTTGAGCAGGAAGGTCCTTTCCAGCCCTACTTCTCTGCTTCACGCCTCCCTCACCCTCCACAGCTGCAGCATTCTAGACTGTGGGGAGGGGAAGGAGGTGGTGGGGTCCCTCAAGAGAGAGGCTGAGGAACTTGGCAGGGGATGCACAGGGAGGTCGCTGCCCGTCCTGCTCCCACCTCCAATGGCAGAGCTGTGCTGACAAGATTCTGCAAGTGGGGAGCCCCAGGGAAGGGGAGGGGCAGCTTTTCTGTGGGAGGATCATAGGATCAGGTAGCAGCAAAGCAAATGGGACAGGGATTTCCCCAAGCTAGTGGGTGGTTGTGATCAGATCTGCCTAGGTGCCTACTCCATGGCCAGTGCCTGGAAAATCCCAATGCCCAGCTCCTGTGTAAAACTGGAATCACGGAGACCAAAGGAAAGGTGGGTGGAGAGACACTGTCTGGTGCTGGGGCTTAGATTCTGCCCCCTCCG
>NW_017729031.1:65747278-65755550 GCF_001723915.1 Gavialis gangeticus
CCCCCCCCCCCCCCCCCCCCCCCCCCCGCTTCTCAGCCCTGTCTCTCCCCCAATTCCCAGCCTGGCCTCAGCCTTGAGGTTACTCTGTCTGCAGACACTCCAATCAATTCTGCTCCATCTGCCTGTGCCTGGGCCCTCTAGGCTGTATCTGTGCCTTTATAAGGAGGTCTGCTATTATTTGCTTGGAGCCAAAGACAACACTGGCTCTGCTATTGCACAGCATCAGGCCTCACATGATGACTCCTGTCCCATGTGAGCTCTCTTCCTAATCCATAGTCACCAGCATTCCCAATGGGCTGCCCAGGACTGGTGTTCAGCTATATCTCCCTCCCAGAGACAGAACAATAAGCTTCCAGCTGCAGTGTTCAGCTCTTAAGATGGATCCTAGGGATGGGGGGTTCCTGCATGGGACCACTTCCCTATGTTTGTTGCTTTTTGCTTCCCTATGCCCTATGCTTGTTGCTTCCCTATGGTTGCTTGTTTAGACCTGATTGGACCTGAAATAGCCCAAAGGAAAATCTGATATGAATCTCAAGGTTAATCACTTTGGAAGGGGGGAAAGAAAGCAGCAGCAGCAAGAGGACAATGCTTTATTTATTTCTCCCTGTCTCAGCTCCCTCCCTCTCCTGCATGGAGAGTTCTTGCCCTTCACCAGAAGAATTACGCCTACTACCTCCAGCAGAGGATGGAAAAAAAAAAGTCAGCTGGGAAATAATGGAAATACTGTTAGCAGAACCAGCCGGGAGTGAGAGAGCCCACAAAACAAGAGGGGAGGGGAGGGACGACTGCATCCTGGGATAAAGCATGACTTCAACTTGAGTGGAACAGCTGTGAGGAGTGGCCACACCTTAATGGAACAGGGGTAAATTTATGCTGATTGGAGATAATTGTGTCCAGAAATGGTATAACTTTGAGCTGAATAATGAGTGCTTCAAACCACTTAAAGGTGTCAACATGCAGTCAATCCAGGGGTTAAGAGCTCCAGGAATCCCCTAAAATTACTGTGTAACAAGGCCCTAATATTCCACATGGTATTTTTGCTGTGTTTGATTAACACTTTATTTTGCTAGAATGATTTATCATTGACATTTCTCAAACTTTTTACTTATACCAGCATCTTTATTCTAACTCTTATCAGAATTAGGATCAGAATGAGCTCTACACTAAACTCTTCTACCACTAATTGTGATGAATACTTATTACACTTAGTATTGATTGAATGTATATTTAAATGACTAATGAAAGAAAAGGGATTGATTTTTTTTTGGTGGTCTTTGTAAGTCTTTCAATGTATTTACTGTGAGTACACTTCTTTGGTAAAAGGCTTTTGCGGTGAATCTGTGGGAAAAAAAAGAATCTTTACCTTACCATTACTTATACTGAATCTCAGTGATCCCTAGAGACTCATTAAATCTATAAAGATATAAAAGCCCTTTTTTCTAATGGGTTGACATATTGGTTGTAAATAAAGCATCCATCCTAAAAGGGATAGAAAACAATTTAAGCTAGATTTTGGAGTTGTCTAAACCCTTGTACAGTAAACAGAAATATGCTGTTTAAGTGAGCACTTCTAGACAATATTATTTTAGATACAATATTTTCATTTCCTTTTATAGTGGCAGAGGTACTGCAACATATTAGTCTGATTCACCTCCAGTAGAAATACCCAAGGCGTGATACAAATATAAACCTATTTAGTACCTGGAATTTTGAAATTTGTTGTTGTTATATTTATGTTCATTTAGAAAAAGAATATTTGTTTGATTTATGGAGGGATAAACTGTCTAAACCCATGTTTAGTCATGCAAGAGACGAAGGCATAGTAAAACCTAGTGCTCCATCTTTCCATTTGATTTGGGTAAGGCACAATTCTCTGAGAAGAGCAACGTTTACTCAAAATTAATAGAACTGTGTGGGCACCTGCCTTTAGGAAAATCATCTAAATCTAAATGAAACAAAATCTGTTTTCTCCCTGAAATGTGTTATTTTGAAATATTGCATGAAGTAAAATATATTCCAGTGTTTTGGGGTCTGACTTGGTTAGATTCAAACTGATGAATAATTTCTGTCATGCGAAAGCTGTGTTTTTCAATGAGTAAACTATCTGTCTTAATGTTGCCAAAATCTAAAGACTGCTTCCTCGGTGCAAGTGGGGAGGGAGAAGATGGGCCTATATAAAAGCCCAGAGTCTGCTCTTTCTGTTCAATAGCCTAATGCATAGAAGGAAATTAACTCCCATGCAGAAAACATTACAGTAACTTACTCCCCTGCAGCAGAAAAGGTGGGTGAGCAGAGTTAGTCTGATCTACTCCTGGGATGACTCAGGTATGGGGCACTTCTAACTGAAATTGTAAGCTTTCAGGCACAAACACCCTTCATCAGACATCAGAGTAAAGATTGAAATGAAAGTTCATATTTTATAGGATTTTACAGAGGAGTCAATAGTTGCAATACTCCTCTGGGTAGGCCGCTCTTAGCTGGTAAGGTGTCTCTCAGCTCTCTGGTGAGGCTCTGTGATGATGCAAGTTACCCTGAACAAAAGCAGGGGCTTTTGTTCAATTCTATGAAATCCTACGAAAAATGAATTTTCATTTCTACCCAGAACTTTTACAATCTTTTTTCCGATAAAGAGTGTTTGTGCCTGAAAGCTTGCAATTAAAGAATATTTTTTTGAAAAAATCTTGTTGGTCTACTAAAAGATATCACCTCTACTATGAGCCCTGATTGCTCAGTTACAATGCTGTGTTTTAGACATGTTCCACCTTCCTGTCAGAAGTTATTGTTGGTTTCATCCTGTGAAACGGTTTACCCTTTAGACAGTAGCAAGACAAAATAGGCAACTCAAAGCTGACTTCTGAAAATAAGTTGGAGTGTTACTCATGGAGCAGTTTCATCATGATCTCACTTCTGAACAGCAAAGGTTCTATGGCTGTCAGAACATTGTAGCAAAAATAGCAGTATTAATTAATTGACAAAATCCATATTTAATTTTGTCCTGCATTTAGCTGATACAGATGTTTAAAACAATGACAGCAAATACTTGTTTAGATGACATTTATGTTCAGTTTAATATTTCACTTCAAAATAATTAATGAACAATGAGAGAGGTCTTCTTGTGTATTGAGTAATAACATTTCTTTCTAAGCTTCTTTTTTTGTGGGCTATGTTTACTGTCAGAGTATTGTGAGGTTTCTATCTGATTCCAAACTTATTTGGACTTATCCATTCCAAATTATTAATGCAATGGTAGTTTCTTCTCCTTTTCTCTCCCTTTTCTGTACTTTGTTCTGCCCTCTGCAATAAACCAAAGTTAATGCTTCTTTATAGAACAGCATGAGGTACTGCATGAAGCCTTAGTGAAATATTTATGGTACCTATGCCCTTATTCTTGTTCTGACCCACAGAATAAGGGTGGCAAAATTGGTTCTTTAATGTATGTAAGCTGTAGGGGAATGAAAATGTGAAGACATTCAGATGGAGTTGGAACTCTCCATTCTTTCAAAGAAGTGTGGTATGGTGCCATAATGGGGTTGGGAGGTTCAGCCTTAGTAAGGAACTGGAGACACTAGAACCAAAGAGAGTAGGTTTTTAAGACAGCCTTATGAGCATCACTGCCCTGAGAGATATATAAAGGTGTGAGGCAGGAGAAGGAGGAGGAGGACACATTTTGGTTTCAGGCAATTGAAGAGATTAAAAGTTCTTGGAAAGTTGTTGGTGGGCAGCTCTGAGTTGAAAGAGACTGAAGAGCAGAGTATTGGCAGGAACTGTGGAGCAGAGAAGCATTGCCACACTGGCAAGTGGAAAGGGTGCTGACTGAGAAGGCTGGAGGTTGCAGAGGCAGTGTGAGCATAGACAGAGCTATGGAAGAGGTCAAGTGGTGATTGGTATCTTTGAGAGAAGTGTAGCTTTTTGGGCAATGTTAGTAACCAAGGCCTCTTAAGGTGGGATTGGTTTCTCCTACCCCTTCTACTCTACCCATTGAGAAAGCAACATTGTTCTTCAAGCCAGTGAGACACATGCAATGGCTGACTATTTTGTGTGATAAACAAATGTAATATTTGTATTGATATTGAATGATACCAGTGTAAGGCATTATGAGTAATACATCTGTATGCTTTTGTATCAATACAAGCCTACCAAAACTATTGAAACATTTTCATTCATGGTTAAATTAAAGTGATGTAGCTAACTTGCCTTGCTACAGGAGCATGAAGATAAAACAATTACCTTGTAACAGCTGATGTAGAGTGCCTGAGTACTCTATCATTTTAAAGTGGCTAAAAGATGCTGAAAATCCTGCACTAGTGGAGGGAGTTGCTGAGGGACTTGGGTGGTCTAAAGGCTTTTACCTGGAAAATATAACCTGAGAGAAGTCAAAGGCAGAGAGAAAAAATGAGCTCCTTCTGCTTTACATGCCCACAGTGATAATGCATTTTACATAGATTTATCTGCTATCAGTAACACTGGTAAAAATTTGTAGTAACTTCATTGGGCGTATCCAGATGAGTGCTCATGTGCCTCTTGCAGCGTCTCAAAGTGCTTTGAGATGCTGCAAGAGGCATGTGCAGGAACAAAAAAAAAAGTCCCTGTGTGGTAAATTTAGACCCAGTAGGGGTCAAAAAATACCCCAAGGGGAAAAAAGCGGGCCAGGGCATGGTCCTAGACTGTGTCCTGAGGCAACTGGAGGCTCAGTTCTTCAAAGTGATGCTCTGGTAGCCAGCCAGGTAAGTAGGGGGTTGCAGGAAGGAGTGCAAGGGGACCATGGGGGACCTCCTGGCCCCAGTCTCCGTTCATTCCACCAACTCCCAGTCTGTTCCCTCCACCCCTCACTTGCTCTTCTGCATGACCCCGGCCCCCCACACTCACTGGCAGTAGCAGCAGTGGTAAGGGCTGTTTGGGGCTTGACGGCACAGCCCGCCTGCATGGGAGGCAGCAGGGCTCAGCCCCAACTGCCTGGCACCCATGCTGCCACATTGCATGGGTGTTTTCCAGCTTGGCAGGGCACCGTGCGCTGTGTCAAAGCTCCAGGCCACTTGGACTGAGAGGCACTGAGCTCAGGGTGACAGCTGCGGCACCCCCCCCCAGCTTCCAGGCAGTGTGCAGCACCCTGCCAAGCCAGGCTGCACATGCATGATCCAGCAGCTGCAGTGCAGGTGCCAAGCAGCCGGGGCTGAGCGCTGCTGCCCCACACTGTGCCATGAGGCCTGAGCGGCCCCAACTGCCACTGCTGCTGCTGCTAAGTGCCCTGGGGCATGGCACCAGAAGCATTGCAGCTTCCCCAGCATCTAAAAGAACCCTCATCAGGGCCCCCTGAAAAGGAATTGCAAGGTACCCATCAGCCTCCAGCCATGCTCTTGCCACCAGCTGGATCATAACCTGGTGACAGAAAGAGTGCACATGGTGGAGCCTGGGGTCTCGGTATCCCAGGGAGAGGGCCACCACCAGGGAAATTACTCTCTCCAGGGTTTGGAGCTGGGGGAGCAGGGGCCAATTAGGAATATAGGGTGGGCCAGAGCTGAGGACCACCTTGGCCCCAAGCTCTTCTAGGGGCTCGAGGGGGGGCATACTTGCTCTCCAGCATGAGCCCCCTCTTCACGACCTTTTGTGTAGCAGCCTCTGAGGCAAGAAAAAAGCCTCTTGCCATGAAAGCAGGAGACCACCATGATCTTGGGGCAACAGCAGCAGTGGTGGTAAAAGCTGTCCAGT
Source organism: Gavialis gangeticus (assembly GCF_001723915.1). Taxonomy (NCBI): domain Eukaryota; kingdom Metazoa; phylum Chordata; order Crocodylia; family Gavialidae; genus Gavialis; species Gavialis gangeticus. Next base: position 65,752,985 of record NW_017729031.1, read on the forward strand.
TCAGCCACTCAGGGTGTGCTTCAGGTGAAAGTGGATGTGAAGGCAGGGGGTGGCGGGCAGCTGGGGCAGGAAAGACACCTTTGGGCTCCAGTAGTGATGGTAGGGGAGGGGCCCACAGACAGTGCAGGCTCTCTCTGCAGCTTGGTGGTGGGCTGGGCAGCTGGCTGGAACAGGAGTGCAGAAGCTGGGGTGTGTTGCTGGGGTGCGGTGAAGTGTGGTGGACCCCCCTAAGGGGGGACAGCAGCATATGGCATGCAGAAGAAGACCCCCCCCATGGGGTGAGGGACAGCAGTAGAAGAAGCAACAGCCCAAGGCAGGAGGGAGTGCATCCAACTTACCTCAAAACTCTGAGAGCAAGTCAGCAGCCACCAGTAGTCAGAGGCAGGAAGAGGCCTGGTCATCTTCTCCCCAGAAGCTCCTGAGACCAAGCTTGCAGCAGCAGCAACAGAAATAACAGCAGCCTGGGACAGGAAGGGGCTTGGCCGACTTCCTCCCAGAGGCTCCTCCCCCAGTCTATTTGTAATATTCAAATACTGTGGACCCTAAGGCCCACCCCGCTAACTAGTAGCTCCTATTGTATGGGGGCTAATGGGTGAATGCTACAACAAAATACTTGGGACAACTAATGAAAAAAACAGGATAGGAGTATCATGTGGGTCAAAGGCTCAAAATGTGAAAATAAGCACACCTCAGGGGGACACTGAGCAGAGCCCCCTGGGCCATACCCACCAATGCTCAAAGGCATCCAAGGAGCTGTGGACACTACACACTGGTGCTTTGCCTGGGAACATGCATGGACAAGTGAGAGGAAAGCAGCCCCACAGTCTCTGGGCACCTTCCTGGCCAGAGCCTCCTTCCTGGTCAAGTACAGGGCCCACTTGGCCAGGGCCAGGGCCAGGAGGAGGTTGACCAGGAGGGCTCAGGACTTGGTGGGGCCATGGATGCGGTGACCACCCAGAAGCTCCTGAGGGCAAGTAGCCCTGACCGGCTGGCCAGGGCAGGGTTTTATACTGCTGGGGCAGCACAGGTACTGGCCCTAGGCTCTAGCTCCCCCTGGCTGCAGATCTGGGAGGAGCCAGGTAAGGTTGTTTTGCCCCAAGTGGCACAATTTGCTCCATAACAAAGTGCATGTCCGGGCATGTGTGCTGAGGGAAAAAGCCCAGCTCAAATTTGCACCACTTCTGTTTGAGCTGCTGCAAGCACATGTGCTTGTTTGTGCGGACATGCCCATTGAAGTCAAAGGAAGAACACAAAGTTGGTGTGAGAGTAACTGAAGGATGAATTTGATTCAATGGACTTTAAATATTTAGCAGGTCTGACTGTATAATGTTAAGTATACAGTGAACACTTCACAGGGTATAGACAATTATCAATGCACAGGTTTTAGGGTTTTTTTTTTCCTTTTTTGTTTGGTTGATTGAAAATACAAGATGTAACTTGCAACAACTATGACCTAGAACACACAGATCAAGCATAATGTTATAACTCATTTGGGTTGATGTTTTTGATGGAAGCTGGGTCTGAGTATATTATATTTATATATTAACATAAAAAAACAGATTGACCTCTATTCCTACTAAAGCTGGTTAACAAGTAGATCCATGTTGGAAGCAGAAGTAGCAGTTTGATAGCATCGCATACTGCTTTCCTGTCCAAGCCTGTTGAATATTTAATTTATGGAGAAGACAACAAGTTATCCATCTTTCTTACATTCTGTGCTGCCTTTTGGTTCAGTAATGATGTGGATCAGTTCTCCTCACTACTACAGAGGCATAAGAGCTGGACTTCATCTATGATTAAGAAATTAAACTAATTCAAATGACAACATTGTCATGTTGTTGATCCAAAAATCTATTTCTACCAATAGTAAATTAATACCAATAGTAATACTAATTACCAATAGTAAACTAATAGTAAACTAATAAATCTTTTTCTTGGCATAATATGTATCCATTTTTTTAGCTAGAGTCTACTGTACTTCCATAATCCCTGAAGTATGAGAAATTAGATTTGACTAAGAGCTTCCCATTGCAACTCTGGAAACTCCTAAATGATTAAATACCTAGTGGCTAGTATTCCCTTCAGATTTGGACTTGGCCAATTTGGGGGACAGTGATTTGGTTAGATAATTCAAATCACCATCCTGAATCAATTCAGCTGAATCTGATTCAGAGATTTGGTTGCCACAGAATTGGCCAAATCTCTGAATCGAACAGGCCCTGTCCCCCACCCGCTCTCCCAGCCCCATCTGCTCTGCCCGGCCTCAGCACACCAGCACTCACTGACTTCTGCCAGGTGGTGGAGGGGCAATCTCTGCTGTCCCACACTGAGTGGGGGGAATCTACCATGAGCCCCCAGAGGCCCCGATGGCCACTGCAGCAGCCAGTGAGTGGGTTGGTTTTTTTTAAGTGTTGGGACATTGGGGCCAGGTGGGGCAGCCATTGATGGGGCTGAGAGAGCAGGCAGAGGTTGGGGGGTACTCAGGGGACTAAGGGAACAGGCAGGGGATGGGGACTGTCAGGGGTCTCCCCATGATTCCCTGCCTCCTCCTCCAGCCCCCCCCCCC
>NW_017729031.1:65755644-65770237 GCF_001723915.1 Gavialis gangeticus
CCCCCCCCCCCCCCCCACTTACCAGCATGCAGCCCGGATCCAGCTCCCTGAGGCAATGAGTGGGAACTGCCTGAATCTCCAAATCTCTTTGAAGCTCTCTGAATCTTTTTTGAATCAATTTGGGGAGCTTCAAATTGATTTGGACCTTTTTATTGGTCTTCCAGTTTGATTCAGATTCAGAAATTTGGCCTCTGAATCAGGCCGAATCTCCTCCGAACTGAATCAGCCCTACTTCACACAGCCCTACTTAATACTGATTCCCTAAGCTATTCCCTTTAACACTTTCTTTTCAATGCTTTGGCAGTTCCTCAGAGTAATAGAAAACAATTTTTAAAATATATATAGCTAGACTAGATGCTGATGTCATTTCCACTCATATGTAGTAGGATTATCTCCACTGCTCTCAGCTTCTCTGATTATTAAGATTATAACTGAACTTTGAAGTTCTATAAGGCATTTCCTACCATTTATTAGGTTAAGGAAGGTCAAATTTGCCATCTGTATTTGTTGATTCTTCAGCATACCAGTCTATTCTGACATTTTCATGCAACATAACTAATATAAAATCTCATGATATCTGAGGAAGTAAATTTTGATATGATGGACCATCTGCTTGCACCATATCATTGTAAGTTGCCATAGGCTGTCAAACACCTAATTTGTTAGTATCTTATTTGCCTTTCCAAAGCAGAAGGTGAAACTGAGGAAATCAAACGAGAAGAACAAATGTTGAATGTCAGCAAGAGACAGGGCCCAGCAATACATCAGAATGCTCATGTGGTGATCTGCAAAATAACTTTGAGCCATTGCAAGGTAAAGATAAGAGGCTCTGGCAAATGTTTGTTGAAGAACATCATGCTGCTAGAGAGAGAGAAGGTTAAAGGAAGTCATAAAAAAGAGAACAGATTAGAAATGTATAGATAATAAAATGCCTACCTGAGGGTACTTTTTTGTGATCCTAATCAGCACAGTAAGAGACGTAGCATTGGCAACAAATTCTCTCTAACTGTATCCCTACTGTTTTCAAGGTTTTTATTATAGTACTTTTTAGTTCATTCCCCTGTTTTAATTTTAAATAGCATCCTGAATGGATTTACAGCTGTTTTTGGTAACCTAAGAAGTCACTTATTTAATTCAGGACTCAGCAGTCCATTCTTATCTGTTGAAATTTGGATTTAGTTTTCTGGATTACCTATGGCTTGATAATCTAATCTTATTATGCCTTGGAAAACTGGCATGCAATATTTGTTTCCTAGGCAGTTCAGTGTATTTAAAAAATATGTCATCTTGTGCTTCTGGTTTGTTTTACATTGTGTCAATTTTAAATATGCTGTCCTTGAATTACTTTTACATTTATGTAGTGATTTAAATGTGCTTTTCTCTAAATTACAAGGAGATATCACATTATTTTTATCAGGGTTCACTTCAAAAAATAACAATAATAAAGAACTTTTGCTAAAAAACAGGAATAATAAAGGTGACATGTTTGTGGGAGTTATACTTAAGACTCTAGTAAAACCTAGAAATGATATCCTTTTCTTGTTGACAAACCCTTAAACAATACGTTCCTGAGGTTTAAAACAGTAAACTGCACAAAGTAAAACACTGTTTTTGACTGACTAGTTTTATTTTAAAATGTACAGTTGAAATTGTTTTAAAATTTAAAATTGAAATGGTTCTCCAGTATATTTTTCTTTAGAACACTTTTGGAACATCCTAGACCAGTGGCTTTCAAACTTTTTTTTCATTTTCAGACCCTTAAAACATTTTGAATGGAGGTGCGGACCCCTTTGGAATTTCAAATGGAGATACCCCTTTGAATTGTAAGTGTGGGTATTCACATACTTTGAATTGATCATAATCATTTTTTGCAGTCCCTTTAGACATAGTCTGTGGACCCCCCAGGGGCCTATGGACCACAGATTGAACACCACTGTCCCAGATTTACATCTCAGTAAACCAAAATTAACGCCATTGAACTAAGCTGATTTACCCTGAGCCTAATCATGCCCCATAGATTCATTCACAGAGTATATTCTCTCCCACGCTCAACAAAAGCCATCCTATGTTAAGATGGAGTCTATGGGTACATCCACACATGTGGACATTTGGTTCCCCAGGGAGAACTAACAGCTGGCATATCTTGTGCCACAGCAAAAAAAGACCAAAGTATCACATGCTCAGACAGTATGCCCTTGTAGCATGGAGAACACTGGACTGTGTGGTATATGGCGCTGCAAACATGTTTGCGGAACCACATACCACACCACTGCACTCATCTGGATGCATCCTATGATAAGAAAGAGTACTACTCTTGGTGCTTCAAACAATGGCTGCAGATAGAGAATCTTGTTTCTCAGGGGGTTCAATATATTTAAAAAAGATGCATTCTCCTTGTGCTTCTGGTTTGTCTATTTTAAAAGCACTTGTGCAAAATCTGTGAGAAAACAGGTTATATGAAACAGCCCTCCATGTAAATGGCTTTGTTCCCCATTAGGATATAGTAGTTAGTAGGCAATCTTCATGGACTTTCCCATAAATAGGCATACCATACTCTAGTAGACTGAGACTGGCGCATCTCTCTCCTCAGAATTTTCCATGCCAGGGAGTTTTACAAATATAATTGAAAGTAGTGCTTGGCATTCTATTGCTAGCTCATAACTGCCAGTATCTTCTGACAAAATGAGGAATTATTTGCATAAATTGATTTACTGGTTTATCCTTACAAGTCTGTAAGGATTTTCAAAATGTGTGGTAATAGAAACCTCACAAAAATCTCAAGACTAGCTGAACTCTAGGCTCTCCCTTTTTTCTCTTAAAGTTAGAAAAGGATAGGAAGAACCATCATTTTCTTTGAGCAGAAAAGAATAAAGGTAACACAGATGTTGCATTTGTACTGGGAGAAAACTTTTTATTCCAGGATCCTACAGATGGATCAGTCCATTGTCCCACTTCAACTACTTGTAAAATATGCAAGATAAAATTTACTAACACTTTTTCCTGGGACAATGCTGCATATGTCTCTTACTTAATAGCAGTTCATTCAAGTTAAAAATATTCATGTTGAAAAAAATGAAAATAAACAATTGAAATTCAGGTCCATATTCTGTTCTACCTATTAGACATGTAAGTGGAGTTATATGCCTAAGGCAAATCCTATTCCATCCTGCTTGATTCCCTAAAATACTGTTAATACAACAGTTGGGTGTGTCTGCCTCCTCAATATTTTTTGACTCAATCCTAAGGGTAAGATGACAGACTAGAGCAAAAGCAGATTCTTAGTGGCTTTTCAGGGCCCCAAGCAGGTGGAACATGTTTACACCCAAGGGCCTAGGTCTGCTTGGGTGCCTGATAGGTAGAACAGAATCTGGCCCAAAGGGTTTGAGCCTACAGCCATTAAAATCAATGGCAACACACCAGTTGAGTTCAGTGCTCTAGAATCAGACATTGAGAGGGTTTTTGCTGTTCTGTGGCAGACTTGTTCTTTGCACAGATCATCTGGGGCTATGTTCTTCCATTCTCTCCATACCAAACTAATCTATCACTCCATAGGAGAACCATGTGGCTGCTTCTCAATAATCCATTTTGAACAGAGTGGAAAGAGAAGAAATTCTTTTGTGATCCCTCAAGGTTGGAGGAAGCTGCAAAGTGAATCAACATTCATTACCACAGTGGCTTTCATGCCTGTGTAAAATAGCCAGATCTACTTTAAAATATCTTCAGCAAACTTAATTATTCTAGGATCTATACTGATGATGTGGATGATGTTCATTCAACTTGACCAAATGCTGAAGCTATACCCACCACTGGCATAAAGTCATTCGTACCTGTGACAGGAGTATCAATATTGAAGCCTTTCTGGGAGTGGCTCCGCCCTCCTGTAATGGGCCAACCGCCTGCTTACTCGCCTGGCACGCCTTGATCTTACTTGATTAGAAGATGGTTGTAATCAGCGGGAGGCTGCCCACTTTTCCGTGCCCCGGTGACAGGGGGCACTACCTGCGGTGCCTTTTCCTCCCCTACACCGCAGCCCAAGCCTCGCAGATGGAGTTGACGTGGTTTGACCTGGGTCTTGTTGTTTTCTGGCCCTCCTCTTTACTCCCGGGGCTCCTCACTGCCCCCTGTCTCACTTGCTCTGGGGCTCCTCACTGCCCCCTTGTCTCGCTCTGGGGCTCCTCACCGACCTCCCCTAGCTCCAGGGCTTCTCGCTGCCCCCTAGCTCTGGGGCTTCTCGTGGCCCCCTAACAAAGCTGCGCCCTCTCCAGTGCCAGGAGGCCCCACGCTACCGTGGAGCTCCTGTGAAGCCTCCTCCACCCCTAATAGCCTCACCCGGTCCTCCTCCGGTCAAAAACAGTAAACATAAAACATAAAGCCCCTGGGCTACAACATAAAAACTAGACCATCCCGTTGAACAAAAATCTACTCCCTACTAGAGAGCGAGGGGGCGGTGGAAGAAGGGCTCCACCAACCTCAGCAGTGACCAGGGGATGCTCTCATGGACAGAGTCCTCCCCCTCTGTCCGCTGCTGAGTCCCTACTCCCATGGCTGCTGGAGAGGGACTGCCCTCCTGGCCTCCTACCTGGGCTTAAGAAGGGATAAGCCCTGCCCCTTCCTGGTCAGCTGGTTTTACCAGTTGCCCTGGCAACCAGCACCTGTGCAGCCCTGGTGACTGGCAGCTGAGCCTCCCCCTTTTCACCACTAGGGGTCTCCCCAGAGCAGTCTCCGCTCTCAGGCGCAGGGCACCTGAGTGCACTGCGACACACCTCCCCCCTTTTTGCCCCTGACTTACCAAGCTGAGTCTTCCCTTTCAGTGGGAGCTCTGTCTTCCCCAGCCGTCTCCTCTGGCACCCGACCGTCTAGGTACAAGTGGGCAGAGGTTTTTAGGCACCTCCTACTCGCCTTTTACCCAAGGCGCACCATGTGGGATTTGTCGGGAGCTACCCACCACAGGTAGTCCCCCCACACTAGCCAACCTTGGTAGGCTGACTTTTCGGGTTGTAGGATGGTCCCGGGCAAGGTGTATCCCTCTAACGGAGATGGCAGGTGCCTTATTGTCATTGTTAGGGGTTCATCTCCCTGCCGCCTCATCAGTCGCCCAATCAGTTGGCCCCATTTGGTAGATCCCCGTATGGGGGGGTTCATCCTGCCTCTTAGCAGGGCAGATAGGGCCTCCCACTATACGCCCTCTTTTTGTCTCTCTGGTTGAGGATCCTCCTGTTTCTCCTGGCCCCTCCCTCTCTTCATACTGTCTCGATAGAAAATCTGCATTTACCTTCTGGGTTCCAGGGCGGTGTTCCACCTTAAAATAGTACGGTTGAAGACTAAGGGCCCATCTCATGAGCCTGGCATTGTCTGTCTTCATGCTCTGCAACCAGTGCAGGGGCACATGATCAGTTACCAATGTGAATTTCCGTCCTAACAAATAGTATCGAAGTGTTTCAATAGCCCATTTAATTGCCAGACATTCTTTCTCTACCATGGCATAACTCCATTCCGGCAGGTGTAACTTCCTGCTTATATAGGCTATGGGGTGCTCGTCCCCTCCTTCTCTCTGAACCAACACTGCACCGATGGCCACATTTGATGCATCCATTTGCACCAGGAAAGGCTTCTCAAAGTCCGGTGTGTATAAAAGTGGTTGTAGGCACAGCGCGTCTTTTACTGCTTGAAACACCTTTTCTGCTTCCGGTGTCCATTTTACTTTGGTTGGAGCCCCTGCTTTTGTCATCTCTGTCAAAGGTACAACCAGATCTGCGAAGCGAGGCACAAACTTCCTATAGTAACCGGCTAACCCCAGGAAAGCTCTTACTTGCCTTTTAGTACGGGGGGCCTGATACCTCCGCAATGCCTCCACTTTGCTCAACAGCTGTTTTACCTTCCCACTCCCTGCTAGGAACCCTAGGTATTGTGTTTCCTCTTTTCCTATTGTACACTTCTTTGGGTTTGCTGTCAGCCCAGCCCTCCTCAGATCTTGCACCACTGCTCTCAGTGCAGCGAGGTGTTCATCCCAGCTTTCCGTATATACAATAATATCATCAATGTATGCCATGGCATAACCCCCGTGGGGAGCTAGTACCTTATCCATTAATCGTTGAAACGTAGCTGCAGCTCCATGCAGCCCAAACGGCATGCGCCGGAACTGGAAGAGCCCCCATGGGGTGGTGAAAGCAGTCTTTTCCTGGTCTTCAGGTGCCACTGGGACCTGCCAGTAACACTTTGTCAGGTCTAAGGTGGAAATGTAATGAGCTTGCCTGATGTTTTCTACTAATTCATCTGCCCTGGGCATCGGATAGGCATCGAACTTGGCTACGGCATTTACTTTTCGATAATCGATGAAGAGGCGGATTTTCCCATCGGGCTTCAGCACTGCTACGATGGGGCTCTGCCAGTTGCTATGTGATTCGCATATGATGCTGTTCTCTAACATTGTGGCAATCTCTGCTTTTATCTGGCCTTGGAGCCGCTGGGGAATTCGCCTCCAATTCTCCCGTATCACCTGGCCCGGGGGAGTTTTTATACGGTGCACCACCCCCTGGGCTTCCCCAGAGGTTCCCCGGAACACATCTCCAAAGCCTTCGACCAGCTCAGCTGCCTGCCTCCTCTGTTCTTCCGATAACCGCGGGGCCAGTTCTACATCACCTGGTCCGCTTTCCTCAGTCAATGTGGGTCCCAACTCTAGTTCTTTGGGGTGAGGGGCTAAGTACATACACACCTGGTCTTCCCATTTTTTCAACATATTGACGTGGTATACCTGTTTCTTTTTCTTCTTATCTGGCTGGTATACCTCATAGTCCACCGGTCCCACTCGGCGTGTGATTTTGTAGGGTCCCTGCCACCAGGCGAGTAATTTGCTTTCACTGTCGGGCAATAGGACCAACACCCAGTCCCCCATATCAAACTTCCTTTCCCGTGCACCCTCGTTGTAGTGTCTTACTTGTCGTCGCTGGGCTTCTCTGAGATTCCCTAAAACCACGCTCCGAGCTGCTTCAAGGTGTTCCCGTAGTTGGATTACATATTGGACAATATTTTAGCCTTTACTTTGCTGTTCCTCCCAATTTTCTTTAATCAGGTCCAAGATCCCCCTGGGCTGCCGACCATACAATAATTTGAAGGGTGAAAACCCGGTGGATGCCTGGGGTGCTTCCCTTACTGCAAACAACAACAGGGGTATCATTTTGTCCCAGTTTTGAGGGCTCTCCACCACAAACTTTCTTAGCATCTGCTTTAATGTCTGGTTAAAACGTTCCACCAGCCCGTCTGTTTGGGGATGGTACACTGCTGTTTTCAGGTGTTTGATCCCCAGTGCTTTACTGACTTCCTCGAATACGCGCAATGTAAAGTTTGTTCCCTGGTCAGTCAGTAATTCTCCAGGGAATCCTACTCAGGAAAATATCTTCAAGGGTTCATTCGCCACCCTTGGGGCAGGTATTGTTTGCATTGGCACAGCTTCTGGGTAACGTGTCGCATAATCCAGCAGAACTAAGATGTACTGGTTTCCAGTGCTGCTCCGGGGCAGTGGCCCGATGATGTCCACCGCTACCATCTCAAAAGGAACCTCCACCAGTGGCATTGGGATTAAAGGGGCCCTTGGGGGTGGTCTTGGATTTACCTTTTGGCAGGCGGGACACGAAATGCAGAAACTTGCGACTTCCTGCACTAGACCTGGCCAATAGAACCTTGCCCGAATGAGCACTTCTGTTTTGTCCCAGCCTAGGTGCCCGCCCACGGGGAGCTCATGAGTCACCTTCAATAAGGCCCGTCGATACCGCCGCGGGACCAGCAGCTGCGCAACCTCCCCTCCTTCTGACTTCTTTTGCTCAATCCAGTATAGGAGGCCATTTCTTACTTTGAACCTCGGGGTAGTCCTCATCAGTTCCGGCCTCAGGACTTCATTGTCTCTTCAGGCTAGGTGTTCCTGCAGCGCCGCCCGAAAGTCGTTCTCTCAGCTTTGCTCGAGCTGAAAGTGTTCATCTTCCCCCAAACGGGCGACGTCGACCCTTTGTCCTGCTTCCTCTTTGGAGGGGGGCTGTTTGGTTTCTCCCACAAAACCCTCTGTGCTCTCCGCACCCCCCACACCAGCTATCTCTTCCAGCAGCTCGGGCCAGTCGCCACCCAATACTACTGGGTAGGGTAGGTGTTCTGCGACCCCCACTAACATCCGGTGGGTCTTGTTGCCTACCCGTAGGTCGACCTTCACTCTGTCAAAGTTGAGGGGGTCCCCGCACCAACACTGCACCCTTGTACAATCTGCTCTCCCCTTCGCCCATGCTGGTAGCAGGTCACTCCGCACCATAGTCTGCACTGAGCCCGAGTCCAGCATCACCACTACGCTTTTGCTCTCTATTATTACTTCTGTCAGAAATGCGGGTGGCACCTCTCCCGCCCTGGGTTGATTTGGGCTCTGTAGCCGCACAGTCCTACCTGCATTGTTGGTTGGATCTGGGTGTTCTCGATCATGGCGGCCATCTGAGTCTATTGTTGCACGGCTTGGTCCAGCAGCCCTTGCATCTTTCGATATAACTGGTCCACAGGCTGTTCCTTTTTCTATATAGGCCCAAGGGCTCTTCTTTACTAGGGTAAACCAACGTCTTATGGTGCATACTGCCATGTAAAAAGTTCCCGGCCAATGCACCATTGTGACGGCAGTATCAATATTGGAGCCTTTTTGACAGTGGCTCCGCCCTCCTGTAATGGGCCAACCGCCTGCTTACTCGCCTGGCACACCTTGATCTTACTTGATTAGAAGATGGTTGTAACCAGCGGGAGGCTGCCCACTTTTCCTCACCCTGATGACAGGGGGCGCTACCTGCGGCTCTTTTTCCTCCCCTACACCGCAGCCCAAGCCTCGCAGATGGAGTTGACGTGGTTTGACCTGGGCCTTGTTGTTTTCTGGCCCTCCTCTTTACTCCCGGGGCTCCTCACTGCCCCCTCTGTCACTCGCTCTGGGGCTCCTCACTGCCCCCTTTTCTTGCTCACTCTGGGGCTCCTCGCTGCCACCTTCTCTCGCTCACTCTGGGGCTCCTCGCCGACCTCCCCTAGCTCTGGGGCTTCTCGCTGCTCCCTAGCTCTGGGGCTTCTTGCTGCCCCCTAGCTCTGGGGCTTCTCGCGGCCCCCTAACAAAGCTGTGCCCTCTCCAGCGCCAGGAGGCCCCACGCTACCGTGGAGCTCTTGTGAGGCCTCCTCCACCCCTAATAGCCTCACCCGGTCCTCCAGTCAAAAACAGTAAACATAAAACATAAAGCCCCTGGGCTACAACATAAAAACTAGACCATCCTGTCGAACAAAAATCTACTCCCTACTAGAGAGTGAAGGGGTGGTGGAAGAAGGGCTCCATCAACCTCAGCAGTGACCAGGGGATGCTCTCATGGACAGATGCCTCCCCCTGTGTCTGTCCACTGCTGAGTCCCTACTCCCACGGCTGCTGGAGAGGGACTGCCCTCTTGGCCTCCTACCTGGGCTTAAGAAGGGATAAGCCCTGCCCCTTCCTGGTTAGCTGGTTTTACCAGTTGCCCTGGCAACCAGCACCTGTGCAGCCCTGGTGACTAGCAGCTGAGCCTCCCCCTTTTCGCCACTAGGGGTCTCCCCAGAGCAGTCTCCGCTCTCAGGCACAGGGCACCTGAGTGCACTGCGACAGTACCCCCCCACACACACACACAAATGACACATGCTTGTCCAGTGCAAATCAAGCCTGATCTGTGTCAAGAACTTGACAGGACTTTAAATTAGGTAACTAGTCACAACTTCATCTAACACTTTTGTGTTGCAGTTAGTTACAAAGGCTAGTCTAAAAGAATTGAAATTGAAAACACTGAAACACTGAAATAGAATGTTCTTCAAAATGTCTTGGAGTTATCAGAGTAACTGATAGACATGATTGTAATTTACTAGAAGCAATAATTTGTGCACTACGTTGAGGAAAACATTTTTTTTCTACTTCACAACCGGTGGAGAAACCATTGGACCAGGATAATGTATTACCATGCAGGAGAATTTTGGCTTCTTTCAACATTAAAGCATCATTAAGTATGTTCAAAGGATTATACCAGTAGGGGACCTGTGATTCAGTCTAAGTTAATACACTGGAAAGTGTACATCTCAGCATGAGATGGTCTGAAGGTTGTTACAAATGTATAGAATTGTCATTTAATTCCTCTTTTCCAGTTTATATTTGTCTGCCTGCTATTTTAAGAAATGATCCAGTTCCTTGTTGAGACTTTTAATTGAATTCAAGTTGCCAGGAGTTTTAGTACTCAGAGTGGGACAAGCATACTTCCAATCCAAGACTGTTGATTGATAAAAATTGACAAACATTTCTTTGTGCTTTATAAATTCAAAGGCCACGTCCAGATGAGTCTTAAGTGTAACATGTAGACAGGGCCATAAGGTAACCAAAGTGTGTGTGTGTGTGTACACAAGCTGCTGTTGGTTGAAGCTCACAGCAGATGCTGTGAAAGGACTCTGCATTGGTTTCCTCCCACTGCAAGACACAAACATTTTTGAAATGTCAAAGTCTTGCAGGATACGAAAGATATTCCTCACTCAGATTTAATTCCAAAGCTTTCCTAATACAGGCCTCTATTCCGAAATAGCTTCTTTCTATTAATTGAAATTCATTCCTTCTATAGAGTTCATCCTCCGTATGTTGGTTACCTCCCTGGTGAGCCTCAAACCAACGTCAGGCAACCATTTTCATGGTTATTAGTTTCCCTGGGAGAAAACGTTACCCTGGCAATTTGGTCAAGGGTCTTTCATTTGAAGGGAAAGTTATCAAGTTTTAATAACCCTCCATTATTAACTGATGGCTTGGTGCAAGAATGTTCAGCTGCCTGACCATTTCCACTCAACATAGAGATGACAGAACCAAGGTGACAACACTAACTATACAAAACAAAAAAAGAACTTGTAGAGTAACGTAGATGCATGCCATTCTAATCCATCACATATACTTCTCTGTTATCGAGTTTTAACTGATTCAGAAGCACACATTGGATTAATTATGTAGCAATCTTTTTTCTTAAATATGCTCTTGATTGTTTTCTAAGTTTCTCAGACAGTTTGATAGGTACAAGCATCTCATATTTATTTGCTTGGTATCTTTCAGCAGATATGATTGTTGCAGTGTATTGCTACAACCCTGCAAAAACTCTCTGCAGGGTTGTATGAGTTTTTGGAGAGTCTCTTGGGTGTTTTTGTTTACATATATTTGAATATATATAATATGTGGTCTTCTCATCAATCCTGTGGTCTTCTCATAAATGTGGTCTTCTTGTCAGTCTTCCCGGTCAGTGGTCATGGCCAGCATCAAGACCCCTGCAACAGAGAAGTCACCCTGCAGCTCTGGAGTTGGTGCCATCGCTAAGGTTTTGGCTTCTTAGACTACAATCCACATTTCCACAAAAAGGGCATCCTTAGGCACGATGTTCTTCATCTCACTTGAAAAGGTATGAGTTCACACCTGAAATTTATCAAAGACAAGAACAGAACACCACCTGTCTCCAGTCTCTCAGGCCCGATCCTCAAAGGGAATTTTCAAAACACTTTTCATAGACGAGCCTATGAACTGCACTTCATCAACCTCATAGGTACAAAAACTCCTGGACTCAATATAAACAGTGGAATTCTGACACAGTGTAACCTGCCAGACATGTAATTCTCCCTAGGTACCTCTCTACCTTTACCTGCCCTAGCGCTCTTTCCTGCCTGGGGCAGGGGGTTGGACTTGATGATCTGCTGAGGTCCCTTCCAACCCTAATATCTATGAATCTTCAATCTATGAATCAAATGTAATTCCATTTGAGGATTCCTTTCCCATGGTTCCCTGCTAATTAACCAATATTAGGGACCAGTCACTGGAATTTATTCATTGCCACACATTTCTGTCTTCTATTTTAATGTTAATAAAACAGCTTAATTTATTTTAACTACTTTTGTACTCCTGGTGCTATATTTTAAACACAATCCTTGTGTTATAAAAAGATGTTTGAATATTTATATGTGAACAAATTACCAATGAGTTCCTGCTTTTGTTCTTGAATTTCACAATTACAAAATGTTTTCTTCAGTAGAGCGTATGAATTGAATGTAGTTAGAAAACTCTCTGTGAATAATTTTAATAGGTGGATTGCTTGTACATAACTAATACGATTTTTCCTATTTGAAATTGAAGCTGTTTGATAGCATACAAAGATCACATGGTGTGTTTTTTCATTGACTGGATGAATCTCTTTTTCAGAATAGCTTTATTTCAATATGTTGTAAACATCACTTTCCTTTTTATTTAGCATTCGTGCCTTAAAACTCATTTGCTGAAATATGAGAAAAGAGTAAAAATAGTTAAAGTGAATTCACTTAAAAAGTAAGAGAGATTAAATTTTGACCTACCTGGTAGTTTTCATTTAATTGTACATTTAAAAATCATCCAGGGATCCTTCCTTATTCATAAGAAACAAAGGCTGCCTACAGATTACTCATTTGCATTGCAGAACACTCAATTAAGTAAGTCTGTTCTGTGTTCTAATTAGAATGCTCCAGCATCACCTCACCGTCACATGTATTAAGCCCCCCGCCTTGCATTTCAAAATGGCCAGAGGGTGCTTTACCTAAATCTCACACCTGAGCTTTAGTTAAGGTGCCTCCATGGCCATTTTGAAACATGGGGGGACTTCATACATGTGATGGTGAGCTGTTTTAATTAGTGTAGCTGTCTAGGAACTGTTCTAATTAAAATGCACCCCTGCCACCTCTAAGCATGGGTATAGGGAGCTAAAGCTCCTTTATGTATTCACTCTCCTTTCCTGTGATGTTGAGAATATTATGATTTGTTGACCTTATATGGTGCTTTATGATAAGCACCTGTTGGTTACTTTAACTAATATATCTGCTTAATTTAGTTGTACTTCCCAACACTCTCCTTGGTGTGACTCTACTGTTAGAATATTTTATAGTACTATACCTGGAAGCATAATGATTCCATTTTTCTTTTTTCTGTTGTTGTTTCTCTTAGAGAATGCTGTTTGTTCTTAGAATGATAATTTCCTAAATAGAAGCCTTATATTAAAAAATAATCTAGTCTCCTTGTTATGTTTCTTGATAAAGAAATAGCCTTTTCAGCTTCTTTTAATTAAAATATGTATTAAAAAGTGTTCAACTGAAACTTTGATATTCTTTTGTCTACTTATTAACTATTTGTCCTGTATTATATATTCATGAAAAAATATGTAAAACATATGATAGTGATATGATAGAATGTTATAGTGATTTTCAATAACTTACCACATCCACAGGTTTTGGTGGGTTTTTTTAACAGCAACAGATCAACTGAGTCTAATGATGCATAACAGTAAGGCCCTACTTTTATCTGAAAAAGAAGAAAAAAATGGAGCTTGACACCGTTAATAGCAACAGATATATCCATAATGAGATTTTGAATAGTTTCCAGTTTGAAAAATGGTCTGAGATTTGCTAGTCAAAACATCTGGCTCTGTGCAAGCATAAGAAATAAATATGTCAAAAATACAGAATAGTGGACATTGTGATGTTAAGAGTTTGCCAGCAGGTGCAGAATAGCATGAGAATTACCAAAGACTATAGGGAAAAGCATCCCAAGAATTCCAGATATTTGTAATAATTACTCAGGTGTAACATTACTAAAAGCAGCTGCCAAAACTGTGTTCACAATACAGTCAGGAAACTTAGCAGACAGGCTTCTTCTGTCCCCATTATCATAGATAATGTTTGATAGTAAAAATGTAAATAACAGCTTAGAAGAGTAGGTTGTTTTATAAATCCTTTTTGCAAGTGTTCTGTTTTAAAAGCAGTTAAAAGCCCCTTATCTACCAATCACAGATTTTTTTTCAGGTTCTTAAAGTGGCAAAAGAAACCTTTGGATAGAGTTTCTTACTAATATATAGTAGACTCAGATAACGGAGTTATTGGTTATTATCTTGTTTTTTAAAGATTACCTAATCTAGTTTAGACTAGTGGTGCCCAATGTTTTTTGCCACTCAGGCTGAATTGGCAGTGTCCAGTCCATCCATAGACTAGTTCCAGCTGTTGGCACTGGATTTATGACTCAGATACCTTGTTCTAGGCAGACCCAAACCCTCATACAGACCAATTCTTCCATTCAATAATAGGCAAATTTTATTTATACACAGTGATAGCAGATAAGAATAATGCAGGCAAGGCAAAGAAAATAACCCCTCCTATTCTATATCTACCAGTCCTAAGGCTGTCACAGAGGGAAGGTATGTCTGGCCAGTATGCAAGCTTCACCCTGTGATTCTTTCTTGAATGTCAGATGTCAGCAGCCTGGAGGTCATGGGCTGAGACTCCCTCCCCCTCACCCATGGTGTGGGTTAGGCTGGTGGTGTGCCCTCTATACCTGGTGGCCTTGGGTTTCCCCCTTGGGGACCCTTTGCTGCTCTGAAATCCCTCCTTTTCATAGATTTCATAGACATTTGGGCTGGAAGGGACCCCGGAGGATCAAGTCCAGCCCCCTGCCCCAGGGGCAGGAAGTCAGCAGGGATCACAGGGTCCCAGCAAGATAAGCATCCAAATGTGTCTTGAAGGCGTTCAAAGTGGGTGCTTGAAC
>NW_017729031.1:65770358-65772263 GCF_001723915.1 Gavialis gangeticus
CTTGAGAAGCATCTATAGATGCAAGCCAGCGTTTTGCTCGCTATGGAAGCCAGCATTTTGTATTCTGTCTCTCCATTCCCAGACATTGTTGATTGGTTTCCCTGTGACCATCATATTGTCCATGTTCTGTTCTGTCAGCATATTCCTTTGTTTCCCAAACCCATCACATGCACCCATCTTAAT
Source organism: Gavialis gangeticus (assembly GCF_001723915.1). Classification (NCBI taxonomy): domain Eukaryota; kingdom Metazoa; phylum Chordata; order Crocodylia; family Gavialidae; genus Gavialis; species Gavialis gangeticus. The sequence goes on from NW_017729031.1 coordinate 65,770,542, forward strand.
TTGGTCATTTGCCAGTGTCTTAATCTGGGCATGCCCTAGCCTCCTAATTCGGTCTGTCCACCAAAACTTGAAATCCCAATGGCTCTGCAGTTGGGCACTATGACCTGGCTTCAACATAGCAAGCTTATCTTTTGTTACGGAATGGTGTGGTACATATCTTCAATTTCCCATCCTGTTTGCCTGCTCACTTCAGTCACTGGGTCTTGAAGGAAACTTTTACAGACTTTTAGAAACCAATTAACCCTTGCTGTTCCCCTACAAGCCAATTCCTAAAAGCAAACCTCTGAATATCATTTTCTAGCTATCACCAACAATGAGCCTGATCTGCCTGCATGGGGTGTGCAGGTGGAGAAGTGGGGGATGACCAGCCCAGCACAGGTCAGCCCCAATCTGATCCATCCCAGCCCCAAACCTGCTATGTAGGGGGAGGGACTATGACCCAAGGTTATGCGGGGGAGGCAGCATAGCCTGGCCCCAACCTGGTAGTTTGTGTATGGGGGGCGGGGAGAGCATGGCCCAGCCTTGACATAGTGTCGCAGGCTTGTGAATATGGCATCAGGGGAGGGGTGGCAGTATTACTTGCCACTGCTCCAACACCACCAATTTCTCAACCTAAGGGAAACTCCGTGGGCCAGATGCCATGGCTCTGCAGGCCTGATTTGACCCATTGTCCAGGGTTTGAAAACCCCTACTATAGACTATGACAACTGCTTGACACTCCATAAAATAAATGTAACATTTCATAGGTACCACTAATATGGAGTATGCATGTATTCAATTTATATGCCACCCTTCCCAACAAAGGCCCAGGATGACTTACAATAAGAAAACAAAATATTCACTATGTAGCACAGTTATTAATTTAGAGAGTTGTTTCTATTCTTTGACTGAAATCAATGGAAATGTCATCATAAATTCGACTGAAGCCATTCTTTACTTTGTGTAACAAAGATTCCTTTAGTCTTGTCTGAGTAGGAGGCCTAAAGACAAATGAAGTACAAATAACTATGATTCAGTTTTGCTTCACAGGCTAAAACAGAAAAGACTTGCAACAAGGTACCATCTGGAATAAAAATAGGTTACACTGGAAGGATACATTTTCCCAACAAAACTTTACTTTTTAGGCTAAGGCTTTAATTTGTTTACGTTCCAGTTTGGGATTTGTCATAAACCCCACAGAAAATCTATGCTAAGTGCCTCTTAGGGCATGCATGTACAGTTTCTGTGAAACTGGAAAGCAGAGCTGGCCTTATTGGTGGGCAGTGAGGGTGCAATGGTAAGAAGGGCACTGGCAGTATACTGCGGTTCTGCAGGCAGAGGTGGGGGTGGGGCAGAGTGGTGTAGCTATGTTATTAGTTATTAGCTATTGGTACCATCCCGGGCTGCGAGAGCCAGATGCGACCTGACATCATCATCATGAATGAAAAGGCCAAGAAAGTCATGACCATGGATGTAATCATCCCCTTTGAGAACCGGCGCCAAGCCTTCACCAATGCCCGGGCTCACAAGCGGGAGAAGTACGCCCCTGCCACATTTCTCGCCACTACGCCAAGCTGATGTGCTGCCTCATGGTGTCTGACACCATCCATTGGTCCTGTGACATCTACGTGGAACATATCATGGGCCACCGCCAGTACTCCAACCCCACCAGATGAACTGCTGGCGGACCAGACCCAGAGGAGACCACCTGAACCCCCCCTCTGGACCAGATGGACTTTATTT
>NW_017729031.1:65772274-65772915 GCF_001723915.1 Gavialis gangeticus
CAGTAGCTAAGGGAGTTGATTGTTAACACCTGTGATGTAAGAAAAATGGGTCATTAATAGGTCATTAACTCCCTTATCTGCCTGAAAAGTAATATATACTAGAGCTGCACCACCTGAGGGAGGGGGAGGCTGCTGCTCAGCAGTGGCAGCAGAAATGGGGCTGGAGCCAAGATACTCATTTTAATTTTCCCTGGTCATGACCCTTGCAAGCATTTGTGCAAGGGTCTGCAAGCATGTACAGGCATCTGCAAGGGTGTGCTGGGATGCTTGTTTTAATTTTTACCTGCCCTGAAACTTTGAAGGAGGCAAAATGTTGTGAGTACCTAAGAAGAGGATGTCAGGGGCACAGAACAGGAAATTAAAAGTTCACTTAATGACTGAAATGAAAGAAGATACAGACACAATGAAAAAATACTTGAAATTTGTTAGCAGCAACCTATAAAGTAGAAGCAAGATGGTCACACTAGAGACAACATATGAAAAATGCAAAGATGATCCACAATTCAGCTTCCAAGAACCATTACAAGAGAACCAAAGAGAGCCAAATGAAACAGAAATTCTTCATTTGGACAAAAATAATGACAACGCCACTAGTGAGTGAGATTAAATGATTCCCATTATTGGTAATGCCAGTTGTGATC
>NW_017729031.1:65777915-65778122 GCF_001723915.1 Gavialis gangeticus
TAGTGATTGAGATTAAATGATTCCCATTATTGGTAATGCCAGTTGTGATCCTGCCTTATGACCCAGTCTAATGCTTCAATTCAAGAGCTGTTAGTGACCAATGGTACACCAAAAATAAAGAACACGGATTTTCTTCTGGATGGATAGAATCACCATTTTTTTGCCTTTTTTTGTACATAAATCTTGAAAATGGTGACATTCTCAAGC
>NW_017729031.1:65783122-65784791 GCF_001723915.1 Gavialis gangeticus
CACCATTTTTGTGCCTTTTTTTGTACATAAATCTTGAAAATGGTGACATTCTCAAGCAGTGCTGGCTGCTTTGAAGTCCACTGACAAGGGTTTTTGTTTCTGCTACAAGCGCTTTGACTTGAATCAAAATCAACCCTAGCATTTGAAAGGTTGAATAATTGCACATTTGTCTGATTCTTATGTCATGAAAAGTACTCCAGTCATTTCAGTTCTTGACAATCATGGATCAAAGCAGAGCAAAGGATCAAACAGGATAATTGCATGGATGTGAAGTTTCAACATGTGATTAAACAAGAGACAAACACTGAGAGAACTTTCTAAAAAGGCTCATGACATAACAGTATCTTTGTAAAAATAACTAAGCTTTTTGAGGCTTATCTACCAGGCTCTTCATGGTGAACAGTGGGAACTTCCTCAGTTTGGTGGAGTTACTAGAAAAGTACAATAAGTAATAAAGGAATATTTGCAATGCATACTTTCCAGGAAGGTGTCAGATCATTGCTGCAGAAAAACATTCCAGAATGCGATAATTGAATTATTGGCAAAGGAAGTGCAGTGAGGCATTCTTAAAAGGTTGAGGAGTGCCAAGAGTACTACTCCATGATATTGGACTGGACTCCAGATATGGGCTATTCTGAAAAGATGTCTTGCACTGTTAGGTTTCTTAACACTTTAAATGGCAAAGGGGTCATTCAGGAGCATTTTATTCATTTTAAAACAGTGGATAAGTCCACAGGCCAAGAACTAACTGATACTATACTTACTCTTTTGAAGGAATATGACATAAATATCTGACATGGCTGGAGATATGAAAATGGTGCAAATATGAAGGGGAAAAAGCAAGGGTGTATAGGCAAGAATCCTTAATCAAAACCCAAGAGCAGTTTTTGTTCCATGTTCATGCCATGCTCAATCTTATGAAAGTAGAGGCTTCAGCATCTTCAAAACAGTCCAAGTCCCTCTTTAGCATTCTGCAAAGATCTACATTCTGTTCTCCAGCTCTGTTCATTGTTGAAAGTTTCTCACAGATCATGTCCATGTCACTGCTAAGCTAGTATGTGAAACACACTGGAGTGCAGAACTGAAATCATTAAAGCTGTTCACTGTGCCCTTATTGCATTGGCTGAATTGGAGCAAGCAGATGCTGGTATCCATCAAGAAGCACACACCCTGGCATGTCAACTCACCAAATTCAAGTTTTTTATCTGCATTGTGGTGTGGTACAATATCTTTTTTTTCAAGTCAATGTGGTGAGCAAAAGCTTGCTGAGCAAGAAAAACTTCAACGTCGTTGCAGCCATAAACTTGATAAATGTGATGACTATGTTGTAAATTACAGAAAACTCAGGCATGAAGGAGCTCTGACAACAGCTAAGGAAAGAGCTGAAAACCGTGGTGTTGATCTGGTGTTTAAAGCAGCCCAATACATTCATCATAAAAAGTGTCAATTCAGCTACTTATGTGAAGAACTATGAAGAACCTGGCTATCTCCAGAGGCTATTTCCAATGGACTGCAGTGCTCCTCAGAAGTTCTATAATTTATCTACAACAATGAACTTCATAACAACTTCCCAAACACATGGATAGCACTCAGGACCTTTTAACCATGCAAGTATTGGTGGTGAGCAGTGAAAGGAGCTTTGCAAAGTTGAAGCTCATAAAAACATATT
>NW_017729031.1:65789791-65791662 GCF_001723915.1 Gavialis gangeticus
CATGACAACTTCCCAAACACATGGATAGCACTCAGGACCTTTTAACCATGCAAGTATTGGTGGTGAGCAGTGAAAGGAGCTTTGCAAAGTTGAAGCTCATAAAAACATATTTGCAATTGACCATGGAAGAAAACAGGCAATCTTTGCTATCTGTACAGAACAGTATTGCTCGAACTATAGATCTGTCACAAGCAAGATCAGAGCTTGTGGAAGCAAAAGCAAGCAGAGTCAACTTCTGAGTCTTGGAATCGTGGTGAACAAAATTTTTTATTAGCTACTGTTATTTACTAGTTCAGTGTTTAATGTTGTTTATTTGTCACTTAGTTATAATATTGGTTTTAAAACATAGCATTTATTATTTGAATAACATTTAATTAAATAGAATTTTGTATCATTTCCTCTCATTTTTTTTTAGTAAACTAAAAAATATATATTTGAGATTAAGCTTTATTTTTTAAATGGGGGGTGGGAGGAGGGAGGGAGCGGTGGGGAGAAGATGCCAAAATAAGTTCAGGGCACCATTTCCCCTAAGGCTGGCTCTGTTGCAGAACTTCTATTTCTTGGTCAAATAATTTTCTTATAAGAATTGCCAACAGATGATTTCTTTTTGGATGACTAACTTTCTGGGTCTTTTTTCCCCCTTAGCTTATAGCTTTTCTCTCTACTCTTTCTTTTTCTTCTTCTGTTAGGATACAGCAATCAAAGAGTATAGAGCTAAGTTGTCACCAAGGGAGTTCAGTTTAATATGTACTACATTCTCATCTAACCTTTTGTATATTGATTGAATAGCCTTCCTCTTAAATTTTATCAGGAAATCCTTGTCTACCTATCTTAAAAGACAACTGAAAAACAGAAGCATGGCTAACTAGAATAAGTAAAAAGGGGAATTAGGCTCATTGTCTGGCATGAAACTCTCATTAAAAAAACCAACCTATAGGAAAATCTCAGTAGCTGACCGCTTAAAGAGATTCTGCAAGCTTGTAGAAACCTTTTTCAAGATGCAAAGTATAACTTCCGATTGTTGCTAACCTGCAGGATCCATTCAACAGCTGGCAGCAACAATGGCCAAGAAGCATTACTATATCCTAGCACATCCTCAGAACAACTTGTTGAAACTGACAACCCTTTTTTGTTTGTTTGTTTTTTGCATTTGGAAGGTGTGTATGTAAAAGTAAAAGTCAATATGACAATCACAATCATTTCAGTTCTAGTACAGAGTAAGATAAACTTAAATTAAAATGTTTCCCCACTTTTGTGGTGCAGTCCATTGACTTGCAGATTTATGAATGAACAACCCTTTCATAAGACCAAGTATTTTGCTGCCAAGTTCATTTTCACTTGCTTTTCACTGTAAAAAAATGTTTTAAATGCCAAGGTAGAACACTAATGCTACAGACTTTTGAAAATTAATTGTTTTGATGTGAGTAAGTATGTCCATTTTTCTTCTCTGTGGGTGCATCTACATGTGTTATTAATTCAAAGTAGGCTTACTGCACAGTAAAAATATTGCACAGTAAGCCTACCAGGGGAGCAGATTTGCTCCCACCCTGGTCTGTCCCCCTGCAGCAGTCAGGAGGAGTTCCAGGCTCTGCCTGGGTGCTAGCAGGGAGCACAGGGCCATAAGACAGCTGTCCCTGTACACATAGGGAGGGGTCCTGATGGGCATGGGGAGGAAAGCTGGTGCTGTAGAGCTCACCCAGCCTGTGCACATGGAGACAAGCCCTGTGCCCAGTGGGGCTTCCCCATGCAGCCTGGGGCCGGCTGGGACTTGTCTTGTTTTGGCGCAGGTCCCAGCCAGCTCTGGGCTGGGTGAGGAATTCTCCTGATGCAGGGAGCTCCTGGTCCTGACTCCCCAATGAGGTTGGGGGTTC
>NW_017729031.1:65796662-65799601 GCF_001723915.1 Gavialis gangeticus
AGGAAAGCTGGTGCTGTAGAGCTCACCCAGCCTGTGCACATGGAGACAAGCCCTGTGCCCAGTGGGGCTTCCCCATGCAGCCTGGGGCCGGCTGGGACTTGTCTTGTTTTGGCGCAGGTCCCAGCCAGCTCTGGGCTGGGTGAGGAATTCTCCTGATGCAGGGAGCTCCTGGTCCTGACTCCCCAATGAGGTTGGGGGTTCAGACATTGTTCCCAGTACCCAACAGCTGCCTGCTGGCCAGGTGGGCTCCAAGTGCAGAGGCCAGTTGGGACAATGTCCCTTGGCCTGACAGCAGGCATCTCCTGGCCCTAGCTCCACACAGGGAAGAGGGACATTGTCGTATCTGGCCTCTGTACTTGGAGCCCACCCCAGCACCAGACAGCTCCCGGGGCAGGGGCAATCTTGCAGCCCTAGCTGCAGTTGTGAAGGTGGGGCGGGGAGCTGCCTGCTGCCAGGGCAGTGGGACTTTGTCCCAGCCAGGCTCCATGCTCAGAGCCCACCTTGGCAGCTTCATAGAGCCAAGGTCAGGAGCTGCCTACTGCTGGGGCAGGGGGGCATATTCTTGGCCCAGGCTCCTTACTTGAAACCTGCCTTGTTAACAGGCAGCTCCCCGGCTGAGGATTCTTCTCCTGTCCTCTGCAGCCCAGGTTGACATCTGGTGAGATGGTTAGCCATCTACACATGGGTGCTGCACAGCCATTACAGTGTGGTCCATTTGTTTACCTGCATTTGCAGGTAGCAGATTAACCCCTCAGTTAAATAACTGACTGTGCAGTAAGAATCTGCACATGTAGTTTCCCCCAACTAAACTATTAAAAAAAGTTGACCCAAACTTGCAATTATTTTTCAGCATGAAAGAAACTGCGTTTCTAAAGTGAATGAATCAATCATTGAAAAATTCGCCCAGTTTTGTTTGTTTTTTCTTTAAAACAATAGAACAAGAAAGGAGGGTAGTATCTTTTGAGAGGGATGGACCTGCTTTATCTTTATAAACTACTCCATAGTTACTGATAGTGTCTCACTTCCTAATTTTGATGCTGCTATTCCTTGAAGAGATCTCAGCAAAATAGTCTTTATTTATACTACTTAAAGTGATTAAGTGTTCCAAGCATTTTTTTTTAATCTACTCATGTTGGTAGAATACTTAGTGTGCTAGGTTCTCAGAGAGTAACATAATATTTGATAAAAGATTCAGTTTAGCTAAGTTTTTTTTGTTTTGTTTTGTTTTTTCAGTGCTGATTATGTCAGTCACTGATTTTTTGACAGGTCGTGAGGGAGAAGATGAAATTTTCAGAATGGGGATTGACATTCACAATAAATATAAGGCATTTTCATGTGGATTAATGAAATTTTTTTTCTTTATGTGACAATAATGACATGTATTAACATGAAATAAGTAAGTGGTAGCCTCAATGTTTGGCTGTAAATTCTGCATAATCATCATTGGACGACGTTCCATATTTAAGTTACAAATTACGGGAAGTGTCCATGCTGTGTTTAGAGAAAAGAGACTTTAAAAAAATGATTAGTCTATACGAAAATGATAAAGTTCCTTTGCAGATAAGGGGCCTAATCCTGTCTTTAGTCACTTCCACTGATTTCAAGGAGATGAGAATTTGTTCCAAAATGTTGATTAAAATAACTTTAGTAATAGCTGAAGATACCATATTGGGATGCTGGAGAAAAATAAACAAATCCCTGGGATGCAGAATAGCTATTATCTCCATTTCAGCAGCATATACGATAGGGTTTTATAAGTTTAAGGGTAGAATGTTTTTCTTCTATCTGCCTCTCACCCTCCAGAGAAGGAGAGGTTGGTTATTCAGGTACAAAGAGAGCACAGCTGTAAGTTTAGAAGTGCTTGGCTCCTTTGCCAAAGGCATTTTAGGAATCCAAGCATAGATCCAAGAGTTCTTTTATTCAAACATTTTTTTTCATTGTTGTTTGTAATTTGCCTTTTTCGTATAGGTTTCTGATGCTAGGCTAACAGTTTGTAATCATAGAGTCAAAATTTCCCTCTTGGTTACCACAGTCCTCTACTAAATTTCAGGTGGTCTGTATTTCTTGCAGCTTACATTCTCTCAAGTACTGGCATAACCAGGGGTATAGTTGTAAAATGGGTAGACATATGCATACCATATCTTCACTGTTATTGTTATTCATGTTAGATTGATTACATCTTTTAGTTATGCTCATCCATGCTGCAGCCATTCCTTCATTTTGCTGCTTTGTCATACCTTTTTGTCACCCGCGGCATAATCAACCAGCTGTCCTCCTAACCCTGTCCTCCTCCTTCCCATCCATCCAGGAGGGGACTGGGTAGGAGTACATAATGCTTTACAGTGTCTCCTTCCCCTTGTGCACAGGAAGCAGTGGTCCCCAGCCCACATCCTAGAGAGCTAGAGGATACCTGATGATACCTAGAGGTACCTTTTGCCAGCTTGTAGGGTATTCTTTGAAAGGAATGGGATAACCATATTTATTATATAATTTTTAATTTTCCTCTTCCTTGCTAAGGATTTCTATTTCATAATGTTCAATTAAGATATGCCCTTTGAAGCCTGACCTTTCACTGCTGAGCTGCCATTAAGAAACAGCTTTGGGAATAGATTTGACATTTTCCCAATGGAGCAAGAGATCTTCAGAACAATGTGGAGAGGGGCATTCTGAAACACAAGAATAGAATGAAAGTTTTCATGGACATGGTGCTGGTTAATTTACAAGTATTTGGGGAGAAGTGCTTTTATATTGGCTGAGTTCATCCCATGTATTTGTATCCAACAGTGTCTGTGTGAAAATAATGTGGCATACAGTCAGCAGCAGCTATAGAAAAAGTCATTAATAATTATTAGTTATGGACTTGCCCATCGATAACTATATGCCAAAGATATTTATTTCACATGCCTTTAAATGCCCTTTTCCAAAGAATTATGCTTCCA
>NW_017729031.1:65804601-65806747 GCF_001723915.1 Gavialis gangeticus
ATCCCATGTATTTATATCCAACAGTGTCTGTGTGAAAATAATGTGGCATACAGTCAGCAGCAGCTATAGAAGAAGTCATTAATAATTATTAGTTATGGACTTGCCCATCGATAACTATATGCCAAAGATATTTATTTCACATGCCTTTAAATGCCCTTTTCCAAAGAATTATGCTTCCAAAGAAAGAGAAACAGCTAGGAATGTGTTTAGGCAAGGTAAAAGTTAAATGTCACTAGATGTTACATTCTTTAAAGGGTTGGTCGAAGTGGCAATGAAGGGTTCTATAAGGACCTATAGTGAGTTTGTCCTGGGTTAGGTCAACTGCAGACATTCACAGAGGTTAAGTTGGGTAAAATATGTCAGCTGATGTGAATTGGTTCGCCTAGGAAAATGAACTTCGATAGGAAAGGAATTAGCCCAACCTAGTGAACATTTGTACCTGTTCAGTGTAGCTGTGGGGATAGGAAAGTCCAGCTGCTCACCCCAGCCCCAGCCCCAGGGCTGTGTTCTTTCTAACTCTCTGACCCTGACTGGGCTATTTTTATCCTCCCAATCGCTGGATGGACAGCCCGCTTCCCTCCCCCTCCAGAAGACCCACTAACCACCCCCTATTGTTGACTAACCCCCTCATAGACCTGCAAACCCATGTGAGCTTACAGTAAGCCATGTGATTGTAGACTGGGTATAGCGAACATTTGTACATACCCTCTGTCATTGGTCTGCTCTCTAGCCTGAGGCCTTGAACAATTGTGTGGCTTTATTAACTTCTGCTGACCTTTTAGCCTTGCATGAGGAGACAGACACTCCTGAGAACTGGGAGTCATTCATTGGCAAGGACACTTTCTCCCGATAAGGTATGCAAATTGTTTTCTTGGAACAAGACTGAAAGTGAAAATCTCAACTGATTTTGTCGGGGTGGAGGTGCAGCAATGAGAACAGAGATAGTGCATGGTCAGAACTTCAGTCGGCATAAATCACTGTAATTTTGCTTACTTCAGTGGAGCTGGAGTGATTTACACCTGATCAGAATTTGGCCTATACGTGCTTTTGGAAAAAAATAGAGTAAATCTTTTGTCGTATATTAATTGTGAAAGGTGTCGTCTGCCTCTCTTATTTATTGTTGCAGTCTTACAAATATCACCCATTTTTACTTACAGCACTGCCAATTTTTTCCCCCCATTTTCTGAGAAGGAAAATGTTAAAACACTAGTTGGTGACAAAAAAATGACAAACTATAGAGACTCTACCCCTTGTTATGCTTTTAAAGTGTAACCTGCAGTGCAGTAATGTAGAGACCATTTGAGAACAAATATTTCCTGCAAGCATCAGAAGAAAAGCCATTTAATGCCTTACTACTTCAAAACTGAGAGTCTTGAACCCATACTGGACATGTTTCTTTGAATCTGACAACAAAGATTACTGAGAATACATGAAGTTCTAGGTAAAAATATTGGTCACAGATGCATTGAAAATATACCAATAAAAATGTCATATTTTTTGCAAAACATGAATGCTTAAGTTCAACCAAGCTCAATATTAAATGACCATTTGGAAAGTGGTATTGTATTTAGTATTTAAACATAACTCATGTGCAGCTACTTTTCACACAGATGCTTTCTCTTTGAATGTTGTGTTTGATGACAAGATCTTGCTATCATTTGTCAGGTATTTTCAGCAATTAGAAAAGAAACATCATAATTAAGATGGAAAACTAGATCTACCATGAGTAGACAGCTGGACCACAGGTCAACACACTATGCTTCAGCACAAGTCTGTAAAGGCTCTTTGCATCTTCTTTTCTGAGTGCAGGCAGATCCCAACCCATCTTCTTTTCCAAGGGCTCCCTAAGCAACAGGCCACCATGTAACTTCAACACTGCAGACAGATCCACTCCTTCCATTGTTCTCCTCTCCTCTGTGTACCCTAAATTCAAACCCTTGGCAGACTCACAGTGCTCAGTTAGACACTTTTTTTATATGGCTAAACCAGCAGTTTGTTAAAGCTTTGCTGTGCCTGAACTCTTGGGTAATATAGAACTGCTGAACTGTAGTAATGGGCTGATGGTTGTAGAGTAAAGAACTTACAATATATATGGTATTACTTTTCAAACTAAAAAGCTACTAATGGCAAAATGAGGGGAGGCTTC
>NW_017729031.1:65811747-65813645 GCF_001723915.1 Gavialis gangeticus
CTCTGTGTACCCTAAATTCAAACCCTTGGCAGACTCACAGTGCTCAGTTAGACACTTTTTTTATATGGCTAAACCAGCAGTTTGTTAAAGCTTTGCTGTGCCTGAACTCTTGGGTAATATAGAACTGCTGAACTGTAGTAATGGGCTGATGGTTGTAGAGTAAAGAACTTACAATATATATGGTATTACTTTTCAAACTAAAAAGCTACTAATGGCAAAATGAGGGGAGGCTTCTAAATCCTATAAGAACAATAAAGGGGAAATTACTGAATCATTAAAGTACGCTGAGCTGTTCCCTTTATTTCCTAGATAGTGAAGAAGGCTCCAGGGCTGACATATCTTATGTTTCCTTATATGTGGGAAGCAACGCTGAAGATGATGCTTCTTAAGAGAGAAGAGGATCCTTGCTCTTCTATTTCCATACTGCAATGCACGAATCACTTGTTTGCATAACAGCCATGGCTGCAATCTATATTTCAAGACCAACAAAATAACACTAAACAACTTACATTTTTTTGGTCATAGATCCGGTGACTAGCCAGCGATAGGGTGAATGTATCATTGTTAGGTAAGATCCTGACACATATTGCTTAAAATATACTGATTGCATGTAGCCACTGCTTCACTAAAGAAGATGGATGAAACCTAACTGAAATTAAATCTGTTATTCCAAATGTCAGTTGTATCTTGTATTCATAAGAAAGAATGTGATGCTTAAATTAGCTGCCCACTGAGATTTAGGTTGGCGGTTGAAAGAGAACTTCTTGACATGAAAAATAAATGCCAAGTGAGAAGTGTGTGGGGAGAAAATGAAATGTAGGTTTGGCTTTATGTTAATTATATTAGTTTCCCTGTAAATAAAAGACTGGTAGAAATGGAGACTGATTGCTCAAAGGCTAATGTCAGGGGTCTCTGGGTCTCAATGTGATCCAGACACATGTATGATGTCTGGCTTGACAAATGAGTGAGGGAAACCACTCCAAAGACTTTTTAAGGAAAAGAATACAAGTTAAAATGTATCCTCATCATGCTATCTGGGAAATACATAAATTATTCATATTACAGATAACAGGAAAATAATATGGCGTTTCAGATACTGTGTCTGTCTGCCTGCTTATTCTCACTAATGCCTATCCTTGGTGGAGCATACCTTTCAGTAAATGTTGATTGTTTTAAAGTAAATACTGTACACATTTCCAATCAGCTGTACACAACAACAAAGATGTCAAAAGGTTGCAAGGCATCTAAGTTGTAAAACTGCCACTGTCTCCATTGGTACAGTATATGAGCCAGTGGTTAAGATCAGAGGTTACCATGATATAAACACCCACTGGGATATCTTTTTATTTTGAACTAATCTAGGCAATCATAAGCCAGACTGCTGATCTGATAACCAATGTCCATCAGTGAATAACAGTCTGTATAGCAATTATACTGCACTGAAAATATCCTGCTGAAGTGCGTCTGCTGCACAGGCCTCACCATGCTAGACATTTTTCAATTTCACTTTGAACATTTCATAAAATGAAAGCTAGACATTGCTCCCCAGCTGTGATGGGAAAGCAACCTATTCCTTCCACAGACAGAAAGATCAATAAGTAGATTATGTGGATAAAAGTAGATCTCTGCTCAGTAACCTCAAAATAGCATTAGCCCATAGCAAAGAGGTTATCAGATGTCACTCACACCTGCATTCTTAATGTGCCCTTAAACAAAAAAAATACAAGATGGGTTTGTAGAGAAGACCTGCCACACCAAAGATATTCATTTATTCACACTGCTACTTTAGTATTATATTCCTGTCTTTAATTGGTATGCAGAACTCCTATTATCATAAATTCATATATACAATGATGGCAGTGTACATACAACATTTTTGTTAAGTATTTGAAAAGGGC
>NW_017729031.1:65818645-65821756 GCF_001723915.1 Gavialis gangeticus
CTGGTATGCAGAACTCCTATTATCATAAATTCATATATACAATGATGGCAGTGTACATACAACATTTTTGTTAAGTATTTGAAAAGGGCTCTTTTAATTTAATTGGTTTTAGATAAATAGCAATGTTATTAGCTGTGGTTTTCCTGAATTCTGTAGCAGTGATTCTCAGCTATGGTGATGGGGCACCCTTGGGTGCCACCAGATCCTTTGAAGCATGCAACAGGGTTTGAAGAGATAAGCAAGGTGTGAGGAGATAAGCAGATAAGCTAAGGAGATAAACACAGGATCAGGCTTGTCCCTGCCTGAGTGATCTTTCAGACCTTCTGCAAAGAGGTAAGCACTATAATATATACATTTATTTTTTAACCCGTGTGCCTTTCAATTCACAAATGTTATTAGCAGGTGCCTCAAGAAGCTGAGAACCACTGCTTTATAATAATAAAATATTCTATCATTATTTATATTGCAATGGCACCTAGAACACTACTAACAGACATTTTAAAGGTTTTTAGGAGAACAAAGATATAGGTAGATATTTGGTAGATTTTAAAACTATGTGGCGACACACCAACAGGGTGCTTGCCACGTAAGGGCTGTTGCAGGCGGTGAGGGAGCCTGCTTTGTGAGCAGCAGAGAAAGCCTCCCCCAGGAACCATTTGAAGGAGGAAGGTGGGTAGCAGAACACCTTTGGTGTCTGCCACGTACAGAGGAGAGCAGGAAGCAGACAGGTGCAGGCCAGCCCTGATAAGGCGGCCATTTTAAGATCCTGGCTCTCAGGGGTGGAGCAGCAGTTTGCTGTCAGCAGCCAAGGGAGCAACAACACCTGGCTGTGCTGTTGCACAGGGAACATCTTGGAGGTAAGCACAGGAGATATTGGGGATGGCAGGAGGCTCCTGGTCCTGGGTATGACTGAAAACTACATGCTGCCAGGGAAGGGCAGCCTGGTGGGACCGGTTATGGTAGGACAGTCCTCCAGATATGCCAGGCCAGTTACTTCCCTGGTGAAAGGCAAGGAGGGGTGCCTTAAAACCCCAGTCCCCACTATTGACTGGGTTAACAACATTGGAGGGGAGTAGGGCCCGGCACACCCAGGGAGGGGCACCTGAGCCTAGAGTGAGTAGTGAAGCCAGGCATGCCTATCAGGAGACACCTGAGCCTGTAGGGGTATAAGACCCCAGGGGGTAGTGAGGCCAGGCACGCCCATGAGAATGGCACCAGAGCCCATAGGGGTGTAAGACCCTGAAGAGTAGTGGGGCCAGGCATGCCCAGCCAGAGGCATCTGAGCCCAGTAGGAATAGTGGGGCTAGGCACGCCTATGGGGGTGGCACCTAAGCCCATAGGGGTGGAAGACCCCAGAACCCCAGGGAGGGGGTGAGAGTGTTGAGGCCCCAGGAGCAGGGGCGAGTGGGGATGCTCAGGTAAGCCTTCAGGCACCTGAGGCCACAAGTAAGCCTGAGGCCAAGTGGGGCAGCATGGAGAGAGCTGCGAGTGAAAGGGGTGAATCACCGGCCCAATTAGGGAACCGGTGAGCTGTGTTACCCAGTGAGGGGCCAGGGGCAGAGTTAGCACAGCATTTGGCTAATTGCCCAGACACTGCATGGATGAGGGTCACAGGAGAGGCCCAAAAGGCTGCTCTAGGGCTGGCCAAGGAGAGCTGAGATGAGCCTTATAGGCTACATGGTCGCTCAAGGAAGCAGGGTGGGGTGAATGTGGCCCAGTAAGGGGCATGAGTGCAAGAGGCCTGGTGAGAGGAGGCAGAGTGGTAGAGGCCCCAGTGAGAGAGGAGCAGTATGGGTGAAGCACTGAACAGGGCAGCATGAGAGAGGCCTAACACTGTGTTGACTTAGGCCTGGCCTTAGGTTGGAGCATAGTACAACTCACAGAAACATCTGTGAGACATGGGACATGATAATGGGGAGGTTGGAGTCATGAGAACCGCCCTTTGGCACTGGGGCACTCGAAGGGCAGCCTTCTGCCTAGTATCATCTTAATTATTTAACAACAAGGTGTGGCAGGAGAGTAAGGTGGGCAGCTTGCCCAAAGACAGGTGGGCAGACGAGCACTGTGACTGGTCCTGGGAGTTTGCCCCCTGTCACAGCTACAAAACACCTAATTCCCTCTGTCTATGGTTTCAGGCTGTTTGTCAGCTACATCTGTTATATCTTCCCATGATATATTAATTATTTCCACAGGAAGCATCACAAACTGGACAGATATTTAATATGTCCCCTCAGGTGTAATAATTCCTTAGCTCTAGGGAATTCTGTCATTCTGACTCAATGCTCAGTGTCTCACATTAACTCAGGTTGCACAGAAAAGTCTCAATGCGCAATATGTTCCTCTATATTTTTATTACATATTCAATTAAGTGTATTGCTTAAATCTAAGCCCTGAAAATTCAAAGTTAGGTGTGTGAAAGTGTATTTTTAAAAAGCTAGAGGGGAACTCTAGTTAAATTGCCCAGAACGTCATATGTATTAGCTTTCCCACGCTGGAAAATGGTGGAAGGGGTGCTTTAACAAAAGCTCATTGAACAAGGTTCAGTTAAAGCACTTCTGCTGCCATGTTTCAGCACAGGGATGCTGATATATGCGATGCTGGAGCACGGTCAGTACCGCTTTCCATCAGATTCAATCAAGTCTGCTCCAATGCTCTGTCATTACAACACGTCAGAGCAGCCTTGCTGCACATATATAGGCATCCCTTGGCTTTGAGTGATTACTGAACAGATGCTATCAGGTAAAACTGATCAGGAAGCTCTCTGCAAAATATGGAAGGAGCCCAACCATGCCATGATTTATGTCCCAAGGAATTTTCCTGATACCCTAGGACAAAGGTTATAAGAGGAGCCTTCTGGGCTCATTGCCTTTGGAATTATATAGTCAGTTGAATAGACAACACTTTATTATAGGAAAAAGATGGAATATCATTTGCATAGAGACAACAGAAAAAAGGGGAAGGGGGCATTTCCCATTACCTATGATGGAAGAAATTTTGAATGAGAGAGCTGATTTTTTCTTCTGCACTTCATGCATGATTATGGTTCTGGCATTATCCTAAAAAAACCCAAAGCACACATTTGTGTAGATTGAGCAGCCCCTGTGGTGGCCT
>NW_017729031.1:65826756-65841730 GCF_001723915.1 Gavialis gangeticus
ATTATCCTAAAATAACCCAGAGCACACATTTGTGTAGATTGAGCAGCCCCTGTGGTGGCCTCAGATTGTTGTTTGTGTTGTAGTTGGCACCCAGGGTAAGTCACTTGAAAAGGCAACAAACTTCTGATGGTGTAGAAGTGTCTAATACTTATATAGATAATATTTTGATAGGGGGAAAAATGTACAAGGGAGAAACAGAAGCTATGAGCAATTTTGGGCAGAAACATAGCTCTTGAAGGAAACTGAAACAAACAAAAATATAGGTTTTGTGTAATGGACATAAAGTGTCTGGGACAGAAGTTAATCCAGGAAGATGTACAACATGTCACATTTTAAGGATAAGGCCATCACCAACATGACTAGCTCAGTAGACAAAAAAAAAGGGGGGGACATTCAAAGGCTGCTTGAAATAATTAACTATGTAAGGAAGTTTGTTCATTTTTTCTTTCTTTTTGGAGATTCTATAGAAATGTAACAGATATTCATTGCATTCTGTTGTCTGAGCCCTCATTTGATTGGAGCTGACTTTTTTACTTTGTGGCTGTTATAATACTGCACACAGTTCTGATTTTTTTTTCTGCCATAATTTTATATTAGGAAGCTAGCATAATTGAATCATAGAAATTTAAGAGCTGGAAGGAACACCACAGGATCCCTGAGTCCAACCCCTCTGCTCTGGGCAGGAACACTAGGCTTCTGTATATTTTTGCAGTTTTATATGGTTGTTTATTGCCCTTCTACTTACTTTAATGTAGGCAAACATTTGTTGGATCAGAGATTATTTCCTTTGCTTTATTTGTATGGCGAATGTTTCTTTTTCCATATTTTCTTTACATTGTTTGGCTGGAATTTGAGATTTGTTAGTGATCATGAAAGTGTACAAATATAAGTAATAACCAAAGCTTTACCTAAGAGATGGAAGACTCCTTGACAGGTTCTACTAAGGCTTATGAATCTTGATCTTCAATAAGCCTTAATCCTTCTAGTCCTAAATTATGACTGCTTCTGGAACAAATACTTGACTAAACTATGTGGCAATTTCCTTCTCCAGGCTTATGAGGAATCGGACATATGTATATCACCACTGGTGCAGAAAGAAGTGCAACTCCAAGCTGTAACTCAGAGAGTTTTGTACAAAGTGCTCTGAGTTACAACATTATGCTAGACCAAACAGAAGTTCACTGTTGGTTCCAGGGGCTGGGGGCCTGCAGCTGGATTCCCACAGCAACAGCCACAGCGATCTTCCAGTGTTTGCTGTGTTCACAATGGGAGGGGGGGAAAGACAGTGGAGGGAGCTAGTTCTTGGGGCTCCCCAGCTGGTGCTGAAAGATGAGGTGGATGAATTGGAGCCCCCACCTTGGGGGGAGAGCTCCAGTACAACTGCCCTACCTTCCAGGGGCAGGTAAAAAACCTCCGGACTGAACTCCCTCCACTTGCTTGCCCTCCTCTCATTCTGAAAACACTAACAGGCTGGGAGCTCTGCAGAAGTTATGGAAGATCTACATTTTGAAATGTCTTCATATGATACCTCATTCAATGAGGGATCAGATTTTCACCCAATCATCTATTTTTTAAGCTGCCTGCAGCCGTACACTTGTTTTTGGTCATGCTATGGACTGCTTTCTGTGGCCAGTTTGGGTGAAAACAGTCACTTTTGTCTGCACCTAACAGAAGCCATGTCTTGAAACTGATATTACCCCAGGAGGTAAGAAACTAATGTATTAAACTGATACAAACATTCCAAATTCTGTTCAAAATCTTTCATGGCCACATTTTTGTCAATTGCTTTACATACCCTGTAGTCACAATTATGTAAGATGTTCTCTTTTTTTTCATCCCATCTCCTTATGGCTATTTCTTTTTTCATCTTTCAGTTGTCTGAGCTATATAACGAAAAAAGTTACCTGTTTTTTTTTTTTTAATGTTGGTCTAAATCTACTATATGCCTTCATCTGACACTTCCTACTAATGAAAGAAAAGCTGATGTATATGGTTGTATTCATCCTTTTCTTGTTTCCCTAATAAAAATAAAGCCCTCTGTATTTAAATCCTACACTTAAAAGGAAAAAAGTATGATATACTTTCTCCCATCAAAGTATATGGTTAATAATATATATATACATATATTTTTTGCAAGTGCTTTTTTTCTGTACCAGCCTTCTAAAATTATTTATTTTTAACTCAATAGAAAATACACAACAGTTAGTGTGAATGACAGGCACACTTTTAATTAAAATTTTTTATAAATTATCTGAAAAAAAATCCTTAAATCCTTTGTTACAAGTAGACATATTCTATTCAAAAGTCTCTGCAGAAAGTTGTTATAGCTAAGAATGTACTACAAGCATTCTAGAGTTGTCATTAATATTAATCTTTTTTTATGCTGGGCTTAGAGTCTTTTAGCAAGATGATAAACTAAAACATTCAGACTTTCACCCTTTGAGTGGCAGATACCATTGGTTTATTTTCTTTTCTAAATGTCTCATTTTGAAATTACTTATATATTTGCTCTCTGCTTTATTGATTTATTCTGGAAATCTGATAGTAGGACACATGATAAAATTTACAATAGTGTTGCATATTAAGGCAAATTTATACTTAGCCATCTTTGAAAGAATAACAAAACTCATATTTTATGCAGAGCTATTCCCCTATTTCATTGATAAAGAAAATCTTATTTCACTTTAGCTAACCAAAAAGTTGATATACAACATTAGCACACAATCACTCTTGTCCATGCACTGGACATAGAAAAATAGATAAGAAGCTCACTCCCCAGATGACCTTAGTCTCTGCTTTCCTCAAGAAGTCTCCAACAATGCTACATGTCCTCCTATTCTAATGAGATTGCTCAGAACTATTTCAGTTTCTTTATATTATATTAGGAGTTAAAATTATACATCATGAAACATAGCTGTATATGTATACATGTCTATAGTGGTTGTCATTAAAAAGGAAATCTTACTAAAATTATCTTCATATCAGATATTAAGTCACAATATTTACCTAATCTTTGAATGCAGTATTGGAGAGAGGTGAATTAAATTCACTAAAGGTATTCCTGTTAATGGCAGCCAGTGTTTGCAAGCATCCTGGGCCACTGAGCTCAATATTTGGACGGGGTTATTCACTAGCTAATCAGGTGGCACACAATTATATGTATTTTATCAACCATTTTTAGATGCTGTATAATCATCTTTTAAATTATTTCTTATGCCAGATGAGAGAGACCGATAAGCTCATCTGATTCACGAAATTGAATGCAAAAATCATGTAATTCTGTAAGTTTTGGTCTATAATTTTGTTTGGATCTCCAGAAGATAAAGAAGCAAAAATTATTACTGTTATTAGTGTTGTTGTTGTTGTTTTTAGTAAAGGAACTAAGATTATTTAAAGAGAAATTCTGCTCATAGGCAAAACAAAACAGCACCAAGCCTATAAGTCAACTGACTTTTTCTAAAAACATGTCTGATGTTGAGCAGGCTGAATAGAAATGCCAGTATTGTGAACACTAACAACATTTTGAAATCACTTTTCTTGCCTCCTTTGATTTTACTTCCAGAATCTTTCACTGCTTTGACGTTCACCCCCAACATGTTCGGCAGTGAACCTGAAAGTGGACCAGAAATACTTCTGGTCCACTTCCAGGTCCACCAGGGAGTGTGCTGGGGGGCCTCCCCATGCCCCCCCGGCTTGGCGATTGGCTGTAAGGGGGACCCCGGGTACACCCCAGACCTAGGAGGCACCAGTGGCTGAGCTGGGGGGAAGCAGACCAGAAGTGGACTGGAAGTGCTTCTGGTCCACTTTTGGCTCTGCTGCTAAATGCTCTGGGGAGCCCCCCATACTCCTGTAAGATGCTTCATCCACCCCAGCATCTCAGCATTCACAAGCTACCTGCTACCTTGAGGTATGTAGAAAAAAACATTTAAAGCTGTGTCTATGTCTGAATCGTCAAATCTTTCTGAACCTCTCCAAATCGATTAGGAGGGTTCTGATTTGATTCAGAGAGATTAAAGGGTCTCCTGATTTAATTTGGATTCAGAGATTTGGCCACCAAATTGGGCCAAATCTCCACTGAATCAAATCAGTGACTGAAGCTTCACACAGCCCTACTTAATACTATTGTACAAAGCACTGGTTACATCTAGTTTAGAACACTGTGTGGGTGTGCAGAACTGGTCACAAATGATCGAAGAAGATTATACTCCATTTAGTACTTCAAAACTCAGAGATTCCTGGCTAGAGGTCTTGCTGTTCCACTTAGTCATATGGATTGTGCCAGATTTAGGGTCTGTAAGGAATTTTTTTTCCATGTCAGATAGTCAAGAATTAGAAGTTTTCAGCTACCTCTTTAGTATAGGGCATGTTTCTCCTCCTAAGATCTAAGCATGTATTAACCAACCACTTCCTTGCCACTGTTGTGCCAGGGCATGGGCAGTGCCCTTGTTTCTCTTATGGCATATTGTAGGGTGTTCTTGGGTTTTTTTGTTTTTGTGCCTTTTAGGTGTGTGTGTGAAGATTTGAAATGGCAGTTCTGGGAAATCCTTGGGTACAGGGTTGCCTAAGAATGCAAGAGACTGAAGCCTAGTAGGTACCTTTCAGCCCTTTGTTCCTACTTTCATTAGCCACATTTCAGCTTCCTCTTCCTATGACAGCCTATGACCTCTAATTTTTTAATCAATCTTGTTAACTAAGTAATGCAAATATTCAATACAGCTGTTCACTTAATAGCCTTTTTGATGTTGCCTTTTGGGGGTTTTAGTACTTCGTTGTTATTTAGATGAAGCTAGATTCCCACAGAGACTTAAACAGTATCATTAGCTTGTAGTTCTTCAGGCCCTCCAAAATCTTTATTGAGAACTTCAGTAAGAGCTGTGGAGACCTCTGTTACTTAAATATGCCCTGGATTTTGACTCTTCTCAAGCTTAGTGCAGCTTTCAACACATTCTGATAGTGGATGCAAATATATATAGACAATCATTGCAAACATTCCCTTAAGATAAGTCTATGCTCCTTAGTTCTGCATGCAAAGCTATTCCCTAGTCAAAACTTGCCGGCTGTCAATTTTTAAAATACCTAAACTTTCCTGCTGGTGGCAGCAACACATCCTCTTGAGCATCAAAGCCCAAAGTTAGGCTTCCCTCTAGCTTACTTCAAACCACAGCATGTTCAGAACTCATCCAGTTCAGAACTTTTTGTCACTTCAAGTTCTTCTACCCTCTTCCTGTCTCTACTGCCCATAGGAGAGGGAAATAGTAGGCAGACCGATTCCAAGAAGGATCCCACTTGAGGAACAGGGTAATTCTCTGAGAATTAGTCTGCTCACAGTTTTTCTTCTATGCTTCAGATGCAGTTGCCGACATGGAGGGCCACACACGTGAGCTGAACTAGATGAAAGTAACATCGGTAATGATTGTATATAGTCTTATAGACGTACTTACAGTGTCATTGAAATGATTGGACATCTCTCATGGATGATTGTGGAAGAATTCCTGAATAGCCATAATGTGCTTTAGGAAACATCTCTCTACTGAAACTTTACATAGTGCTCATTCATAAAAAGGTTAGAATGATTTCACTTGATTCTCATTTTTATTCCTCTAATTCCAATGTCTGGGACAAGGTCATGTTGGAGGTATGGATGCTGTAGTTCTAGCTGGGTAATCAACTGCTTTGCACTAAAGTTAGTGCTGATTCTTTTAATGCATATGTTTTTTTCTTTCTTCACACGTAGCATCTAGTAGTAGACCTGTGAGTTTAAATCCATATGGAGTAGTATATCAAGGTCACAATGCTTCAATCATTTCTTTCAATTGCTCACTTTGTACTACATCAAGAGTAAGGTTGTTAGAATAATAGAATAATTATCAAATGTGTGTCTTTTAGTACCAGTGGCTTTTACAATGTAATCAGAGTCATTTTTGAGGGGCAAGGATGAATCAAGCTGATGTTGTAGACAGACTAGGTAACCTGAAATAGAGACCTAATTATCATTGTGGCTGCATTTCAATGACAATGATTCTCATTGGCAGGAGCAGTTACTTTTTCAATTTCTCTGTCAACGTTCTAGGAGTTTACTGATTGTAGCAAACTAAGCTATGTCCCCTTAAAGCATTCATAGCCTCTCTGATATTTTATCTTTAGTCTCCAGTGCCATTTTACTTGAGTCATGTACAAATGATTCCATCCTTCTGAAACTCTTAGGCTATTATTTATTATTATTTCTGAATGAAATTAATAGGCATAAGAGTAGGCATGTTTTGATTATTTTCCTTTTAACTTTTTTGAATATTTCAGGATTTCAAGTTCAGTTTAAATTAGAGCCAAATGTTTCTAGAACTAAATATCACTGTTTTGTTTACATCCATGGTTCTGAATAACATGCAAATTAAAACACATAAAACCTGCAGCATCCTTCTAGGCTTGGCAGTGCTATGCTGGCTAGCACTATGGAATAAAGAGGCTTGGGGCTCATCATTGACTGCAAGATGAACATGAGCCGTCAATGCGATGCTGCAGCTAGTAAAGCAACCAAAACGCTGGCTTGCATCCATAGATGCTTCTCAAGCAAATCCTGGGACGTCATTCTCCCCTTGTACTCGGCCTTGGTGAGGCCACAGCTGGAGTATTGCATCCAGTTTTGGGCTCCACAATTCAAAAAGGATGTGGAGAAGCTTGAGAGAGTGCAGAGAAGAGCCATGCGCATGATCAGAGGTCAGGAAAACAGACCTTACGATGACAGGCTGAGAGCCATGGGGCTCTTTAGCCTGGAAAAGGGCAGGCTCAGGGGTGATCTGATGGCCACCTATGAGTTTATCGGGGTGACCACCAGTACCTGGAGGAACGTTTGTTCACCAGAGCGCCCCAAGGGATGACAAAGTTGAATGGTTATAAATTACTGCAAGACTGTTTCAGGCTGGACATAAGGAAGAATTTCTTTACTGTCCGAGCCCCCAAGGTCTGGAATAGCCTATCATCAGAGGTGGTTCAAGAACCTACATTGAACACCTTCAAGAGCAAATTGGATGCTTATCTTGCTGGGATCCTATGACCCCAGCTGACTTCCTGCCCTTTGGGTGGGGGGTTGGACTCGATGATCTTCCGAGGTTCCTTCCAGCCCTAATGTCTATGAAATCTATGAAATAAATAGCCTAAATTAAAAAAAATGGACAAGAATGAATTGTAATTATATAAAACAAAATAAAAATTCATTAGCCTGTCCAGTATGGACACTACTGTTTCAATGGAGGGAAATTAATGTTATCTTTGTTTCATCTTTCAGACTTTTTAAGATTATTTTTTCACCCATTCGTATAAATCCCAGTGTCCTGTTTCCTACGGTGTGTGTCATTCTCCTCTCTTTCCAAGGTCACCAGTTGTGACAGAGAGTGCTGCTGATCACAAGGGTATGCTGTAGAATGAGAACAAGTCAGCAGGGAAGGCAGAATTTTAGTGAGTAAATAGTTTTTAAATTATCCAGTATTTCATTGTTCCTTCCTAGCTTAAATGTGTATTTTAGGGTAAAAATTTTAGGCTTCGCAGTATAGCAACACTATTTTAAAAAAAACCACAAGCTTTTCTCTGATCTTACTGTGGGAGTGAGGTGGGTGGAGACTGTTGAGCATTTGGTTATGAACATTTTGTCCAACGAGAGAGAAAAAGTTTTTTTTTTCTTTTTGAAAAATAAAAAAATAAAATTAAATAATTTAAAAAAGGAGCCAAAATAGAAGGAAAATAAATATAATAAGAAATGGAGAACAAGAAAAACCCCAGCTTCCTATCATTTCTACTGTAGTGAAAAAATACAGTAGAAAGGGACTGAAATCACAGAAAATAAAAATATATCCTCTTTGCTTCCATGCCCATATCTGAACTATTGTTTTCTTTCACCTTCTAAGGAGTGATGAATTAGCTATTAGCTATAGCCCAAGGCAACATGGAGAAATATCTTGCAGTTGGGAGGGAGGGAGAGATGGTTAGATTATTTTTCATATATAATTTTGTTTTCCTTTTCATTTGAATTTTTTATTTTCTTATGTTCCACTGGATGGCTCTCTGATCACTTGGATATTGTATCCAAGTCATCTATCTATAGTTTTGTCTGATGCTTATTCTGGTGCCAGTACCCTAGTTAGCTTCAAAGTGCTGAGGGCAAATGCTTCTATTTCCCGCATCAGAAAGGATTAATAAAATTTTGTTTAAATTCTAGTCATTCAGAAACAATAGTGCCAGAGAGAAAAGACAAGTGATAAACTGGCATAATTTAGAGCAGTGTTACAGTTGCTTTAAAATATACCCAGGTTCGATGGCCACAAGAGAAGGGAGTCTTTCCCAAATTACCAGGAGTTTATACTACTTGGACATTTTCTATATTGGGAAAATCCCTAATAGCTTTCAGGCCTGCTTTAAATTTGCAAAGCAGTAGAGGCAGATGAAATGGAACTACCAGGCATAATTTATCTACACAACATGCCATTATGCAGGATTATTCAGCTTGATCCTCCAGAGTGCAGTATGTGACTTGAATAGTTCAGAAAGTATGTTTATGTTTTAGGTCATGAGTGTCCAACTTCTGGGTCATTGGAGGCTGCACAGAGCCCCCTCAACATGGAAGTGTCCCTTTCTTTTTGCCATGTGGGCAGCCTGGCTCCTTCCTGCCATGTGCACTGCTCCATTCCTCCTCTCAGCTCCCCCACAGCCAGGTGCACTGCATGGGCAGCCCAGCTTTTTTTTGGCATTGAGCGCACAAAGTCCAGCTCCTTCCCTTGCTGGGCATGCAGCATGTATAGGCCTACCCCTCTCCTGGTGAGGCACAACCCTGGCTCCTTTCCTTGCTGCATGTGCAGCATGCGCAACCCTGTACCTGCTCCCAGTGAGGTGTGATATGCATGGCAATCAGCTCCTTCCCTTGCCATGTGTACAGCATGCAAAGCCTGGCCCCATTCTTTGCTGTGTGTCCAGCATGGGCAGCCCAGGTCTCTCCCACTGTGCCATCCGGCCCCCATGAGCAGGGCAAGAAGCAGAAGCTGGGGGAGGGAGGGGAGCTCTGAGAACATGGCTGCCACCACAGCAGCAGCAATGAGGGGAGTGGCACCTGGGCAGTTCCTCATGGGCCATGTGCTAGCCCCTAGTCAGCTGCCTGCAGCCCATGGGCTGCCAGATGGACAGCCCTGTCTTCTGCTATAGGTGAGACTGATACCATGTCCTCTCAGCTCTTCCCTCTTGATTTTGAGCACCTTCAAAATGACCGGAGACTGTCTTTTCTTTCCTTCCTATTCTGTCTCAAAACAAAACAACCCCCCCCTACAAAACCTGTGGTATGGGTGCAACAAGTGGCACAGACAGCCTCTGTGGATGGCACACAGCAGAATGGGAAAGACTCAAGCAGTATAGTGGCAGATAGGACACAGAAAGCAGAACATCCACTAAGGGAGGCTGCACAGGCCGGGAAGCAAAAAGTAGAGTAGCAGCTTGGTCAAGGAGTTAGGGAGAACAGGGCATGGAGCAGAAGGCAGAGCAGCAGATCAGGCAGGGGAAAGGGATGAGGGTGGCACTCAGAAAGGATGCATGGCTAATTTGTGGCAAACATGCCAAAAAGATTTGCCCCCACTGATTTAGTATATACCCCACTCGGTACTCCTGGCAGTAAGCATAGTGTTTGGTGGCATTTGAAGCAGTGGACTTACAGTTTACATATATTCAGATATATTCTGTGACTGCATTTAAACTTCTTGATATTTTTCTGTGTATAGGAATATGCTAATATCAAAGATACCCATTTCCAGGCAGCTTTGGACCTAGATTAAGCAGATGTAACAGGTTGGTATTCATATGCTGAAGATTTTCATTTAGCAACAAAAATGGGAAAACAAACACATTTAAGCTATTAATCAATGATCATAGGAAGCCATGCTGTATTTTTAACTGAGGAGAATTAAATTCAGACCAGTGGCACTGCAGTTAATTAAAAATCAGGAAAAAAAGAGCTTTTTATAGCTGCCTCCTCCCATAAATCACCTGTTTCCTCTTCCTCTTCCTGGGAGAGTGCCAGTCTCAAATCCAAGAATTTCCTGGCATCATTTAAATGAGAAGAGGCATACTTTGTATCTCCCAAAACTACAGAGAACTAAACTGAAGAGATTATTTCAATTTCTATTTGAATGTAGATACATTAAAAACAAGCCCACTACACATTGAAGAATTCTATACCAGTAGCCACCCTATTGTAAATTCTGCTGTCTAGAACTATTTTAGATAAGTGGAAACTATGAAAGCGATAAAAGGTTCATGTATAACAAGTTACTTTTATATATTCTGGGTAGCTAGACTGAGAAAAACAATGGCTTATGTATGGATCCATTTTATAGGATATAGATTGATTTATAAATATGATTTAAAAAATCTTAGACCCAGATTCTTAATTGTTGTAGAGCTATACCAGTTTACCCTAGGGCTGAACCCACTTAGGAAAACATAGCATGATAGCACACCATTTCTTCTAGCACGTATTGACTATCCAAGATAAGCATTTGTTGGCATGGAGTCCAATAAATATTTTCAATAAAAATTGGGGTTTTTTTTAATGTAATTTTTTAAAAGAAGCAGAGTAGTTGATTAGTTCAGCAAACAGGATCATTTCAGTGATCTTGTTTTTTTTTCAATTTTAATAAAGAAACATGTTCTATAAAATATTTTTCTCTCTATTTTTAAGCTGTCTGAGCATTTTACTGAAATCTATATATTAAAAAATTCTAATGAAATTTTAGGTAATGATAATCTTCTGTAACTGTGAATAAAAAGTTTGACCAAAAGAATCTGTCCCCCTTGATGCAGCTGATATACAGAAGATAGATTATTTAATAATTAAAATGCAGCCAAGTGCTCTATTTATAACTTTGCGAAGTATTAGGTCATATTCCCTAATTACCAAACAGCCTGAAAATAGTTCTGAGGTCTTGATGATGACACCTTTTTCTAATTAGTAAGATGACAATCTCTCCTTATATTAGAAAAATTCACTTCAAGGTTCTTACATTCTTTTTAGCTCTATATCATGTGGCAGAAATATTTCATAGAACATAATAGTTTCATAGTTGGTAGGGTCAGAAGGGACCTGAGCAGATCCCGACCCCCTGCCATGGCAAGAAAAAGTACTGGTGTCAAACGACCCTAGCAAGGTGTACATCTAGCCTCCTCTTAAAGACCCCCCAGGGTAGGAGCCAGCACCACTTCTCTTGGAAGTTGGTCCCAGATCCTAGCTGCCCTGACCGTGAAGTAGTGCCTCCTGATGTCCAGCCTGAATCTACCCTCTGCCAGCTTGTGACCATTATTTCTTGTTACTCCTGGTAGTGCCCGGGGGAACAGGGACTCCCCCAGTGCCTGCTGGTCCCATCTGACTAGTTTGTAACAGGCCACTAGATCCCCCCTCAGCCTTCTCTTGTGGAGGCTGAACAGGTTCAGGTCCCGCAGCCTCTCCTCATAGGGTCTGCCCTGCTGCCCCCTGATCATGTGAGTGGCCCTCCTCTGGACCCTCTCCTTGTTGTCCACATCCCTCTTGAAGTGCAGCGCCCAGAACTGGATGCAGTACTCCAACTGTGGCCTGACCAGTGTTTTAGTGTTTTAGCTTACAATTTTGAAAAAGCAGACCCAACCAATAATTCAAGTTGAAGAGTTATGGCAATGCTAACATTTCTGACTGTATGGATGTAGTGATGTTCTGAGCCTTTTACTCATTGGGAGTATGATTGGAGTAATATCAGGCTTTTAAATGGTATATTCACATGATAGCAGCCTCAGGAGTAAAACTATCAATATGTATCTCAGTGGGCAAACCATTTTCACATATAACTACTGTTTGCCATTGGATTTTGTCTTATTTTTTTCCCTTCCAGTCACAAAAGGCAAATAAATGGATCACCCAGCAGTCACAATCTGTAGTGAAAATTTGCCAGAAGCTGCACGACAGTTTGCTGAGAAGATTTATCTAAGGCTCTTTTTTCTCTTTGTTGTATCACCTCTGACAATAAGAAAAAATACCACATTTTCTCACATATAAACATACAACTTTTCCACCCAGACCAGCTGGGGGAAATTAGGGTGCTCATTACATTCAAGAAATATGATTTCCTGTTACCAGAACAGTGTCTCTGGAAGCCATGGCAATGAACACTGCCACCACTCCCCCACTGCCCAATTTTTGGGATCTCCCCAGCCTTGTGACATGGTCCCATGCACTGCCTTGAGTTGGTATGCAGGGTTAGGTCAAGCCCAGACCTGGCACATACCCATAGGCCCTACACATGGGAACAGGCCATGGCCTGACCCAGCCTGTGACCAAAGACATGGTATTACAGATCAGGCCAGTGTGCAGGATCCAGGTGCTGTCAGACCTGGTGTGTTAGGTCGGATCCAATGTGTGCCCTTAGACCCAGCACGTTAGATCAGGCTGGTACATGGACTGAGGCTGCAGCTGGACTCTGACCATCACCCCAAACCCAGCAAACAGAGTTAGTAACTTACCTGTCTTGGAGGGTACAAATTTATTTTTCTTCAAGTTGTCAGTAAAAAACAGGGTACATGTTATATTCAGGGACGTGGTATGCAGGGCCATATAATTTTACTGGTCATGAGTACTTTTTCTTTGGGGCAAAACTGTATTGTTCTGCATGTACTGAAAAATACCCAGCATTCTAAAGGCTGATGTAAAAAGTTACTAATGTTGGACAATCTTTTCCGTTAACTCTCATATGGAATTAATGTGGATGTAATTAAGGAACTACACTCAAGAACAAACATGTCAGTATCTTAGCAAAAGCTTGTGGTTCATTCAGTGCCTTGGGTATTTATTCTCTAAAGAGGCAAAATAAGCCACATACAGACATTGTTTCCTTTGGGAGAGTTGCCGCTGTTCCAGTAGGAACCACAAGTGTACAGATGTTCAGAATTTTTTCTCAGACCAAAAATGGCTGCTCCAAGAGAAAAAATAACTTGAGAACAACCAGGGTTAAATCTCTCCTGAGAGTGTTTCTCCTTTTAAAGTGAATGTATGTACACATTCCTGTCTAAGAGAAGCCACAGTATAACCCTCCAGCTTCCTAGGGTGCTTTGCTCTACGCTCCCACACTGGAGACAGTGTTTTGCTAGGGCTGGACTCTGCTGCACTGGCCCAGGAGATAACAGAACAAGCCCCCTTCACAATCCTCACATTGTGCTCCAGGAAAAGCAGTCTAGGTCAGCCGATTGGCTACCTTGTGCACTGCTGTCATTTGTCTCTAGCATCTTCCCTCAGTCTGCCTAAAATGGTGTGAATAGGGCCCCCTTGGCTGTGCAGTGTCAGAACTGCAAGGTCTCTGTTCTTCAGGGGCTCAGCATTTAAACGCCTCTTCAAGGGTCTCTGGATTTTTCTACTAGGAAAACAAAACCAGGAGAATTCTCCCAGATGATTTGAATGTGTGTATGCAGCCATATTCTGTTCCTACTCTGGCCCAAATACTTCAGCACCTTCTGTTTGCTACAGTATCATCCTTAACAGTCAGTGTTTTCTGCTGGTTATAAAAGACCTCATGTTGATGAAAAGGTGGCTCACTGAGGAATGTGCTCAAAGAATAAACTAGGTACTAACAACAGAGGAAGCTGTTATACATCTTTGTGTTGCCTACTACAGCTTAGTCTATTGTAATCTGCATTTCTGCTGTCCCCAGTCTCTCAATGAAAATCCTCTCTTTCTATTCCTAATATCAGTAGACTTATAATCACAAAAATAAATTACAGGAACCATGTCTAGAATAAGGTTCATGAAGAAGGTGAAAAGGAAGATTAAGTCAAGTTATAATGCAAAGAATGTATATATCTTTTTGTCACTAATTACAACCATTCCAAAAGACAGAAGTGAGAAAAAA
The DNA here is from genome assembly GCF_001723915.1 of Gavialis gangeticus. Classification (NCBI taxonomy): domain Eukaryota; kingdom Metazoa; phylum Chordata; order Crocodylia; family Gavialidae; genus Gavialis; species Gavialis gangeticus. The sequence goes on from NW_017729031.1 coordinate 65,840,655, forward strand.
TGTTTTAAAACTATATCTGTTAAGAAAGTTTCATTAAGTCTCAGCTCATTTGAATTTTGATACATCCTTTTTCAACTTAGTTATTTCCTTGCTGGAACCCGAAATATAATACTTTAAAAGTAACTGAGCTACTTTTTAAACTGGAGGATATTCTTAGTTAACTGGTATATTACTAATAAATATATTACAGTGCTTTGAAGCTGTTAAACACAAGAAAATAAGATTATTACAGATGGAATTCAAATTATGAACATGTGCAGCTACAGGAAATGATTACAATTAAATTGTGAAAAATAGGAGATCATTGTACTCTTGTGCTGTATCTGGCAACAGTTAGAATATCTAAAATTCCTGTTGCCAATTGATTTTGTTTTTACTGTAACATTTTAGGACTATATGGGCGTTTAGAAACTAAACAAATTCTTTCCTGTATTTTTTTTTAATTTACTAATCTAATTTTCTTATGTGAGTATATAACAGTGATAGTTCTCTAAATATTTGGTCTTTCCTCTCTTCATCCTAGATGACAACAATTCTTTTCTTCTGTATCTATGTTATATCATTTGGATATCTAGAAAAAGAGACATAATTTTTGATGTTGTGTGTGGTATAAGATTCAGCTTGATATGCTACTGTTTTGAATGTTTTCTCCTTGTTTAAAAAATCTGAATTCTTCTTCCCCTCTTTTGTATTGAAACAATTTTTAAGCTTCTATAAGCTATGCCTACAAGCTAAGCCTCTACCTTCATAACTTGCCTTGATAACCAAAGACATGCACCAAAGGGCTCAGGGCTAGGTCCAGACAGTCAAAAAGCTTGAGACTGAATAGATTCAATTTTTGCAGCTTAGTTTAAACTGCAGAGATTAAATTGAAACAGAAGTGAACAGACATTTATCTTTGATTCAGGTAATGCAGCCACATGCCTGCAGTGACTCAGGCCAGAAGCTGGGGTACTAGCGAACATAGCTGTCTGACTGTGTGTGTTCACGTTCTCTTCCTGCTACCCCCGAGGTCTCTGGGATTTGCAGTCCAGAATTACAACAGCAGGACCTGCAGGGTTGCTCATCACTTCCCC
>NW_017729031.1:65851858-65855277 GCF_001723915.1 Gavialis gangeticus
TGGGCTTGCCTCTCCCCTTCCCCTGACACTCCCTTGTCACCACTCCCTCACTGCTCCAGGTAGGGAACAGTGTAGCCCAGTCCGGGGCTGGAAAACATGCTGGGATGCTGGGGGACTGTGATTTAACTTGAACCAGGAAGGGATCTGGGACAGAAGTTTCATAAACCGGTTTGACCCAAATCAGTGAAGTCGACCAGTCTTATCTTAAACCAGTTTGAGCCATTTTGAAACTGGTTTATGTGCTCTGAACTTATGTTCTATTACAGGTTTAAACCAGTTTCTGATCCCTTAAATCCATTTATGTGTAACCTCTGTCCCTGGCCTAGATGACTATTTCACAGAAAAGGAGTAAAACACCCTTTGCTGCTTGATCAAAGATTCCTAGCTCAAGCTTCTCCATTGTTCTTTCCATTCTTACTCAGTGTGGGGTTACCCATGAAAAGGAGTCAAATTTGGGCCCTCTGATGGTAATAGTTTAGAGGCAATCTTACTGTCATTGCTGTGTTCCTCTCCTGGAACACAGCATTCTATGACTGATGCTTTTAAGAACCTGGTTTAGAATCTGGTGCATCTTATGTGTTGGTTGATACATTCCCAGTAGATAAGTGATTTGTTAACAGAGACTGTCATGATGGACTCTATTCTTTCCATATGTGTGTTGTCACTGTTTGACTACACAAGAGGTTCTATTGCTTGAAGTACTTTTTACCTACCCCTGTCAGTCTGCCTATAGATGCCCATCTTTCTCATGATATTTGAGATATTTAATATTTGTAATATTTTTTTAATGTTCTAATAACCAAATCTGAGGACTTTTCTTGCTGCCAGTATTCACTTTTTTGGGTTCAGGCTTTTAGGAATTGGCATTCATCAGGTATCTTGAGAGTTTGGAAGTAATCTCTGCAGAATAGCTTCTTTTATGAGAGTGTTAGTGTGGTTCCTTTTCTGTATTCAGTAGATTTTACAAAGCTTGGCAAGGTTGGTGACAGAGCCTCCACACTTTATCTGGCCTAGGACTAGCAACAATATTTAATTGTGCCTGGTGTCCAACATCAGTCTTGTAAGAAAATAGGATGCTTAAAAAGATGTACTAATGTGTGGTCTATGTGGGGAGGGAACATCATATTAATTATATGTGTATCAATTTTGAATTTAGGCCAGCCGTCCAAGATACCAGGTAGTAAGGAACAGATGTCAAAAGCAACAACAATCTCAATATTGCCAGACTGACAGTAAAACTGGCAACTTCAAAGAAAAAGTAGGAATGCAAATCAACAGTACAAATGGAAAATGGAAAAAGAAATGTGACACATCCCACTTAAACTGAAGCACTGTCAGAAGTAGACAAAGAAGTAGAGACCCTAACCAGACTGGAAAGAATATGGACAGTACTCAGAGATTTTGTCACTGAAGGGGTGCATCTATACAAGGTGCTACTGTGCAGTCATTACTGCACATTTATTTAGTACTTGTAGTAGCAAGTACTAAATAACTGCTCAGTAACAGGAGCTGCTGTGCAGTAGCACTGGTGAATGTCTTTTAGGTGACATTATTGCTCAGTAGTTTAATAATATTATGCAGTAGTGTATTAACTCTGTCCATTCTGTGATATGCTACTGCACAGTATTTTTGGCTACTGAGCAGTCAGCATCTCATGTAGTCATGCCCAAGAAAGACCAGCTGTAACTGGGTACCAAGACAGAGCTAGACTCAGATATGTGGTACTTCATCAAAGAAAGAAGAGCAATGAAAGGAAAACTCCTGAATGCCAAGACCAAGAAAATATTAGGAAGAGCAAAGGAAATACAAAGGCTACTGGAATTTTGGAAAAACAAAAAGTTCAAGAAATTAGATAACAATGAAAAAAAATCAAGAAAAAATAGAAATATGTTGTAACAGTTGAAACTGAGCTGCCACAATGATAGAAAATCACTGAACTGTTTATATGACCTTGAAGTCAGTGATAATGGTAGAGATACAAAGTGCTGCACAAGGTTGAACAACCAGATAATGAAATTATTTAATTTGACTACTGCTGTGAAACAGAACTGCATTCTCTATCTTTTTCTGTCCATCAGTTGCCATATGTATAGACAGCATAACTGCTGGTATAGCTTAGGTAGCTGGTTTGTAGATAAAAGATCTTTTAATGACATTGCAATACCCCTGGGGTGTACTGAATGAATGCAGCCAATCTGATAAGACTGCAGGCCAAGCAAGGCTCAAAATCACTGATACCAAACCAAACATGCTCATGACCTATATTGAGCAGCAACATCATACTAGAAGGTAAAACCATCAAAAAAGTAAAGCATTGTACCTGCTTGAGCCAAACCATACTAACCAATGACAAAAAGAAATGGAAAAGGCTGGTTTCTACCGTGAGGGCCAGGATTGGCATAGAATACAATATATAGGACCTTTAAGCTCCAGGCACTTTGTAAAACTCAGGTTGGTAGTGTCTGTGTGTCACTCACAACCATTACTTCAGGAATTAGTTCATCTTTATGGAGAAGGGGTGGAATCCTATTTCACTTTCTATAATCAAATAAGAGATTTCTAGTTGCATAAATACCATTTTTGGCACTTACAGTTCACAATCCTGTTCCACAGTCAGCTCAGATTCACAAATATCCCTATGACTATGGAGCACGCTCAGTTGGCTTCACTCTTGCTGAGCAGATACTTGGCTCCGTATGCACATATAGCAAAAAATCCCAAAATTGTGGCCCTAAAAAACAAAAAGGAAGAAAGGTTTTTTCTACCTTAATAACAATAGTTAAGTGTTTAGCACACTTGTCCAAGAGCAAGAAAACCTAGGTGCTAGATCCCCGTCTCTTAGAAATGGTTTGTGACCTCCAAGTACAGTGATCTAACTACCAGAAACAGGCCTGGCAATATCCAGTCGCCTTATTAGTCAGTTGATTTGTAGAAACATGATATTTATTTTAATGGTTCAGCTTCATGGAAACTTTATTAATATTTGAAAAAAATTGAGTTTTTTTCACATCACTTGGCAGATTCTCATATCTGGATTGCATCATTAACCACGTTTGTTCACCAGAGCGCCCCAAGGGATGACGAGGTCGAATGGTGATAAACTACTGCAAGACCGTGTCAGGCTAGACATAAGGAAGAATTTCTTTACTGTCCGAGCCCCCAAGGTCTGGAACAGCCTGCCAGCGGAGGTGGTTCAAGCACCTACATTGAACACCTTCAAGAGTAAATTGAATGCTTATCTTGCTGGGATCCTATGACCCCAGCTGATTTCCTGCCCTTCGGGTAGGGGGCTGGACTCGATGATCTTCCGAGGTCCCTTCCAGCCCTAATGTCTATGAAATCTACGAAGTTGTGAATTGTTGCAAATGTAGACATTTTTCAGTTTCCTGACCTTTCAGCATCTTTTCTTATCTGTAATA
>NW_017729031.1:65860277-65867225 GCF_001723915.1 Gavialis gangeticus
CTGGACTCGATGATCTTCCGAGGTCCCTTCCAGCCCTAATGTCTATGAAATCTACGAAGTTGTGAATTGTTGCAAATGTAGACATTTTTCAGTTTCCTGACCTTTCAGCATCTTTTCTTATCTGTAATAGCAGCATTGCATTTTAGCAGTATTAGAATGAAAAGATATGTATACTATGCCTGAGATTCTATTGTTCACTCTTTCCAGAGTTATTCCTATAGTTGATCTTTAGCTTGAGAATTGTTGAAGCTGCAGAACCAAAATCAGAGAAGCAAGGATTGGGAAAGAAGCAGAATAAGCTATTACAGTTGAGAGACTAAAAGAAACCCAGCTTGATTGGGGAAAACAATTAATCCTTTTTTCCCTCAACAAATCATCTGCTAACCATCCAGAGGATGAAAGAATCGTAGTGGAGAGTGAGTGTGCAGTAGGTAAATGGAAACGGAAGAGGAACTGGTCAACCCAGCTCACTTGTTATACCAATGAATCAGGTCTATAAGAACTCAATAAACACTTTAAGGTGAGGTCAGCCAAAATGCTACACTATAACTAAAGGACTAACACAATGTATTGTATATGATATTTGGATATAACATTTAAAGAGCAAAAATTGTGTGTATAGACACACAAATTTTGCTCTTTAAATGTTATATCCAAATATTATATTCAATATATCGTGTTCGTCCTTTAGTTATAGTGTAGCATTATGGCTGACCTTTATTTATACATATACATATACATTCTCTTTCTCTCTCTCATACATATGTATGAAGAAAGAAGTACATAAATATTTGGAAATAAATATTTGAACAATTACCGGGTTCATCCATGTTCCAATCCTATAAATTCCTAAGCATATACTTGCCTATACTATTGTGAGATATTTCACTTAAAAATGGGGATTTATACAGTACTATTAAGCACATCTGTATGTTTGCAGAATTGGCTTGAACACTGCTCCCACAATGCAAACAGAGCCACACAGTTTATTCACAAGGATATTAAATCTTACAATCCTTATCCAGTGACAGCACTTCTCTTTGATTGTTCATATTACCACCTACACAACAGTTTATTAATGTGTAAAGGTTAAATTAAAAATAAATAAAAACTACTGAAATGTATAGTGTTATTCCAAGCCAAACACAGTGTGATCTGTCACCACAGCAAAATCACTGGATTTAGATCTGTGTATACAGATGATGCAATAACAGCAGATTAAAATATGGTCAACTAGAAAGAACAGCAGCATTTTTGAGGTTATAATTAGTTCAACAACAATAAAAATATCCTCTGTCCTGTGAATATTGGATGTCTGCTAAAATGGTTGTAGGAAGATTAAATCAGCAACTGTTGTAGGTGTAAATTAGAAATGGGACCATACATACACAGTGCAGAATATAATAATAATGAAGTCATATTGCATGCAGGTCATAGAGAAAAATGTGTAGCAATAAATGTTTACCCGGCTAAAACTTATCCTATTCATATTAAATAAACATTCTTCCCTACATAATGTAAATCATCATTAGGAAACATGACTATGTAGAGTTTAAATCCTAACTGATAAATTCTCCGGATTATTCAGTAGTGAAAATCCCACATTTCTTTTTAGAAGCTGCAGACTGAGTTCTTGGACTAAGTACATTAAAGCAATAAGGCCTATTCCATTGCTAATTCAAGTCAAGGTAAAGACTCCTGTTGCTTTCAATAGGCATTCTATCAGGCACTCAGTTCAAATATTCTTCAAATTAAAAGACTATATATGGAGGTGGCATACTCACTTTCACTCCTACACTAACTAGTTATATTAACATTACAATTAACTAATTACTAGGATTAATATATTAATTTTCTAAGAGATTTATACCCACCTCACTCCCTTCCTGGACTAATTAAAATAAATGCAATCCATATTTTTCAGCATGTATAATTTTCATAATATTCCCTTTTCCAGACCTTTGAATCTCAAGCATTACTATCAATAAAAGACCACATCAAAAATAAATGTGTCCAATCTATTTCTCATAGTCTGTTCTTCATGTGGAAATACAAATGTAGAAATAAATCCCTTTAATGTTTTGTCCAAAACCAGTTAAACACTTTTCCCATGTCAAATTATGTACAAATGTTACTATTTGTACAAGAAGCTGATGGGTGCAAATAACTTCCCCACGTAACATTGGTGGTGCAATGAAGTCCATGCATCAGCATGGTTTTATCCTTGTGGTTTTCCTGCAAGCTGTGATGATCACTTCTTGTCAGATTTTTATATAGCCTCTTCATATACCCATGCCAGTTGTTGTGCCTGATTTTGTCATAGAGAAAAGAAAAGCTATAAAATCTGTAATCATGATACTCCAAACACCTACTTTTGTTAACAATCCTTACTGGCACATAGTAGTTACAGTGTGGTAACTGAATTATACGCATGAGGGAGGCTGGTAGGATTAGATCCTATGGTTCAGTTACCTGAGTTCCAGAAGTACTGAGCATTTGATTTCCATTTAATCAAAAAGAGATCTGATCTGAAAACAGATATATAAATATGTTTATCTATAATACATATACTAATGTATTTACATATTATGTATATCTGTATATATTATCATATATATAGTTAGATACATTATATATTTTGATAGATATGTATAATTTAATAGAAAAATTAAATGTACATATGTATTTTCTCTGTACCAATGTCACCTAAAATTAGGCCTTGTCTTCAGCAGAACGTTTCATTGTCAGAATTTTTGGCAGTTGATAGCTGCTGACACTGCTATGTTTGTTGCCAGATCGTATGCATTTCTGGATGCTTTTGCCAGTGCTGCAAATCTTCATTGCAAGAGTCCATATTAGCAGAAGGTATGGTGCACCATGGGTAGAAGAGGCCCAAGGCTTACAGCTGCCAGCATTACTATATTGCTGAAGTGCATCCATACTGGAATGTTGCTAGCAGTTGTATGTTGTCTGAGACCATGTGTTATTCAGAGGTATATATATGTGCATATGTATAAACGCACACACACACATATATGTGGTGATATTATTCAGGTGACAGAAAGACCCTTCCAATCAGTTTTGCCTGTGGTTGCATGAAAACTTTTAATACCAAAAAGCAACTCGCTTTAACAAAACTTTGTAGTATAAACCAAGATTTAGTTTCATTACTCTATTGTAAGGAGTTTTGCATAACTTTCTAATTCTCTGGGATCAACTAGTCATCCACAGCCTTTTCTACAAGAAGCATCTCACCAAAATGCCCTCAATTCCTTTTAATCTTGAATGAGAGTCTGAGTCTGGTTTGTTCTATGGGGGCTTTCTATAAATATCTCAAAAAGGGAAAGAGCCAGACATGATTTGACTGCCTCACTCTAAACTTCAAAAGTAGAAGCTTTTACTTTATTCTCTCAAGCCAATAAATACATAACATTGTGCCTGCATTTGTCAAAATTAATCCTTTCAAAAGAGGACAAGCAAGCACAGGTGCTCTTGTGGATATAAGATTGATTGATCCCAATGGGGCTTATGGACTTTTGCAAAAATATGCAGATACCTATTAGTGTTAGGAGGTTAGTCATCCTACTCAAAAACTTGTCTGTCTTGTAGCAGAGATGCCAAGCTACAAGGTTCTCTTACCAACAAAAATTATTCCTGGTAGAAGTCAACATTAAAATCTAGTTCCTATTCTTCCTGTTGGCAAAGTGTAGGCAGGCATAAGGCAGAACCATATGTGCTTCCCTTAAATGCTGATTTGTTGGAGTATTGTCAGCCAGATTTGACTGTTCTCCCTTGGGTATTAATAACTGTGTTCTGGGACATGGAGATATGGTCCATAAAATAGCCCCATTCCTTTTCCAGCATTTAAAGTTCAAATATGGATTCTTTTTCATGATGTAATCAATTTCACACATTTAATTATATTTAAAAATAGTATACACAAATAGAAAAATAGCCACTGGTAGTGGTTCAATTACAATAACTAGAAAGCATATCTGAACTTTGACAGTCTCAGAATTCAAAGGCAACTGAGAATCTGAACTTCCCAGGACAACTCCTTTGTCTGTAGTCTTCTGAACCAAAACTCTAGTCTATAATCTCATGAATCTGGGGAATGTTCAAAATCTGGAGTGAGATCTCAATTTTATCCAAGTATAATAACATTTCCTTTTAAATATTACAGAAGTACATTTGACTACTGATCTGTACCACCTTGCTGTAGCATCATGATTTTGACCTTGGCTACAGAAAAACATTTAGGAAAAAACGCTTTCAGTCTTCATCACTTTTCTGACATAACGGGAATTAGTCAGCCTGTCTTATTGCTGCACTGGATTAATATCCAGCACTCCACAGTGCCTGGTGATCTCAGAGATAAAGTCCTATCCCTGGCAGAGAGCCAGTTGACTAGTTTTATCAGGTTAATCACAGAATAGAGAGGAATTAAAAATATATATATTTTGGAAACCTTCTGGAAGACCCTGGATCTGTTAGGACTTAAGGAAAAGCCATCATAGAGAAGTCAGAAATCTCTGTGAAAAGGACTGGGATCAACTTGAGTGTGGTAGGAAGCTGCAGTGGAATGGATGATGTGCAGATTGAGGACTGGTGACACCAGTATCAGCTGAGGAACGGAAGCAGGACCTGGTTTTCTAGTTCTCTTTCTTCTGATAAACAGGTGAGAATTTTAAAGTTCTGGATTACAGTACAAACCCCTTTTTGCAATTGTTTCACAATCTGTTCTGCCTTTCTGTGAATACAGATGGTCATTGCTTGTAATAATTAAGCAGCAGAATTAACACATTCACTTTGATGACTGAGGTATATCAATGCTTCTCTTTGTATCTGTCTTTCTGGCTGCATATTTAGCAAGATAACTATGATAGGATAAGACAAGTAAGACTGCCCACATAAACAAGGGAGTTAGAAACACTTAGAAGAAGTTTTGATCTTGGAGAACACAGCAGAATGTGCATTCTCTCCATGTTTGGGAAGCCTACCTAAGTGTTTTAGGTCACTTTGTAGTTCTGACTTTCCTTGTTTTGTATGATATGAGTGTGGGGGTAAATGGGAGTAGTACAGGCTTTTATTTTTGCTTCTTGTTTCTTTCTGTTTCAGCACTTTTCTATTTTTCTCTTTCTTAGAAATCTGGCAAAGGGAAAGCACAAACATGTATGCAGCTATGGACAAAGCTAGTAGTGATGGTTACTGATGCTTTAGAGAAGCGTATGGAAGAAGTTGGCAGTATGCAATCTGTGAAGGAAGAGTCATTTATGTTGATAGTAACCTGAGTCAGGCAATCTGAATCTTTATTTCTTTGATCCTTCTCCCCAAGGTGAAGAATAAGTAAGTGTAATATATTTTCCTGTGGCTGATTGGAGATGAGATAATCCAACCTCTTGATAAGAGCAGCAAGCAAGCACCAGTTTTACTGTCTGCATTTCAATGTATGCCAAAATCCACCATCCCAGGCAGTTTGTCTTTACTGCAATGCAAAAATTATGTGTAGATAACTTTCTCCTCAGAGGGTGCATCTAAATGTGCATATTAATGTGCATCATTAAACTCTGGCACATGTTATGCTGGAGTTTATTGCTCCCAGGTGCCACAACACAGAGGCCTGGGACTGCAATATCCTGAGCCATATTGAAGCATCCCTGGCTGGCAGGAGGTCCAAGGGATCAGCCTGCCAGCCCAGGGGTGCTCTGACCCAACTCAACATGCTGCAGAGGGGCTGACTGGGGCATAAGGTGCTTCAGTGTGGGGCTAGGCAGCAGGCAGCCCCCACACTGAAGCACCCTTGTGCCTCAGCCAAACCCATCTACAGGTGCATTGCTGAGCATAAAAAAATTCTGCAGAAAGCTAAGACTTGTATTTACAAGTACTAACCTGCTGTGGAATTTATTAGTTTCCTGCAGCCTAATAGAGCTGCAAGTATAGATGCTGAGACATTTACTGCTGAACTAATTAGGCTACTCCTCAGTACGTGTCTCACGTAGACACCCCCAGTTAGTAAAAATACAGACATTATACAGTAGCAAGTTAATTCAGAAATAAATTTAGGCCAAAACATTTTTAAAGAAGAAAAAAAATCACAGTTTATATCTATTAAGAATCTGGTATTGAATTCACAAGAGTCATATCATAACATTTCAGTGAAAATCATTCAACATTTCAGCTAGTTTTCTGTTACAGCCAAAATCAATTGTTTACTTTCCATGTGCAGGAAATTCAGGAAGCTAGTGTAGTTGGTCTGAAGAAAGGAACAGCATCATTCAAAAGTGTCAGGTTAGTGAAGAAAAATTGCCCCATTCAACAGTTTTTGCACTTAGTTCTCTTCATCTGCCAGTCTACAGTGCAAAGGTTGAGAGATTTTTTTTCCTTCTATTTTATGCTGTGAATAAAAAATAACTCCTGGGCAGTCAGTGGGTTAGTTTGGTGAAAAGCTGATACAACCAACAAGAGCACTCGCACTGCTAAAAGCAGGTTGGATCTGTTCATGTAGTATGTTTGTTGTATCCTGTGATTTCCACAGTTGTCAGCAAACGTTTTTTTACTATCTTCCAAGTAAAAGTAGGTTTTATTATTATTCACATGCCAGTTCACATCAATTACATCTCAAGAAAAAGATGTGTATTTGAAGTGGCAAGCAATGCATACTTACTATAAAGATAAATACTTATTTTGGCCTGCATAGTTTCCCAAAACAGTTACCTATGGGGACATTCATATGTAGAGAGTTGTACATTATTAGAACCATGTTGGATCACTGCTCAAGTTCCTAATGGGAAAAGAAATCTGTATACAATTTAAAAGAAAACTATGCCTTCACTCTCCAGATATTTGCAGCCTCGCCTTTACTCACCTATAAAACAAAACCAAGCAGCCTATATAAATGGTAGTTTAATTACCTTTTTAAATGAATAGAGTCCAAAATTGCTCTCTAGC
>NW_017729031.1:65867236-65868809 GCF_001723915.1 Gavialis gangeticus
CTGGGATACTGGGGGACTGTGGTTTAACTTAAACCAGGAAGGAGTTCAGGATGCTTGGTATCTTTTGGTATATGGTATTATTAGAAATTGGTTTTCATGTCACTTCAGAGTAATAACCAGATCATTCTCAAAACAACAGTTTTATTTTACTTTTGAGGAAGAAATAAGAAGAATCATTCTCTCTGGGATTGAGAATAAATTACACTCAAAATATTTTATATAAAGCTAAAACCTTGTAAACTAAATGTAAACTGGAATTCACAGAAATTATTGCTGATTATGCCTATTTTATCTGTTTGAAAATTAAGCTGCTATCAAGGGCAGTTAATTTTATATGTTCTGAAACTAGGACAAACCTTTCCTGTTAGGTGAAGAGCTTTTTTTTATGACTTGTCCTTTTGGGCTATGAAAGTAGAGCTCTTCAAGAAGATCCTGGGAGAGGATATTGTTTTTTCAAGGCTGTGATAGAATGTAATAATAATTTATTGTTTTCAGCCATCATTAATGAGATTTAGATCTCTTTCCTTCAACTTTGCCTTTGTGGGCCACTTTGATTGACAGATGAAGCAGGAAAGAAGTGAGCTAGTATAGTACGGTAAAAGCTACGTTAACTGGCATGAGTGGGGTAAGGGGGTGCTGAGTGTCTAAAAATTCCGGTTATCAGAGGCAGAGGTTTTCAAACTTTTTGAAAACCCCTGTGGAGTGGAGGAAGGGCGGGTGGCGGCAGCTGCACGTGGAGCAGCGACAGCGCAGGGTAGTGGGTGGCAGCGGTGGCTGCTGTCTGCAAGCTTCCCACCCCACCACCTTGCCCTTATTCCTGTTAATAGAGTATCCTAGATTGCGGTTAACACAGCTTTTACTGTATGTGGAAAACCTTTTTACAATTACCTTTTTAAATGAATAGAGTCCAAAATTGCTCTCTAGCAACACTGTAAAAGTGCCAGTAAAAGTTTGTAGTATGTTTATAAAATCAATCTTTAAAATTTGGCTAGGTACAGATATTTGGGGAGATTAGATAATGATAACATGGCCACGCAATCTACCCTAGTTCACCCAGACGTGGACCTTACAGTAGTTAGATCAATCTAAGTGCAAACTGGAAAGGAGTTCAGGACAGATTCATCTAAAAATAGCTGACCCAATCTACATTAACCTTACCTCTGAGGTTACACCTAACTTAGACCAGGCTGGCCATTTTTAGACTAATTTAAGTGTCCTGAACTTCTATGGAGTTCCCAGCACAGCCCTGGGCCTGGTAAAGTCCAATTGCTGGCCCTTGCCCTGGAGCTACATTTTCTATCCCCTCCCTGGCACTGGGCTATTTTTAGCCTCTCAGCCCCTGCCTCCCAACTGCAGATGGACATCTCTCCTGAGGACCAGCCCTCCCTCTGCCCCCCCATACCTGCCAAACTCCTGATCTCACAAGTTGTTCCCAGTGTTAGTTTTACCCATGTTCACCAGTGACAGGAGCCAAGCAAGTAAGCTGGGGTGGGTGAGATGGGGGGAGTCATTTTCTGGGGTGGGGGTGGTTGTTCTTCTGGGGGTGTGGGGCAGCTGGCAAAAAATTGCATCT
>NW_017729031.1:65873809-65911384 GCF_001723915.1 Gavialis gangeticus
ATGGGGGGAGTCATTTTCTGGGGTGGGGGTGGTTGTTCTTCTGGGGGTGTGGGGCAGCAGGCAAAAAATTGCATCTGATCCCAGGAGGGTGGGGAAGGGAGGCCCCCATTCTCACAACCCTCACTCTGCAGACCCCACATGTTCTTAGACCCTCCCATGGACCTCACTTGCCCCCCTGATCCTCTCAATCCCTCCCATGGGCCTACTGACCCCAATTCCCTGCCCTCCCCACTCATCCTGCCTCACCCTTGACTCCTTCATGAAGCTCCTTGACCCCCACTCTCTCCAAGCCCCCCTACTAGCTGTGCCATCCCAATTTACCTTAGATTGGGTGGCTATTTTTAACTCAGTCTAACCTCCTTGAATATCTATCTGTATGCACCCTTTGAGACACCTTATGTTTTCCTTGCAGTGGGAGCTGAAGAAATACTCATCTACTAGGGCAAAAAAAAGGAAAACTTGGCGACAGCACAAGGTGTCACTGAAGGCTAAAGTTAAGCTCTTTTCATGTTTAGATTTGTCTCTTTGGGCAGGCTTAAGAAAATCAAAATAATTTTCTAGTACCTAATTGTTTTAACAGGCCAAAACATATTGATTTGTTTATATTGTTTTTGAATCTAACAAAGTTGATAAAATCCAATAGGAAGTGAGAAGAGAAAATATATGTCATAAATCTCAACTGAACTAATTGAATATATTAAACCAAAGCAGTTTGACATCTTTCTTGGAAAGTTCCATTAAAACACACTAAGAAAGTGTTTAACAGATTTCTGAATTTCTCTTTCTCTCTGTACCTATGCAGATCTTAACAGTTTTACAGACTGCCTCCTTCCTTGAAGTTTATAATAGATGCTAAAGTGAGTAATGACCAGAAAAGCATAAAAGTCTTGTAGCATCCTAATATGAAGGGGTTAATTAGAAATAACCTGAAAATATTCCCTTATCTCCTCTCATGACAGCCTAACTTCCCATTTAATTGAATTGATTCCAAAGTGAAAATGCTTTCCAAGTCAATCAGCTTGGATTAAACAAAAATAATAGAAAACCAATGAAAAATCATCTTTTAAAAGATGACTTTCAGAATTCATGTGTGAATACCAAAGCAAAGTGAAACAGTGAGTTTGCTCACATTGGATATGTATAGCTGTTACCTTTAAATCAACCTAACTAGGGGGCTTAAAATGGGCAAAAAAATGGCAAGCCCAATCTCCTTTACTTCACCTGAGGAAGTAAACTAATTTAGATTGAGAATTATATTTGTACACGTTTAGAGCATAGCCCACGGCTAGGAAAGCATAGTCACTCACCCTAGGGCTGTGTTCTTCCTACCTCCCTGAATCTGACCAAGCTATTTTTATCCCATTAAACCCCCTGTCCCAGGACAGCTCTAGCCTTGCAGACCTACCAGTGCTCCCTCTGATCCTGCCAACCGCCACCCCTGATGCACCAACCCCCCACAGACCAAATAGGCCCCTCAGTCCTACCTGCTTCTCCCCACACTGCAAGTTACTTACACCAGTTTCTTGATATGGCTCCTGAGAGCAGCAAATGTTTGTACACATTACTCCCAGTCTACATTCACATGGTTCAAAGCAAGCCATATGAACATAGATTGGGTGTAGTGAACTGCTCTATACATCCAATAAGATGTCTTTATTTTTCTCTTTGGTTACTGACAAGCCATTCTGTACTTACTGTAATGCTAATAGGATTAGTTCGGCTTTCTTAGCTTCTTGATCTTAAATATATATATATAATTTTACATGCAAAGGAAAGCACAAGAGAAATGTCAGGCACCAGGCAGATGAGTCACACCTCTTCTTTCAGATACAGTGGATTCAGAATACCTGTGTGTCCCAGCCTAATGACTGAGAGCAGCAAATCAATTGGTCTCCAGGAAGCAAAGAGCACTTAGCAGCCACAGCACCCTCCTATTTTATTTTCATTGTATATACCCCTTTTCACCAATCCTGGAATTTGTCCAACTCCAAAACTTAATTAGCCAGAGAGATGGATACATGGCACTATGAGGCACACATTCCCATATCAGAGATAAAATACACTGCCTTTGTGACTCACTCAGTTTCTGCCTTCAAGTGACATACAGTGGGGTAGATAGGCCCTTTAAGGTTTGAGAGAATGCTGTCTTGAGTAAGGGCAAGGGAAACCGGCAATGAGGATTTGGAAGTTATCTCCGGAAAATAGTTTGTTGTTTAATAATAAAACCAGAGTTGGAATTACATGAGTAGGGTGAATTTGAATCCACTCTCCTAAGTAACAGGGAATAGGAATTACACTAAAAAACGTTGCAGCGGAGTAGGTGTTTTGGGAAATATACTGGCTGTGCAACGGGCCTCATTAAGAGGAGAACAAGTTGGAGAAGAGGAACATCAATTCTGCTCTTTTCAAAACTGGGACTGGCCTTGAAAGATACATTTTGTGCTCATGGTCTATCTTGAATGGCAAGGAGACCAATGTATATTATTTACAGAAGTTTTTGACTGAGTTTGTCCAGGCTTAAATAAATACCAGTGCTGATAACATAACAAGTTCCAAGGATATGCTTTTCAAAAAAATATACATTTACAACTCATAAAGAGATTCAACCATGATTCTCTTGCATTGCAATGCAGAGTGGTAGCACATGGTCATATATTTAAATTATTTAATACAAAATATGAGGTTTTCTTTTTTTATACATGCATCTAATTGCTCTTTTCCTCTTTAATGAGAACTAGCCATATGTTCATTGGTGGGTGTATGTAACATATGTTGAAAAGGGGGATCCATGTAAATTTAAATTAAATGCTCCAAAATTTAATCAACACAGGGTGCATCTACATGAGATGGTAACTGCACAGTAGCCTAGTAACACAGTGCAGTGGAGTAATACACTATAGCACAATAGTATTAGGCTACTGCACAGTTACCATATGGAAAAACCCATGCACCAGTGCTACTGTGCAGTAGCGCAGGCTCCTGCACATTGATTTAGTACTTGGTTATCCAAGTACTAAACATAATGTGCAGTAACTACAGTATATTAATGAATGTGTAGACATGCCCACAGAGAACCTAGTGCCCTCAGAAAACTTTAACTTCTGAAGATCCAGAAATAAAATGCTTAGGTAAATGCCACCCTGTTAGTCTAAACTTTTAACTGGGGTTGAGACTGAGACAGATGATCAGTGAGGCTATTCAGTCACAACTTGAAAACTTTATTAGGATACACATTACAAAGACTTATTTGTATTAATAAAGGCATGCTTACATAGCCTTGTATACAAGGGGAACACAGGTCCACTGGCCAGGCTTTTCTGTTTCCTTGGGGACTTTCGCTGATTTGTTTCCTTTTCTCTGCTGAGCTTTGGAGAAGTCTGGAGTTGCACAGTTTAACCAGGGTTGTGGCAGAGCACAGGTTATGCCTGCCACTTTAAGGGCTTAAGCAGGCTGCAGATCAGCATGCAGGTGGGAGCAGACCCAATCAGGAGAGTCACATGGCACCCAGGAGTCTGCCTGATTGTTGTAGGGCTAGGCAATAAGCCCCAAGAGCAGAGCTGGGCAGTTGCAACTGGGAAGCTAAAGGCTGAACACCTGGCTGAAGTACTGTCACTCCCAGAACACCTGGAGGTCAAAAGTAGGAACTATGGGGATGGAGGAGGTTCCTGGTCCTGGGGAATGACCTAAAACTATGCCCTGCTGAGCTTGGATGGTGTGGTGGGGCTGCCAGTGGTGGGGGAGTCTTCAGGAAATGTCACACCTGTGCCTCCCTATTGAAAAGTGAGTATGGGGAACCAGAAAGCCTCAGCCCCCACTGCCTTGTCAGTGACCCCATGAAGAGGAAAGGCTAGGAAAGCACACCCTGACAGAAAAAGCACAGGGTCAAGGCCCACAGGGTGTAAGGCCCAGAAGCCACAGTGATGGGGTGGAGTGAGAGCTGGAGGCCACATAGAGTAGGGTCTGTGGGAGGCCTGAAGGACTGCAAATAGGCCAGCTGGAGTAGAGGCCCAGCGAGGGGCCAGAGAGTGAGTGAGCCCAGCGAGGGTGGAACAGTGAGCCCAGGAGGGGTCCAGAGTAATTGTATGGTCCACAAGCTCAGAGAGTAGCATTTGGAGGGGCCCAAGAAGGTGAACCTGTATGAGAGAGAGGGCTAGGTGATTGAGAACATACCTAGAGAACCTTGACTTGTCAATCCTGGGGCCAGGACCATGAGGGTCAAAGGGCAAAAGCACCCACCACAAGGAACGGCCAGAGCTAGCTGCCTGGAGTTCCAACTGGCCAGAGGTAAGGCCAGGGCCTGGGAGGCCAAAAGTACCAGAGGAAGCCACTGGTGAGAGGGAAAGGGGTCTAGGGAGCTTGCAGCCCAGGATGATGGAAGAGGTTAGGCTGCCTGAGTAAAAGGGATCCAGGTTGGGGTCTAAGGGTCAGTCAAAATATAGTGGGGCCCAGTGTGGGGCCGCAACCATATAGTGTTGCCATCTGTGAGGCATGGGACACAGTATAGGGACAGTGGAGCTGTGTATTACTCCCTTGGCATAAGGCATTAAATAGGCAGCCTCCCACCTAGGAACAACTATTTAACTTGGTTACATCAAAGGTGTGGCAGACAAATCTGGTGAGCAGACTGCCCTAGACAGGTGGGTGAGCCAATGATTGGACTGGCTTTGATATGGCTCCCTGTCACACTAAGATTATTCAAATGACTGAGAAGTTTGGGGAGCATTGCAGCCATAGATATAACTTTAAAGGGGTTCCAAAATAGAACCAAGCAATTTTGATTGTAAGGAGGGGTGTATTGTGGGAATACCTAGTTCAGTTTGAATCACTACTCCACATCACATGAAGCACAGGAAATTTCAAGATAACTTGAGTCTGTGATTATATTTTGAAGTGCCTCGAATTGTTAGCTTATAAACAATACACATCTCTCTTTTTTATAGCAAAGCTGCTGCTCTGTTCTAATTCTTTTCTAGAATACATACAACCAGTAGAATGTGATTGTGTTTCAAAGTGGCATGTTAGACGTTATTTCTTTTTCAGGTATATACTCAATGGGATTTTAGATATTTCACAGCTCCATTGGAAATAATTCGTCCTTTTGCTTTTGTTGACTATTTCTTGCTGACAAAGTAACATGTAGCATAACATTGTTCCAGCTATTTTCCATTCTTTTGTTGGGGGGGGGATCCACCTGGTAATTATACTAATTAGCACAAATATGCTAATAGATTCATTTTAGATTAACAGATTAAATGTATAAAATGCAAGATTAAATCAACAAAACATTTTTCTCTTCATGAAAGTATGGTTTAGGAGTAGGCAGGGTCTGGGCCAGCTAACCCTGGTTCAAGAAATACATAATGACAAAGGACCTAAAATTAATTGGAATTCAGGTCAAATTTGGTGAATACTTCTGGCTGAAAATATTCATAAAGAAGTAAATGTTATTAAATAAAAAATTTGAAATGGCCAACATTTAATTTTTTAAATAAAAAGTTTTATCCAGGTTAAACTCAATCTAAGAGAAAATGTTTCTTTTTGAGTAAACAAAGTGTTTTGGTTATTTCAGAATATTTTTTAAAATTATTTCCATTTTGCACATATCTGCATCCTTAATAATCTAAAATCATGATTTAAAAGTATATGTATATATTCCATAACAATCCCCTGGGGCACTCCTCCTAGGTATGTTCTTGTAACCTTTAAAAAAAAAAAAAAGATATATATATATATACTGTCATGTGTCCGTAAATACCAGATTTAGCTGCATACCTCATGCACCTTCCTAGTTGTTTCAGTTTGTGGTGTGTTATCTTAAGTGAGGAACAAATGTATGTACCAGAATGGAGACACAGGGATGCTGGAATGGCTGCCTAGGGCTGTGCTCAGCTCCTGGCTGCATGGAGTAGGGGCAGAGTCTATTTGACAATGTCACTAACCCTCCCACTGCAGCTCCATAGTTAAAAGTTTAGCTCTTCCAAAGCTGCTGTTGAATTGGGAGGAAGGTGAATGATACTGGGCATTTCTACACGTGCCAATTTAAGGCACTTTAGCCCAATTTTAGGCACATCAAGGGCGCACATCTACACGTGCACCCTTAATGGGCCTTAAAATGATGATTTTAGGTTATTCATGCCTAAATTTGATACCTGCTCTGATACTTGCAGGCTAGTTTTACTTCTCTGCTTCATCTTTGTGGTAGCTCATTTTTACCCCTTTATTGCTTTGTTTCTGATAAGTAGGTTTCAGACTATGTTGCAAAGTACAGTGAGTTCTCCCTGAGTTTAACAAATTGGATCAGGTAGTAGGAACTGACTGCTTTGTCAACACTTTATTTTAAAGAAGTCAAAGACAAAACACTTATCAACTTTAATGATAAAGGTACATGGCAATAATTTCTGTATTTAAAATAAATTATTACGTTAATATTAGTGAATTTATTTCCAGGAAAAATGGCAGGGCTCACAGCCCTGGATATGTATGTTCTTTCTTCATATTGTCTTCCCTCATATCTCCTGCTATCTTCAAACTCAAATTGATTGAAACTACCAGAAACAGGGTACCTGAGCCCCATCCCTCTACAATTTCTTTTTCTTTAAAGGTCTCAATATATATACTGTAATATAGACCCCAAGACCAAACCCTAAGGAACTGTAGTATGATTTTTTGCTTTATTTATTATGTTTAAATGATAATAGTATTGAATTGATAAACCTTTATGATTGTATGAACAACTAAGACTGTGCTTGTTCCCTGCTTGACATGAGTAGATGATCTTCGTATGGCCTGTGTACGTTGACTGTCTGTGTGAGAGGGTAAAAGGTGAAAGAATGGTAACTATTTGCATGAAAACAGGAGATTTAACTGATTGTGTAAGCAATAAGGCACCAACTATAAGTTACCAGACAGTAAACTAATTAAGCTAATTAATGAATGGCTAAAGAACTCATCTGTGATCAGGTGCAAAGCAGATAGTACACGATGCTTCAAGGCAAAGATCAAGACTGAAACATTAACTCTGAAATAACCAACTTTACTAAAATGACTTCACTGAAGATACTGAGCATGGAAAAACCCCAATGCTAAACAAAGACTTGAAATCCCTATAAAAGTGAAATGCAGACAAGCCAAGATGGAATCCACTTTCTGCAACCTCATGGAGCACAGGCATGCATATCTGTTTTTGCCCCCCGTTCCTTTCAGCCATAAGCCTGGACCCGGCCATCCAGTGCTAACATTGAGTAACATCTCCTGGTAACTAGAACATCTTACTGGAGTGCTTTTGTCTGTATGTCTGTCTATGTATGCTGTTTGTATAACTGGTGTGTCCAAGCTTATGCATCTGCTTCATGTAACCAATAAATATGACATTTTGCCTTATCCCCCTTTTAAGGTCTTGCTCTTAATTTGAGCTGTTGGTGATTTTAAGTAACAGAATTACATTAGTAACCTTCTTCCAGATCCAGTGTCACTTTCATTATAATGACTGTCATCTCCCCTTTAAGTGATTTCTTACTGCCTTACTATTCTTGTACCATTTTTATCTCGCTAACACACCTAGAGATAAAAGGCTCCAGTTACAACTCCCATCAACTAAATGGTCCCCTGGATGCTATAATCAATGCCTACTTTTGCATCTGCCTGAAAAAATAATATGTTATTTTTTGATCCATCCTGTAGCAATTTATAAGTTTGTCTTTCACTTCCGCATAGGTTTTGACCATTCTGTGGCTGTATGTCATGGTTTGTACTAGAGCTGATGTATAAGTGCTTTGAGGTCTCTATAAGTGGCAGGAAATGTGAAAATTGGCTGGCTGGGAAGTAGAACTTAGGCTGAACACATGTTCCTGCTTGCAGTGCATCTTATGATCTTCAGTAGCTGAAATGTTAACATTTAAGTGGATTTTTATTATGAATAGGTCTTGGAGACTCTAATTCAGATGTCAGAGGTTGACAGCAATATCAATAAAAAGCCAAAAGCATGGCCTCTATTCCATACTCCAGCACTGACATGTGACAAAAATAAGCATGATAATTTTATAGCTTCTTTTTCTGCCCAAAATGTAACTACATTAATCTGAAAGACAGCTGATTTTTCAAGGTCAAAAGTGCTTAGCTACAAATTGATGAGCTATTATGCATGTCTGTAGTTTTCTTGATGGTACTGTATTAATAATATGCGTGCAGAACAGGCCATAAAAATTCCATTTAAAAGTATTAAAGCATACTGGGACATTTAATCAGGTTAGAATTCCTGTCGGTTGGCTCCAGGCACAGTGTTGTTCAGTCAGTGATTAACAAAGTGCACAGAATATAAAGATGAATGCCTACTACATCAGTTCTGATTTCACTGAAATGACCTTTTTGTTTTGGGCATTTAACAACTGGTTCAATGGACTTGTGTTACACTTTAGCTTAGATCAAGTTCAGCAGCCCTGCCATTTCTTGGTCTAAATAGAAGACATTGGATAAAAGAACAGGGGCCAGAGAGATGATGGGAATGATGATAAACCTTTTACCAGAGGATACCTTTGCAAGAGGATCCAACATGGTACAATTAATATATTTTGAACCGTAGTTCACTTTGTCAGTTTGCACTGGTTACCCTCAAAAGATTATCTTCACTCAAAACAGAATACTGCAACCCATTCTCAACCAGAATCACTATTCTGATTGAGATGCATGAAAAAAAAACATTGGACATAATAGAAATGGAACTGCTTGTTTGATTAGTTTAGTTCTTTTATGAAGCTTGTAGGGAGATGTTGCATCTAAGGTCCTGTTATACCGACTCCATGTTAAAATGATCCCTCTTCAAATATATGTGATTTTCAGATAGACCTGAAAAAAATAAATGAGTCTGAGAGCAGGAATAAGTCTGAGAGCAGGAATAAAATTAAATGGTTGATTATGCATTATTCCAACTAAAAGAAAATACTCTTCTGTTACTTGCATGAAAACAAGTTTTTTTAAGATTACAGTTTGGTGAATGAAGTACAATCACTTCCCCCCCCCCCATGTTTCTTTAGTATAAGCAGAATATAATAGAGAGATTTGGACTTGAAAGTTCAGTACACAGGATGTGAAGTACATGCTTACATTTTTAAAGTAATAACAGTACTTTGACATTGTCTGTAATTTTGGTGCATCATCGTGATGTGAGACTTCACTTGTTTCACAGTAAAAATATGTACAGCCTCAATTAAAAAAAGAATACAATAGATTGCCAGATTCTCTTTTTGTCTTTCTAATAGTAAAAGAAAGATTTCAAGCATATTCTATTTAATTTTAAAATACCTTGAATCCCACAGGTGGGTTTTTCTGCTACCTTCATTGTTTTTATGCAGCTGCCATCAACACTAATTCATCCTCTGTCTCACTAACTTAAAGAAATATTCATATTTTAATTTTGGGTTTGTGCGCTGAATGACAGAAAGAGAGTTTAAAGAAAAGTTTTATAACAATTTTCTCTATCATAGCCTTGTTACATGTTGCCAGCCTTGTCCACTTTTCAGAGGCCTAGGCCAAAGCTGCAGAAGCGTAGCTAAAGCAGGAGGCCTCAGCAGCCTGTGTCTGAGTGACTGTAGCATGAACCTTTGCAGATGTAGCAACTAGCTTGGTCAGCAAAGTAAAGCAAGCCATTCATATGTTTAACTAGACACAGTCAGAGTACAAGGACAAGGAAGAACCATACCTCAAATAACCTCAGTACATTATATTATATTTTATCTTAAAATATTAGAAGTAGTAAATAATGTAACCAAATGTAGTGAATGTTATTTTGCTGCAATAGATGCATTTTAGTGAGAATGCTTAGATAAGCTGTAAAAAATAAACAAATAAATAAAAGCAATGCAGCCTTATCAGACCATAAATGAAGGTGAAGAAGTAAAAGACCAGGGTGAAATAGCATTCCACAATAGAAAGGAAAAGGAGATAAGGAATCCTCCCTTTTGCTCTTTTTGCTTTCATAGGGATATAAATCCCAACTAATTGACATCTTCTGTGTCTACAAGAAATCTAATTTAATCTGGTTTTAAAAGCTTCAGCAAGACAAAAAAACTTAAACAAAACCAATCGGAGATAATTTATTAGAATATAGGGACCAGCCATATATAAATATTGGGCATATGCTGGAGGGAAATTTTGATTTCTACTTCTGGACTTCTCTGGAGCTCAGCGAACCAACTCATGTCCCCAGTGGAACAGAGAAGCATGGCCAGTGGACCTGTTTTTTCCATGAACCTGAGGGCACATAAGCATTATCTTTATTGATCCAAACAAAGCTTTGCTATTGTGTATCCTTCTAAAGCTTTTGAGTTGTGACTTGAATGGTCTCACTGGTCAATCAATCGTCTCTCACCCACAGTTAAAATTTAGTATACCAGACTTACCTTCAAATAATTTTCTTTTTCATCAATGCAGAAAGAGCTGGAGCTATTTGGCCAGTAAAATGCTGGCTGAATTCAGTTTAGAAAAACCATTTCATTTCTGAATATTACAGCTGCTTATTATTTGGCTGCAAAGATTTCACAAAGGCTGAAATAATAACATGCATGAAGAGATAAGGTATCTAAAGTAATTGGTAACTACAGAAGTATTTTGGCATGATTTTGAAGAAAATCTTTCCAACTAGTGCTCTCTGCACTGGTTTGTTGTCCAAGATCAAATGTATTCTTACAAGAGGTCAACAATACTTTATGTGACTGCTTAGTGTTCACTTATTCTATTGTGTCACATGATGATCAATTTCTGTAACATACCTGCTATTGTAAGCCAACCGATGGTTGCTAATAATATATTACACCATTATATTTAAGTGCATATTTTAATAATGGCTGTTAAGTCAATAGTAGCTACTGAGGAATAAAACCATAATTATATCATGTAAAATTTATTATCAATTTTCCATCATCATAAATCATTTGTCACCAGAGAGCGAATGAACGTAGGTATAGCAAAGTGTCTTAAGGTATATGAAAAGCAGATCAAAATACCAAAGAAATTATTATATTTTTAAGCAGCACTAGTAATAGTAGCAATATTTCCTCATGCCATGTCATCAGACTTCACTCATTTTAGAATCAACTGTGCAGCTCTTCCACGCATCGCTGGTGCAGTCTCACTTAATTCCTGTCTCATATGTAAATGTCCTACAAGCTTAACTCAACACAGATGGTACTGTATGTACCGGTATATTGTGTTGAAGGGACTGAAGAGAGATTTTCCAATTGTTTAGGTTAGGGATGTCCAACTGGTGTCCTATGCTCTGTGTAGCACTTGATTTTGAAGAAAGGAAGGGTATATACAGCAATTACATTTAGATGAACTAACTAGGGTTAGATTGATCTAAATGTCCATCTGTGCAGGCATTCAGGAGGGTTTAAATCCCATGAAAAATAGAGGGCTCAATTCTAAAGAGGTGAACTAACTTAGCTTGGAAATGGGTTCACCTAATTTATCAAATGCCTGTATGCATTTTTAGCCCTGAAGCCTCACCTACCCCGCCAGAAGGATCTTAACTCCCTTGCAGACCTGCCAATCTACCCCTCCCCACACTCCAAGTTACTCACACTGGTTTCCACACATGGCTCTCGTGATCAGTGAATGCTTGTACATGGCACTCCTGGTCTACATTCACATACCTTAAAGTACTGTATTTTACAGTGTATAGGTTGACACATTGTATACGTCAACCCCCTATTTCTGTTAAAAAAGCTAGAATTTTTGTATGTCCGTTGCATAAGTTGACCTGCCTCAGTATGCGAAGATCTGGAAGCCCAAGTGTGCTCATGGGAAAGGCAAAGTGCTTGCAGGTTCCCAGGAACTTGAATCAGGACCCTGGGAGATCAGGCAACACACGGCTCACTGGGAACACACTGGGCTGGCCCCAGGGGGTCCTGCTGCCATGGAGGAAAGGACTGACCCCCCTCTCCCGAGCTTAGGGACTGCCCACCCAGCAGCAGCTTGCCCCCTGGCTGTGCAGCAGGCAGGGAGGCTCCGCCAGAAGCAGTGAGGAATTGCTTCTGCCTTCAGTAGGCACCTGCAACTGGCAGGATACCTGGCATCACCTGGGAAGGGGATGGCTTGCTCCAGGGGCAGCATGAGGTGTCAGCCAGGGGCAAGCCAGCCCTGCATGATACCCCATGCTGTCTCTGGGGCAAGCCAGCCCCTTCCTGGGTGGTGCCAGACATCCTGCTGGCCACAGGCACCTGCTGAAGGCAGAAGCATTGAGGGGCCTGATCCTGCTTTTGGTGGAGCCTCCCTGCCTGCCTCACAGCTGGGAGTTGAGCTGGGGCTGGGTGGGGCCAGGCTACCACTGAGCTGCATGGGAGGCCTGGTCCTTCCCTCTGCAGTCACAGCACCTCCCCCTGGAGCCAGCTGGGTGGGCTGCCAGTGGCTCATGTGCTGCCCGAGCTTCCAGGGAGCTCCCAGGTAGTGCCACTCACAAGGGATGCTGTATACGTTGAGGATGAATTTTAAGACTTAAAAATTTGGCTTCAGAACTCAACTTATACACCATGAAACATAGTAAAACATGCAAATGTAGGCCAGGTGTGGCAAATGGTTGTATGCCCTGGTAGACTTCTGCACTGTAGATCTCTTCCTATTGTACTTAAACTCTTCTTTGTTTTCTTAAAGAAATGTGCTTCACTGTTTGGATAAGAGCCTAAAGAATTTTTTTCTGATACATATAATGTATTTTAATACAAAATGTACATATTTACATGTATATTTATCACATATGGTCAAAGAAAAATGCCTCTTAAATATCTGTCTCTAATGGTAATTTTATTAATAAATGGAATTATTCAAATAGTTCTGGTAACACCTGTGCTATGGGGCATCATGCCAATTTGTGTTACTAATGAATACATGTCTTTAGAGAAGGTATAAAATTATGTCTGCAATTGGCAAAACTTATTTCCTTATCTTCATGATAAAAATTTTAAAATATGATTATGGATAACTTCATGTGCCTTGAGAGAATCCTATATTATCTGCTGAGCAAAGACAGGGAAGCTAGTTAAAATTCTTCCACTTCATACAAAAAGACCTGCCATTTAATTCAACATCCTCAGTCTTTTGGAGAAACAATTATAAAATGCAAATATTTAAAATCATTTATGCAACTTGCATCTTCAAGTACACTTTGGAACAAATGATGCATTTTAACAATATTCTATAGTTTAATAAATCTACCTTATCAGCATTTGGCTACTTTAGACATTTAAAGCTGGAGTACAAAGAGCTTCCTAGAAATTTCTCACCATTCTTTTGCCCAAGTACACTTCTAGTCCTTTCTAATTAGGTCCAACTTTCACATTAGTCATAAAGTGCAGAATTTTTTTTTTTTTTCAGAATTTCTATTTTTTTTCAGATTTTTCTTTTTCTTTTGCCCCAACTGGCTTCTTCTTCTGCCTGGAGAGGCGACAGTCTGCAGCAAACACGTTTGGACCATCTCAAGACCCCGGAGGGACAGCTGCTCACGGACCCAGGTAAAGTGCAGGGGCATGCCGTCACCTTCTATCGGGACTTGTTTGCGGCTGACCCGATCTGTCCAGAGGCTGCTCAGCAGCTGCACAAGGACCTGCTGTGCCTCAGCGCTTTGCAGATTGAGGCCTTGGAGCGTGAACTTTCCTTAGCAGAGCTCAAGACTGCTGTGGGTGGGCTTGCCTCGGGCAGGGCCCCAGGCCTTGACGGACTGCCCGTGGAATTTTACAAAGCCTTCTGGCCCCTCCTTGGGCCCAGTCTCCTCCGTGTCTTCTGCAAGAGCCTCACCGAAGGGACCCTACCGACCAGGTGCCACCGGGCAGTGCTCACCTTGCTGCCTAAGAAGGGGGACTTCGGCTGCCTTAAGAACTGGCAGCCCGTCTCCCTTCTGAGCGCCGACTATAAGATCCTGGCGAAGGGGCTGGCGAACTATCTCCGCACCGTCATGGCCTCCATCATCAGGCCTGAGCAGAGCTACTGTGTTCCAGGCAGGACCATCCAGGACAACCAGTTCCTGCTGCGTGACCTGCTTACGGCTGCGGAGCTTTTTGGCCTGGACGTGGGCTTGGTCTCCCTGGACCAGGAGAAGGCCTTTGATCGCATCAACCACTGGTACCTGCTTGGCATCCTCGAGGCTTTTGGCTTCGGCCTCTTTTCATTGCGGCACTCCAGGTCTTGTACCACGACACCTCCAGCCGGCTCAAGGTGAATGGTGTGCTGTGCTCCCTGTTCCTGGTGTGTCACAGCATACGCCAGGGCTGACCCGTCTCAGGCATGCTGTATGCTCTGGGCATCGAACTGCTGCTGTATTCTCTGCGATGTTGCCTGACCAGCTTAGCTCTGCCACCGTCACTGGACCCGATCACTGGCCCCCCGATCTGGCTGATGGTGTACACAGATGACGTGACAGTCTTCCTGGGCAGTCAGGAGGATGTGCAGGCCCTGGTGAACTGCCAACACACCTACGAGCTCGCCCTGTCAGCACGCATCAGCTGGGGCAAGAGTGACACACTCCTGCTCGGGATGTGGGCCGGCAAACCACCTCTGGACCTGCCAGGGGGCCTCACCTGGCACTGGGAAGGCCTCAAATCCCTGGGAGTGTTCCTGGGGCAGCCAGCCCATTGCAGCCCGCAATTGGGAGGACCTGGTGGAGGGAGTGAAGGCCCACCTGCAGCACTGGCGCTTGCCCGCCCTCTCCTATTGTGGCTGGTTCCTGATCACCAACAACCTGGCGGCAGTGACCCTGTGGCACCGCTGTGCTCTGCTGGACCCTCTGCTGGAGCTACTTGAGAGACTGCAGCGGCTCCTAGTGGACTTCATCTGGGGTGGACGCCACTGGCTCCTGCGAGATGCCCTTTACCTGCCAAGCACTGAGGGGAGCCAGGGCCTGATCAACCTGGCCAGCAGGGTGGCCGCCTACCACCTGCAAGCCCTCCAGCGGCTCCTGTATGCCAAGGGCCACCTCCTGTGGCAGCAGCTGGTGTGCTGGTTCCTGCACTGAGTGGGGGGCCTTGGCTTTGACTGGGAGCTCTTTATGTTGGACCTCACCTTCCTGAATGGGGTGGTCCTTCCCCCATTCTAGCGCAGCATGGTGCGGGCCTGGTGGGCTGCCTTCCATCTCTGTCCCCAAGCCAGGAGCCTGCGTTTCCTGCAGGTGCTTCAGGAGCCCCTGGTCCACAACCAAGCCCTGCAGCATGTCATGCCGAGTCTGGCCTCTGCCAGCCTCGTGACTGCTCTCATCGAGGCGTACACCACCCACCTGGGGCACCTCCCGGACCCTGCTCAGTCAGGCTGGCTGTCACCCGAAGCCCTGGCTGCCCAGATGGCACCGTGGGTCAGCTTCTGCATGTCGTTAGAGCTGCCCTCCTGATAGAAGCAGCGACCACCCTAGAAGGCTACCTCCAGGCTCACTAGGTCCTCCCCACCACAGATGCCGCAGGTGATGCCTTCCCACCACTGCTGGTCATCCCAGTGGTGGCCAGTGAGCTGGATGACCGGCTCAACACACTGTTCAGGCTCCCTGTGCCCTCCAGGAGCAATATGGGCTGCCCCTTTGGCACGCTGCCCCAGAGGGGACTCTATGAGTGGGTGGTGCGCACCTGGCATGCCCAGGTACTGGCCGGCTGCCCTGACACTGTGTGGTGATGGCACCTGGTGTGGCCTGGGACCCCAGCATGGCGCACACTGTACAAGGCACCCACCGCCAAGAAGACCAGCGACCTCCAGTGGAGACTGGTGCATGGCATCCTGGCCACTGGCACCTTTGTGCGCCACCTAGACCTGGTGGCCTCAGTGGCCTGCCCCTTCTGCCCAGGGGTGCTGGAAGAGGACATTTTCCATGCCTTCCTTGACTGCCCCCGACTGCAGCCGCTCTTTGCTGCCCTCGGGCGCTGCTTCAGGCACTGGGCCAGGACTTCTCCGAGGAAATCTACATCCACTCCTTCCCGTATGGGGCGGCTGAGCAGGCCGCAGTCAGCCTGGCCAACTTCCTGGTGGGCCAGGCCAAGATGGCCACCCTGAACTGCCAGCGAAACTGGCTCACCGGGACCCGGATGCACGATGTCCTGCAGCTTTTCCACCTGCTGGTGCGGGTCTGCCTCTCTCTTGAATTCGAGCATGCGGTCCTCTGGTGGACAGTGTCCACCTTTGAGGAACACTGGGCCATCGGCGGGGCACTGTGCCAAGTCGAGGCGGAACACCTGCGCCTTGCCCTGTGACACCACCAGCTCTTCAAGGTGCAGAGGCGCACCCAGCGAGCTGGGACCTTGGGCTTTGTCTGGATGGGCTGCCCCTGATGTCCTGAGGCCCCTCTGGGTGTCCCCACTGGTAAGAACTGTATACATGTATATATGTAAATACTTCTTTTGTTATTTGTGGTTTTTTGGGTTTTTTTGCCTAAAGTGTGTGGGCAGGCCTTACAGGCCATGAGCCCAGGCGTTGTCCTCGAGGCCCAGGTCCTTGGACCAAACTGTACATAATTTCTACTGCCCACCATTAGTCACCCTTCCCAGAATAAATATCTCTTAAAAGTCAAAGTCTTTCTTTCTTTCTTTCTTTCTTTCTTTCTTTCTTTCTTTCTTTCTTTCTTTCTTTCTTTCTTTCTTTCTTACTTTTTGGCTTTGAATGCTTAGTATCTCTGTTTCCAAGATTTGGAAATATATTTATGTTTTTAATAATGAACCCCAGTTTGCAACTCATAAAAGAGGACTTTGCAATTTATTAGCCTGTTAAATAGGGCCAATTAAGGCATTACAGATGTATGCATAGTGACTTAACAATGGGAATCAATTGAGTACATCAGAATTTTAGATTTCATTTTTAAAGAATTTTTTTTTAATAATCATGGTTAAGAGTAAATGCTCAAACACAATCTACAGGTAACTGATGACTCTGATGCTGGGAGAAGGTGGCAGAGATGGCATAGGAAGTGCTGGAAGCCCAGGCAGGACCTGGCCCTGCCTGACACCCTTAACCTCCTCCACTGCCCCTACCTGAGACCCCATGCTGCCCATGGTGTGCGGTATCCCTATCCCAGGCAGTCCTAGGCATCCTGTGGGCTGCAGGAGCCTGCTGCAGGCAGGCGTCTGTTGAAGGCAGAAGCAGTGAGGGGTCCAGTCCTGCTTTTGGAAGAGCTTGCCCCCTCTCTCCATGGCCAGGGGTGATGGTAGGCTGGGCAGCCCCTGAACTGTTGGGGGGGAGGTACCGGTCCTTCCCTGCATGGTGGCAGTGTCCCCCCAAGCCTGCCAGAGGGCCAGGTGCTGCCCAAGCTTAGAGGTACCCAATCCAACTCTCACACAAGCCCACCTGGGCTTCCAGTGCCTTGAACACCATTCCTACCAACTTTTACTGCCAGTGCACCCAGCCACCCTCCTGCCACTCCCCCATCCCTCCCCTTGCAGGCAAGATAGGATCAATTTATACACAGGATCTATGAAAATCCTAACTTTTTTGAGCAGAAATATGGGGGCAACTTATACAGCAGGTGAACTTGTACACCATAAAATATGGTAAGTAAATTCCCTGTAGGGACACCAGAATTAACAGATAATCCAGGCGATAGGATAAGAATTCATGATCCCTGTTGAGGCCCAGGTTAGTACAATCCAGTCTGTGGAACTTTTCTTGTTCTGTAGCTTCATGTTCAGGCGGCTTTTTAACATTTTTTGTTTAAGAACAGCTTCTCTGAGGTCAATGATAAAATGTGCAGCATTGTTAAAGTGTTCTTCCATTCACTTTTGTGTCTTTCTAATGTTAAAATAGTATCCAATCATTCTTTTACGTAAGAGTTGTACCAGCTGGCCAATATAGATAGTACAGGGGCACTGTAAGTAAGTGATGACATATAACATTGTGGAGTAGCAGGGGAGTGAACTTTGGATGTTATCATTTGTATTCTACAGTCGAGCGAAGACTTGATCACTGCTGATGAGGGAACATGACTGGCATCTAGGTCTGTAGCTTGGTATGAACTGGAGTTAGGTAATCTGTGTCTGGAGCATTGTTTTAAAGAGGCTGAATGGGCTTCTATCTGTGCTGGGTTAGGCAGAGTGAATCCTGCATTTGTGTTGGGGTTTAGACTATAAAGTCTTTGATGTTCCTTTAAAACCGATTAAAAGTAGTTTCTAAATGGGGCCTCTTTCAGCTGAAAAACATGTAGGAAAGTTTTATGGAGCCAGGAATCTCTGTGAAGTTGTTGGAGCACCCTAAAACTGAATGGCTAAGTAGAACAAGCAGGCAATTCACTCTTAGAAGCAAAGTGTCCTTTATGATATGTGGCTTTCCAGGATCTAGTAGAAGTAAAGGTTATACTGTGCTTGTGCTTCTGCAATGGCTCTAGGGCCACCTGACTTCTCAGTTTCATTAGAACCACTATCTCATCAACCTCAGATTCAGATATCCCTGCACCCTCCCACTTCAAAGGTGCTTCCATGAGCTGAATAGGTACATGTAACAGTACAAATCTTTGCATTTGTATGAGCTAAGGATCATTGATATACACCTTGAAATACAAAAGTTAAAATAAAATGTTTTCCGTAGAGTAATTTACAATCTAAAACCAATAAAGCACATTGATTTATGTGTGAGATTTTATATTTCCAGCTACATTCAGTGCCAAGTATTAAGAAACATACTGTACTCTGGATTCTTGGATAAGCTATTGCAATAAGGTACATCAAGCCACTGTATAATCCAAATAACATCTGTTACTCAGTGAGTTATTACAAAATCAAAGCATCTAAGTACTGATGGGTTCCAAGCTGACTGCAGAAAAGATGTAATGTTTTAAAGCTAGTCAGTGGCATCTTAATTCCTCCATAGTTCGCATGAGACCATTTCTTGTTATTTTTGACAAAGGCTGCATGAAATAGATGGCATAAAACACTTCTATTTCTTGCAAAATATGTATATTATATATTAGCATAACCTTTTGCCCATTTAATGGCAGGATAAAGAGCTGGGTTCAGTATTTCTGGATTTTGTCCTGACAAATGTTCAAGGCCTGTTCAAGGTCATATACAGTTTCCATACCTAAGAAACCAAACAGATCCTCAGTAGATTAAGTGGAAGATACCCACTCACAAGCCCTCTGAGAGGCTGGACAAAGAAATTTTTATTATGTGACATCGCGCACACAAACAGCTTTTTTAGTACTCTGTCCAACTCTTGGTTAAGAGATTTTTGGCTATACTTTGTTCCATCAAAAACATAACTTTTGTCAAAGTTTAGTAGATGATCCAGAATGGAATTTATGTTCACAGTCAGGCAATTCACTCTGACAGTCAGGTGGCCCTGGATCTATTGCAGAAGCATAAGCCCATGCACAGTATACCCTTTACTTCTAGTAGATTCTGAAGAGCCACAAATCTGGAAGGAACTTTTGCTTCTGGGGGTGAATTGCCTGTGAGAGATCCAGAATATCTAGTTGCCTAATGTTTAGGGCAGTCATCTAAGGCTATGTACAGACATTGCATTTCTATTAGGAGAATCACTGCTCTCCTGGTAGAAGCTAGGAGATACAAGCATCCATTCAGTTTCTTGTGGAGGAGATATGCCCCTCTGGGAGAAAGATTTTCCACGTTGACACCCAGAAGATCTCCCCTGTTAGGGAGTTTCTCTAACAAGAATTAATATGCTTCTGCTCCACTCCCCTGTGTTCTGAGGAGTCAAGAAGCAGCTTCCCCTGTGCTTTCTCCAGACTCTAGTCTGGGGAAGGTGGGGGAACAATTCCCCCCAACTGCTGGTGCAGCCCCCCACAAGCCTTCCATAGACCAAACAGTCTTTGGGATTCATTGCCCCACTGCCTCTGGCCACTCTACAGACTGTGGTGTCCCCAATCTGGGAAACAAGTGGAGGGACACTGCTCCACTTCTGCACTCTTGGTTTGGTGTGAGACTGCAGTTGTGTGCTGCTGAAAGTGCTGCCTGGGGGTGAGCCAATTGGCTTTCCCCTCTGTAACATGTTCAAAGTCAGTACCCAAAGCCCAGCAGGACTGTGGGTAGGAGCTAACTGAATCCTTCTCCCTTCCTCCAGGCAGCATTTGCAGAGCTGTACAGGGGACACCGTAATATGGGGAATGGGCCAGGGGCATTGCCTGCTGCTTTACTGCCCTCCTGGTCTAGTTTACAGGTTTCTCCCATCTGGGGAGGTGCAAGGAGTCTTTCCATGCTGCTTCATTCCACACCCCTGGGAACGACCCATGCCCTCCCCAGATTGGGATCATCTTGGTCTGAGGAAGGTGTGGGGAGTACGGAAGAGGGAACCTCATGGTTAAGCTGGGGAACTGTGGCTTTGATCATCATATGGTCTGATGGCTAGGCAACTGGCTATGGGTATGGACGCAAAGAGTACTAGTTGAAGGGAGCAAATCAGTGTGGTGCAGGGTGACCAGTGGAGTCCCTCAGGGCTCAGTACTTCGGCCAGTACTCTTTAACATCTTCAATAATGATCTGTATATGGGAGTCGGATGTGAACTCACTAAGTTCATGAACAATACCAAATTATGGAGGAAGGCGGTCACACCGCAGGACAGGCTGGGGATGCAGGCCAACTTGGACACGGTCTCAAGGTGGGCCAATCAAAACCTGATGGCCTTCAATGCAGAGAAGTATAATGTGCTGCACCTCAGTAGAAAGAACCCCCAACACACTTACAAGCTTGGCAGTGCTATGCTCGTTAGCACCATGACTGAAAGGGACTTGTGGGGTCTTGACTGACCACAAGATAAATATTAGCCACCAATATGATGCTGTGTCTGGCAAAGCTAAGCAAACTCTGGTGTGCATCTCAAGCAAAACCAGGGAAATCATCTTCCCACTTTACTTGTCTCTGGTGAGACCGCAGCTGGAGTACTGCGTCCAGTATTGGGCCCTCCACTTCAAGAAGGTTGTGGAGAAGTTTGAGAGAGTCCAGAGGAGAGCCACTCATATGATCCATGGCCTGGAGGGAAGGCTGTATGAGGAGAGGCTGAGGGACTTGGGAATCTTCAGTCTGGAGAAGAGAAGGCTCAGGGGGGACTTGGTGGCAGCCTACAATTACATCAGAGGGGGACATCAGGACCTGGGAGAACATCTGTTCACCAGAGTTCCACAAGGGATAACAAGGTCTAATGGCCATAAATTCCAGGAAGTTTGATTTAGACTGGATATAAGAAAAATTCTTTACAGTGCATGTATCCAGGGTCTGGAACAAACTCCCCACAGAGGTGGTGCAATCACCTACTCTGGATTCCTTCAAACACAGGTGGATATATTTCTTGCTGGGGTCACTTGATCCTAGCTGACTTCCCACCTATGGTGCAGGGGCTGGACCCGATGATCTCTTGAGGTCCCTTCCAGCCCCTAATATCTATGAAATCTATGTCTATGAAATTTATGAATGGCTGCAGGCTGAATGCCTGTACTGCTCCATCTCCCAGAAAGATTTATAGCACTGGAAATTCCTCTGAAATTTTCATCACTAGAAACGAGTGCCTTGTCATAGCCTAAGAGACTCAAATGCATGTCCCAGCTCTGCTTGATTCAGAGTAGGAACTTGAACCTGCCACCCCAACATCCCAAGCAAATAGTGTAATCATTAGGGCTGTGTAAAGCTTTGGTAGCCAATTTGATTCAGAGGAGATTCGGCCCAATTTGGCAGCCAAATCTCTGAATCGAATTGGGAGACCCATTAAAAGGTCCAAATTGAATCAGAAGCCTCTGAATTCATTCAGAGATTTGGAAGGCTTGCAGCAAACAGAAACTGAGAAGAGGGAGGGGGGTGGGGTGTTCTTCCATCTATGGAAAAGGCTGAAATGCGGGGAAAGACTGCTCTGATCTTGACATCTGTAGCTGGCCAGTGACTGATCTTTCTCTGAGTTTCCTTTCAATCACAGTACTCTGGGGGAGGGACATAGAAACCCCATATAAAGCTGTGTCTGAAATGAACTGTGCCTTTTGGGAGCTGTCTGTCTTCTGGAGCAGCAGCATCTAAAAGGCTTAGTCTTTTGCTAGCTAGTCTCTCTTCTTGTAAGTTGTATCCAATCCTTTCCTACTTACCCTTGCCTACAGTCCTTATTGGTATCCCTATCTATTCCATCCAACTTATTCATCCCCCAGAATCCTCTTATTTGTTCTTGTTAGTCTGTCCCCCAACAAAAATAAATCTGTTTTCCCTGACAGTGTGTCATCACTGTGCAGGAAAGCACAACATATATTACACACACACCTTTTGCAGTACACCAAACATTAAGAAGTGTGCTGGAGAGGTGGGTGCCAGGTCTTCTGGCAGGGGAGGGAGAGGGGGCAGAGGGAGAGCTGCAAGCTCTCCCTGCCCCAAATACAGAACACATCCTCTTTCCTGGCAGTCTTCTGTTGCTAGTAGGAGCAAGGAGGTGGTAGCAGTGCTTGCACATGCACCACCACCGCTAACACCACTAAACAGCATCAGCATGACATTATCCACCCCAGTTTCAGTTCCCAGAGTGAGCCTTCCAGTGCCAGAGGAAGACCTGGATCTGGAAGCAGAGGAGCTGAGGCCCATAGTGAAGGAAATTCTAGGAAAGGAGGGGGAATCTGAGTTTGTGCTCCACAAAGTTCCCCTAGAGGCAGGTCTCCTTCTCTGGAAGGCACTTCAGAGGAGGTTGTGGAGGCAAGTGGCTCATCTCCTCCTGTTGTTGTGCCTCTGCCTGATGAGGAGGGGGATAAGATAGGATCTCAACCCTCAACCCAGAAGTGGGTGGGTAGCATAGTGTCGGATCATTTTGAAGTAGCAGATGATCCCAGGTATGCTACCTGCGAGCACTGCCTAAGGCAGATCAGCTGGGGCAAAGAAGTGAAACACTTCACCATCATGGTGATGCTGCTGCATCTCAGGAGGCAGCACCCCCTTTCCCTTGTTTATTGGCATCCTGGCACCAGTGGGAGCATGCCCAAAGGGAAGTCCCCCTCTCACTTCAAAGCCCCCATCCCCAAGAAGCAGAGGCAGGCCACCCTGGAACAGTGGGGGAAAGGTAGAGACAAAGGGGAGCACATTCTGAAGGTGAGTGAGGTCACCCAGAGCCCTGGGGAGATGCTTGCTCTGGATGGCCAATCCTTCTCCTTAGTTGAGTGGCCAGGGCACAGGCAGCTCATGGTACTCATGGCCTCATTGTATCGAGTGCCTACACACACTACCTTTAGCAGGACAGTGGTGCACTCCTTGTATGAGGCATGCAGTGATTACTTGAGGGAGGAGCTGCGGAAGGCAGGTCTGCAGGTAGTCTTGCACTTCACCTCAGACATCTGGAGCAGCCACGGTGGAGATCATGTCTACCTCTCCCTGGTCACTGGTGCGATCAGTCAGGGCATTGGTGGGCTCTCCTTCAAGAGGAGGTGATGGATGAGTCCCACATGGCAAGGGAAATCATGGCGGCCATGAACCACATGGTGTGAGGGTGGCTTACTGGGCAGGGTGAGCTTACCTGCGGGTTCATGGTCACTGGCAATGGGGCCAATATGATTAAGGTGGTGCTTGATGCCACTGCAGCTGCTAGTTTGGTCCTGTCTTCCCCCTACCCTCAGTCAAGTTTCTGATAGAAATCTACTTCAACTGTCACTTTTATTGTGAACTTCCCCTATTCTGTAGGATTTAACAGAAAAGTACATTTCTATCAGACAGTTAGCTGAGGGTAGAGGGAAGACAGGAGCAAACAAGCTGCTGCAGTGAATTAAAAAGTGGTAGCTGTAGTAGTTAAGAAATGCTATTAAGTGCCCTACCATGTGCAGGCAACTACAGGATGGTATGAACACATGTACTCACATATAGCCAGTACTTAATATAATTCCACTCTTCTTTGTGAGATACAGCTTGTCTTAAGGGAGCACAGCTTGTATCTGAGTCTTACGGAAACACAACTCTAACTGCTGAGTACCTAACTGTCATGAATTTATATGCTGCAGACAAATGACACGTGACTGTCTGCATAGATGAACTAGAAACCTGGTGCTGCAGGTGTAGAAGAAAAGTGCATTACTACATTAGCAAGAGCCTCTAACTATATCCTATAACTAAAAGTATCTTTACTTTCCTATATTTACATCCTGACTAATTCTTTGATTTCTAGGAGCATCATGTATACTTAAAGTCACATTTCCCAGGGGACACCCCAATATGGGAAACAAGCTGGCAACATTTACCTACTGCTCTATTCTGCTCCCAGTCTGGTCTACAGGCACAAATACTGAAACTTGTAAGTAGTATGTTGATAACCATTATATGCATCATTTTATGAGACTAGGAAACCTGAAAAAAATCATGTTATGGGCTTAAAAGGTGTTCTTTAGAATTGAACTCATTCTGTAACACGTGAAGTGTACATGTGTGTGCACTTCAATAACTAACTACATTTATTTTGTTTTGGCATGTTACTCAAATGCCAGGACTATTTGGATTCAGTACCATTTAGTTTGTTTGCTTTGTTGTTAAAGCTGGATATCTTCTGCATTTGAACTTGATGAGGTGCTCAAGATTAACAATTTTATTTTCCATCAATGAAAACAATAGCAAAAGGTTTTGTTTACTTTTGTTGGGGCTTTTGGGGGGTAATGCAGTAGGGTTTATTTTATTGACCTAATGGATTTCACTTGATTTCAAATAAACAGTGTCTAACAATTCATTGCATTAATAGAAAATTATTTTTTTAGTCAATCTTTGGAGTTAACAGACTGTCTTATATATTATTATAGGAATGTTCCATTTAAAAATGCCAGTTAAACAAAGTCCTTAATGGCCTGTGGTTTATGATTACTGTACTGTATTAAATAAAAATGCCATAAATATTTGTTTTAAACCTTCCATTCATTAACTTCAAGCCACCTGAAATATCCAAATGCTTGATTATAGTTACATATCATAATTATACCCATAGAAAAAATTAGATGCCACTTAATCATGGTATTACAACAATTTGTCTTATGAAACAGCATAGGATCTTCTCTCTTGAACTTTGCTTACATGGTATTAGGCTGTGGTCTTGAACCAAGGGTCTTATTCTATTTAGTACAGCCACTCATCCCGGTTTGCCACCTCCCCAATAGACTGCTAGTTTGAAGACCAGTGGTTAGAATCCTGCAGCTGAGCTTAGCGATACACCCACTCTCTTCCACAGGATTGGCCCACCAGGGTCAGCTGACCCCTCAGCCCTACCAATATAAACCCCTGACCACAGACAAGGAAGTGTTTGTATAGCAAGTTTCATTCTTGTATCCAGGCTGTTGAGTCTCTGGCTTGTGCTGCTATTGGCTTCCTAAGAAGCCTGTGGATACCTGACTTGTTTGCCCCTGGATCTTGAATTTGGCTTGCTCCTTGGGATATCTGATGCAATTCTAGGTTGATTTCATTGTTTGATTTCCCAGTTACTGGCTCTCTACTCTGTCTGACCTCCTGAACCTCTGGCTTGGTTCTCTAGATAGATTTTTTTGGCCTCTGGCTCACATACTCTGACTTGACATGTTTGGCTGCTTCTCGTGAGTCTGAGGTAACCCCCAGGACTGACTGCATAACACCTGGGTACATAGCTGATCAACAACTAAATCGCTCCAAATCTCAAAGTGCCATAGGAGTTTCTCTTTTAGTAATTTCTGAAAGTGTCATTGTTATTTTATGACATTGTGTTGACTCATGGCCATATGTTATTTATTACATAACTGCCAGTAATCAATCAATTGTCAGAGAAAAAAAAAACCTGTTGTGACATTCTTTAAAATTCCCTATCGGTCCCCCCCCCCCCAGTTGTTCTTTGTCTATAAAGGTAAACATGTTCTTCTCAAATAATACTTTGCTATTGCTGTCTACGGCCCCAGGAGGATACTCTGTCTGCTCTGAGTGTTTGGGTTAATTTCCCCTTTGACCTGATCAGACCATGAATGTTGGCTCTACACCACCCAAGGCTATTTTTATACCTAAACCACTAGAGCCACTGGCTTTACCTATGGATTAGTCCTAGCTTAGATCTGGCCCAAAATAGTAAATAATAATGAATATCACAAAGTGAATTGAAATTGGTGAGAGTAGGCTAGATCTAGTGTGACTACACTGAGTTCAAGAATCTTTTGGTTGTAATCCAAGTTAACCAGCTTCCAAAATATCATGACTTTATTTTTTCCCTTCAGAATTATGGCATCCTGTACTGCAAATAAAAATATAAATTTGTGCCTTGTAACTGATGAATGGTCCATATGGATGAAGGAAAAATAAATTCTTTCTTGGTAATCTGGAATTGGTCTTGGAAAATATTGAAGACTCCTTAATTTTGCACGTCACTTCAATTGTTTTCATAGCAGTTGAAAGGAAGTTTGCTACTATATTGAAAAACTAGAAAACAAATACAGTATTCATAGTAAACAGCTCTGTTAAACATAGTCCATTTTACTGGTTGTGGGGGGTTTTTTTATAAACCTGTCACTTACCACAATTTTGTTGTTCTTGTTCAGAATCAATTGATTGTTTTATACAAACACTGAACTGCAGGAATTGCTTTACTTATTCTTTGCAGTTTAAAATTTCAGCTGTTTTTAATTAGACTTAAAGATCATATAGTTTGTTCTCTTTCCCTGATTAGGTGGCTCTTGTTATAAGTCTTTCTGTGCAAACATTCACATTTGCAATTTCTTTTTTTTTTTCACATGCTGTGTGTTAAAAGGTGAACTGAACCCTCAGAAGTGCCACCTGGTGTTAGTGTTACCAGGTGCACATGTTTAAGCTAATTGCCCACAGAAGGCTGAGCTTAGTACATAAACCCAGGCCCTTGATTTGGGCCTGTTGGTATTTATTTAATGTATTTTGTTTTACATAAATAGTTGTTATTGCTTTATTTGTCATTTATTATTCATTGCATTAATATTATTAATATCAGTGATTAAATCATGATGACTAACTTTTCTGATAAAAATTAATTGAGGTTCAATAACAAATTTTCATAGTAACTTGTTATGAGATACTTATCTTGGTTGTAAACATACAAACTGTGTTAATATCCTATCCTCCCCACACTTATCACTATAAATATGCACTACTTAAACTAATAGCAACAGTAGGCCATAAGCTCAGTTATAAATATTTTGAGAAGCTCAGTGTGTCTCAGCCAGAGTGCTTGGGTGAATAACTGTTTTAAGTGCTTTTCATATGTGAGGAAGAGGTTCAAGATTTGGTCCAAAGTAAAAACTTCCATTGAGGAAGATTCATATGAAGGTACAAAGAAGGTAAGGCATAATCTAGTAAATCAGTAGTCCAGGCCCTTAATTAGTGCAGCCAAGGATTAGGCTTGAATTTATAATAGAGATTTTTGACGGTGTAGTCTATATGGTAGTAGTTATTTTAGTATGGTCAGGGAATATGAAGGAACAAGGATGTTGCCTAACACTATTCTTCTAACTGGACTTTTTTTTCATTTGTATTGCACTAGTGCTTGGCTAACTATTTGTCACCTTGAGGACATATACTGAATCAGGGCTGCTGTGCCCCAGGCACCCCTCTCTACCACTGTGTCTATATTGGGGCTGAGCCACTCCCCACCCCACGCAGTGGCCAGATCAGGGTAGGGTTGCACAATCTCCCTATAGCTACATCTGGCCCCAGACAAACCTGGCACTGCCAAGGGGTGAATAGGTTGGACACCACTGTTTATAGTCAAAAATATATTTGGAGCATGTTATACAGGTGAGTACCCTGTGTTATAAGAATTTTTGTAATTATATTAGAGATGTATACAAGTCTTGGTTAAGACTCATGCCAAGAGTCATAAGAGTTAAGTTCCTTTAAAAACAGCCACAACAGACAACTCCAGCCACTAGCCCACTAATCACTTCTGCTATCCTTCATCTTTTAGAGAAAGGTAAGACTTTGATACAGTTTTTTGATACCTTTTCTAATGGCAGACTGAAAAAAGAATACCCTCAACTATTTATTGCTGGAATGTGAAACAAAAGCTGTTACAAATCTGCTTATGTATAATATATGCATTCTTGAAATTATTTTGTTTATAACTGAGTATTTTGAGCCCTCTTTTACAACAGTGCTGAGCAGTTTGTGGGGACTCTGTAGGTTGCTGGGGAACTTGATAGCAAATTACTGAATTTCTGACAAGTTTGGCTTAGCATGTGTTTTCAGTCACTTCTTGGAGTGCATGTTTACCAGGTCAGCAAATATCTTTATGGACTTCATGTTAACTTGCTATTAGAGACTTTGGATGTTCTTTTATTCTCCATCGAAACTTCTGAAAGAATTATGCAATTAAGAACTTTCATGTATCTTGCACAAAACTGTAGGTGACTGGATGACAATGCTATGGCATAGTCACCTTGTAAGAAGGAGAGTCAATAAAAGATAAACAAGATAATTGTAAGAGGCAAGTTCATCATGAGTACAGTAAGTGATACCTTTTTAATGAGGGCTGTTGCCAGTGGGAAATGAGGCAATATTGGCTTTTCTGTCAAGGCCCAATTACCAAAGAAGAGTAGTTTTCTGTGAAAAGTGGGGAGAGCTGCAATCTTTGAAGGGTCTAAAGTAAAATAATCCAACCTCAATTTTTCTTTCATACTGTTATGACTTGGAAGTAATTCTATTGAAGTGAATGGATTTGTATTGACCTAAAATTTTAAATAAGATGGAGTTCAGACTCAGGACCCATGTGTTTGCACTACATAATATAACATATGGAGGAAGTGGTTGATATTATCCGGGGGGGAGGGGGCAGAGAAGAATGTTGATTTTAAAGCTCTTCTACATTCACTAGTAAACCTACAGATCATGGTAATTTTGGGTGAAT
This sequence comes from Gavialis gangeticus, assembly GCF_001723915.1. NCBI lineage: Eukaryota > Metazoa > Chordata > Crocodylia > Gavialidae > Gavialis > Gavialis gangeticus. The sequence goes on from NW_017729031.1 coordinate 65,902,584, forward strand.
GAAATGGCTATAACTGATCCATTCTCTCTCTAGTATCTCAGCAAATTATCACAGGTAATTTTTTCTCCCGTTGACTAAATATTTTAGGATTTTTTTTGCATGTTCCCATCTAATTTAGGATAAAATAATGAATTCAGTTCAGGTCAATCATTTTTACATTTTTTGTTCACTATATTTATTTAAATTTTACAATTTACTAATATTTCAAAAGTAAAAGTTTTAATTAAAGTAAGTATGTGGTTCAAAAATCATAAAAACAAGATGCCTTGATATTTCTGGAACTCATTTCTGGACTCAGTTTTTTGGAAATATGTTGCAAATGTTTGTAAAAAAAAAAAAAAAAACTGAATCCAATTCTTTGATTAACCAATTTTTGTCAAAGTGCTTCATAAAAATATTCCCAGCAAGAGATAATCATAACAAAGGACCTTCCATGTTGCATCTGATTGGTGCCTCTGCTTTAGGCTCTAGGCAGGGGTAGTAACCACCAAGCACATTTTTATCTGAAACAAATATTATCAGGGACAACAAAAGAGGGACCTCCCAGTTAAAATACTAGCCAAAATTCACAACGTGCCAGCCCGTATTTTATTAACTATAGATTTCCTTGGAAACATTAGCATGTTTCATTCATACACAGATCAGAAAAGTATCTGGGACCCAGGTGAGTGAGCCCCTCTCCCTCTGTTTGTTTTAAATGCAGCTTGGGATATGTAATGAGCTTTGAGTATTGGGTGATAGATAACCCCAAAAGACCCTTCATTAAATATTACACTAGATTAAATAGAACTATTCCATTCTGTGCAAAGTGATTCTGTCTCAGAATTTGCTCTGTTCTGTAAGTTCAAATTCCAAATTTTAATTATTTAACCAATTTATTTAATTTTACTGTATTGCTGAACATTATATTACAGCTTTTGTATTAGAGAGGTTATTAATTCTTTGTGATGGCTCATTATTCCTATTAATCATGGGAGTTATTTTTAAAGCAGTGTGCATTCATTACAACCCACAAATAGTAATAATCTATATGAAGGGCAATATTTATTAATCCAGGTAAAGATGTGCCTAATAACCTGTATCTTCATAGCGCATAGTAATACGTAATGCATTTCTGTAAAAAATTAGGAAAATACCAGAACAAATCCTTTGCATAATGGCAGAAAAAAGAAATGAAATTGATAGCGATCCTACTTCTCCAAAGACAATTCCTGATTGATAGGTTGCATTTGTTTACCTATTTTATATATGATATTCCCAAGAGACCCAGCACTGCTTCTGCTCTACTGGTGACATGAAGGCTGTTTTTTATCGGTGCAGAGCTAGGTTGAAAGTTGTACCCAAAGTGTCTGACTAACAAGAAGGAGATGTCTTCCTCTGACTCTCTCCTAGATTTCTAGCAGTAACTGCAAAAAGGAGAAAAAGTTTTATGTCAGCTAGGAGGTAGGGGAGAGGCAAAATTGCATGGAAATTACAGGAGTTCCTAGCCATAAATAAGGAAGGACTCAAGAATCAGGATAAACATGTATCTGGGGTCACTTAGGAAAAGTAAACCTAGCACCTGTGCAAGAAGTTGGACCAGAGGATCCTTGAGAGCCCTTCTAAATATATGATTCTATGGGAGGGAGGAAAAAAAAGTAATCCTAACTTGCATTCAATGCCCAGTCAGTGAATCAATGTTTTGTATATTTTATAAACCCAGTTAACTATCAGAACCATTACATAGCTGGACATTAAACCAAATGTATTTGTTTGTTGGACTTTTCTTAGAATCCACAGCTCATGAAAAATCTCATGCTAAGCTGCATTCTCCATTGTGGTAAATGGTTTAGCTCCATTGACTTCACAGGTTATTATACATACATTGGCTTTTCAAAACTATAAGGATGAATGGTTTCCCATCCTCTAGCACTGATGGGGAGCAATTCACCCACCCCACCTTCCAGTTACAGTTGGGAGCTGCACTTCTGTCTGCACCCGCAGTGACCTCTACTCATTAAACTCTGCTCCTTATTGTAAGGGAATATTTTAAAGTTTTCCAGCTTTGCCAGATTCAGTTTAAATTTTGGTTTAAACAAATCCACGACTAGGGATGTAAGCTGATTTTGCTATTCCAAGACCTTTGCTCTCCTTGTCATATTCTTCCCAGTGGGCCATGATATATAACGTGTAAAGGAAATGCATTTTCTAATGCCCACCCCCCTTATTCTTCTATAAAAACAAAAAAAAAACCCCCAAACAAACCCAAAGAAACAACCCCTCCACCCCCACCAAAAAAACAACCCTCCCACTACATTTTTATGCCCAAGGGCTATGTGGGTTTCTGCACCTCTGCTTTTTTATGAATCTGTGCAGTTGAATTGAATTGCATTTGCATAGCTTCCTGTAAATTAAAACTTGTGGGGGACACTGTTTTAGTAAGCTGTGGTGTCAAAAGGAAAAATCAAGAACCATAGAAAAAAAATGAAAGGCCAACTTTCCAGCTCTTAAGGTAGCTTTTACCCCCACTTCCCAGAAGAAAGGGGAAAAAAAGGAAGAAAACGGAAAAACTGGAGAGCGAAAAAAAGAGAGAGAGTCTACAAAGATTTCAAAATGTATTTCTCAATTTTGATACAATTGATTTAAAAAAAAAATTAAAAAATACTTTTCACAGCAGTTTGTAGTTTAAGTAAACAAATCCTTCTTCCATGGAAAGAGTCAACTGAAAGAGAAAAAAATGACCTGCTTCATAATGAACAGTCAGAGTCTATTCTTCCAGGCACTCCTTATTAACTGAAATGTTAACTGCATGGAGATTACACATGCTAAATTCCTGTGGAAATTCTATGTTCTTAACTTCAGCAGACTAATATATTTGCATTTACACAGACATTTAGCAGAACACAAATGTTTTCCCTATCTAATATATTTAGCCTTGAAGGATTGTACTTTCCCCCTCCCCCCACCTCCTTTTTGACCTTTACTAGGGCATAAATTTAAACTATTACGTTGTGATTGTTGTAGAGCTTTGCTGGAGGCACATGTAGCTCAGTCGAAGCATAGCTGTTACGGTAGAAAGTTATCATGCTTTCATTTATTTCTTGCCCCAAGAGGAAAGGTTAAATGCACCTTTATGAGGCAGAAGTCAAACAGTGACAAACTGAAAAATTATGAAGTAGAGATGGTTCTGAGAAACTGTTGTGGTTGTGCAGTCATCAATCTCGAAAACAAGAATGGTACAAATTCAGATTCTATTTTATCTGCATCTCTAGAATTCAGGATCTTTAATAAAGCATATTGTTCTGTCTTCATCTGCAAAAGAGGATTTTTCTGAATTTGAATTCTGGAGAATTTGCTAAGTCAGGTTTTATTTCTGCAATATGCGGGGGTGGGGGGGGGAGGAGAATTAGGTTCCATTTTACCTGAACCATGAAACTGAGATTACTGCTCATCCAACTTTGATTAATCTTGATTACTCTTCACAGCTTTGCTTTATATGCACTCCAAACTGTGAGGAATTGAGTGGTTTGTTGGTCCTTCTGCAGCAGCTGAATGACAGCAAGTTCTGTTGCTTATAGGCTAGGCTGTTCACTTTCCAACACCGCTCACTATTCCACACTCAGAACCCACATGCTGAAAATTTCTCTCATCTTTTTTTATATCATGTCCTAGGAAGTGACAACTGTTTTGCCTTTAGTTATTGCCCACTGCTGGGGAGTTTTTTGAGGTTCCCATCCCCAAATGTTTTCCTAAGAGCAAGTTAAACCAGTAAAACTGAGGCATATTGTTCTTTTCTTACCTTTCTCTCCCCATCCCCCAAAAAGTAGTTTCAGCAATATAGAAAGAAGAAGCTAAGAATATAAGTATATTTCACTTCTAGGGTTACAGACCTTAAAATGATCTTGGGGGACCCTTTTGGTCCCCTTCAAACAGACGTGTGTATGAGAGAGATTAAGGTTTTGCAGGAATCATTTTACACTGTCTTTCATTTTAATCACATTTATCGTCATTCAATTAACCCAGAAACTCTCATTCTAGTTGTTAAATGTTATCTTACGTATTTAGTTGGCTGTTCTGGAAATTGCTCTCAAAACACCAGTGAGCTGTTACTATATATTTCAGAAGGCATTGCTAGCAAGAAAAATACACTCTGAATAACACTGTGTTCACTTACAGTTTAGCTTCAGCTAATACAAAAGAAATGTATTCTGTGCTCTTTCTGTATTAATGCAGTCCTTTCATCCACCATTTGGAATGGTCATGCTAATGCTGCCAAAGACTACTTTTCTTTTTCTGGAGTTACCGCTGCTTGCCTAGGTAATGAGGGCACTGAATCTTGACAACAATGTAGCCATTTCAGTGGGGAATGTGTCCGCTTTCCTTAAATTCAGTATCATTTTACATCTAAAACAGGCCGCTGGTGAATTAACTAAACCACTATGATTATTTGAGTTTTACAGAGTGGATCAAAGATGCATTGTTTTACAACCTTGTGCTTTAACATCTTCATTCCCTCTTTAAATATGGGACATATGTTTAATTTCACCCTAATATCTAAGGCAGCCTGGCAGACTTGAGTGTGAACTCTAGCAGCAGTAAATGGCTGGAATATTTTTTTTTCCACTAAGAGTTCAAGGCAGTTAAAAAAGAGTACCTATATCATATATAAGACTCAACACAGATAGCAGCCTTAGATTGGCCTATCACACACAGCACTCAAGCTTTTGAACTGAGATTTAGCTGGGTAGTAGCTGCAACCATCTGGCTCAACAGCTCTCCCCTGCCTATTGGCAACACTTGCAGTGCTGGATGGTGGGGTGGCTGGGGAGGGGGTTCCAGTTCCAGTTCACCCACTCCACCCTCCAGCAGCGGCTGACAAACCCCCAGACTGAACTCCCTCCGCTTCCTTTCATCTCCCTCTCGTTCTGGAAACAGTAACAGGCTAGCAGACAGCACAGAAAGAAGTTACAGAAAATGCTCTGTTTTGAAACACCTTCATCTGACCCCTCATGTAAGCTTCCGAGGGTTCAGATTTTCACCGTCATTTTTAACACATCTGCAACCGTGCACTTATGTTTTGTCACAGCTATAGACCACTTTCTGTGGCCAGATTGAGTGAAAATTGTTACTTCTGTCTGTGCCCTCTAGCACCTCTTTCTGCCTTTCCAAATCTCTTCTACTTCTCCAAGCACAAAGAGGGAAAAATTTCCTTCTGTAACAGTGGCTTTTTTTTATGGTTAGAACTAGCAATAATCCTCTGCAGCTCGTCTCCAGCCAGAAGCGAGGCAAGTTTTACTAGGGCACTGTCCCATTCAATTCTGAAGGCTCTTCATTGGGCCCTCCCTATCCTGGCAAAATTGGAGATATGGTTGCTGAGGAAAATAAGAACAACAATTGCATATGATACAATAGTGTATATATGATTGTGAGACTCATCCCCATTCTTAGTCATACCACTGATCTACCTCCTACATTTAGTGAAGCTGCTTGTAGGTTGAACAGGGAAGTCCCCATTTTCTTTCTCAAGAGAGACAGAGCTCTCATTTTTAATTTTTTTCAAATTCTTAGCTTAAATTTAAGTTCATATGAATATTCTTACAAAATCATAAACAATATAATATTACCAGTTCAACTTAAGTGAAGGGACAAGCCCTGGTACTGTTCATAAAACTATGTTGAGAGTACAAGCATTGAGAGTTCTGTTAGGCAAGGACAAAAAGCACAATATTGGGTGTCATCCAGAGAAAACATGAGCTTCATTATTGGATTTGTTTTGTGACATGTTTCTGAAAGAGTGCATAGGAGCAAGCTGAAAGTGGAATCAGAACAGGCCAGACTAGGAGGTTTGGGTCCTAGTATAAGGAAGATACAATATATTAGCAAATCCTAGTCCACATGACTACTTCTGCACTTGAAGGATTGCAAAAACGGCGGATTCCTTGCTTATGACTTATCACTGAAACTTCTGTTGTACAGACATGTAAACAGTAACAAACTTGGCTAGTCTGTCTGTGTTTTAACTCCAGGGTTTCATCCAAAATAATTGTTATGTAGATATCATCAGTATATTTTGGCCAAATAGCCACGGTGATAGAAATTAATACAAAACTTGAAGGTAGGTACACAGCGACAGTATTCTTCTGCTTTGAATTTTACAGATCCTCTTTAATATGAGCTATTTATTGCTTTGAGTTGACATTATTTCAGCATATGGGTGCTCATTTTTAAAAAAGCCAACACTGTAAAAAGGCACACCAAATTTTCTCCCTCCATCGTTAATTGTCTCATTTTCTTTTTTTGGCAGAAATATAAACTCTGTACTTTAAATATACAAGTACATACATATATGTGTGTGTGTATATGTATGTATGTATGTATATGTGTGTGTTTTTAAAGGAAAGCTTTGGAAATTGCTGAAGAGGTTAACCAGGCTGTTTTTGTAAACTCTTAAAACCTATTGGGGTTCAGAGTGGGAGTGGGAAACAAAACAAGCCAGAGGAAAAGATTATTTAAGACAGCTCACTTTTTATTTATAATTTTATCTTTAAAAAACTTACCATATTGCAGATCCTCAACAAAAGATCTTGTGTTGGCTTTATCTTTGCAATGATTAATTCCTGTGCCTCTGCAATAGATTTATCATGTGAATACTACAGTGAAGTTTTGTATTATGTTCAGCAGCATAGTATGATATATATTTGAATCTATGAATAGCATGTTTAATTTAGGGGTGGGCTATAAAAAAACAAAACAAAACCTGGCTATGGATGGGATTATGCAAACCAGGTTAGAATCAAAATTCATATTTAACTTTTGTCTATTTGCAGCTTTTCTCACCCAAACTCTTTTCCAGCATAATGCTGGCCTCCTGGGTCCGGTATTTTTTAAATGTCTTTATTCATTATTTGGATAATGGTATTGCATTCACGTTTACCAAACTTGCAGATGCCAATTTGGGTGGAGTTGAAGGCACTATGAAGGTTAAGGCTAGAATTGAGAATGACTTGGAATAAACCAATTCCAGAACATTTATTTCAATCAGATGAAATTCAAGAAGGACCAGTGCAAAGTCCTGTAATTAGGAAGGAAGAATTGCATGCACAAATACAGACTGGAGAATGATTGTCTTAGGTTGCAGTAGTGCAGGGAAGGACCTGGGATAACACTTAAACCATAAGCTGAATGAGGCAATGGGGTCCTTTAGTTGCAAAAAAAAGACCAACAGCCTACTGGATTGTATTGACACGAGTGTCTTTGGTAAACAGGGAAATGATCCTGATCCTTCTGCTTTGTTACTCACTGGCTTTAACACCAGTGCCTTATCCAATGGATCATCCTGGTATCTCTAACGGCATACTAATTATTCACTGAAGTCACTGGGATCTGTAAGTGCTCAACATTTTAGAAAAGCAGGGTACTCAGGTTACTATATAGAGATTTCACATCTACTTCTAGGCATCCACTGTTGGATATATGGTCTTTCTCTCACTCTAAATATATTAAAGACGGGCATACTAATAATTATTGGGTAAAGACAGAGGATTCAATGTAAGCATAGGGGTCATGGCAAGTGCAAGGAATAGAAGATAGTAAGTGGAGTAGTTCAGCAATAGCTAGGAAGACATGGAAAGGAGAGAGAACGTGGTCAGAGATCTAGAAGTGAAGCTTTGTTGAAGAGAGAGCCTGAATAAATTAAGATAAATATAATAATCTTTTGCTACTGGATTTAATTACTAATTTAACTCATGAGTCTTTTTTTATATGGATTAGATCACCAACTACACTTAATTCCTACTCATTCTATGCTCTTGTGTTAGTGTAACCATCAATGAAGCTTATTCTTCTGTATGTCTTGGTATGGCTAGTTCCTCTGTGGAAATGGAGTTTGATGGAAGGCAAGATTGGATCACTGAGTTGTAGGGAAGTAGAGCTGAAAGGAACCATTCTAGCCTCTAGTCCATCACCCTGCTGAAGGCAGCATCATCCTAGAGTAAATTATCTCAGCCAAGCATCTTTCTAACCTCCTCTAGAAAATATCTGGATGTACAGTAGCCCAAAACTAGACCCACCACTGTAGGTAACAGTACTTTCTCCTGTTTTTACAATGCATTCAAATCTATAGATGAAGAATGTTATAGAAGACTCAAAGCAATGTTGTGACAGACTGAGATACAGAGTTATAGTCAGGAAAACATGTTTGGCCTTGTTTTGAAATTATGATGTTGTTTTGAAGCGAACACAATAGCATTAGGAGAATGGACTCTGAGGAAGGAAATAATTTGGTTGATGTTGACTTCTTAAAAATTATTTAATACCAGCCTGAGAACATTCCTAAATGATTTTTTTTTATCATTGACTTTTTTTGTTTCTGTCTTTCAGAGAGCTGTTCATTACAGACTTCTGCTTTCTTTTTACTCTGTCTACTAGCTTTTGATGTGAGGATGTAAGCAGTGTATTTTGCTGGGTTTTCAGCAGCAGATGAATAATACCCTATTTCTTGCATTCAATTTAGAATTATTTTTGATCCCTTCCAAAAACTATGAGCTTCAAGCATAACACATGCATTGTTTTTACAGGAAGGCATTTTTTTTTTTTTTTTTTTGACATGATTTGGCTATGTTATGTTTGTTGCTGGACAAATTGGTATCTGTAAAATGTGAATCGGATGCTCAATAATTAACATCCTTGAGTTTTACAAGAAGGGTTGAAATAAAAATATACAGAGGTGAACATTTTATTTTCATTTCTTCTTTCAGGAGAATGAAAATATGTCTGCTTAATTCTAGAATCATAGAAGTTACAGGTGGAAAATACCTATTAAC
>NW_017729031.1:65911407-65913912 GCF_001723915.1 Gavialis gangeticus
TTTTTTTTTTTTTATTTAGACATGATTTGGCTATGTTATGTTTGTTGCTGGACAAATTGGTATCTGTAAAATGTGAATCGGATGCTCAATAATTAACATCCTTGAGTTTTACAAGAAGGGTTGAAATAAAAATATACAGAGGTGAACATTTTATTTTCATTTCTTCTTTCAGGAGAATGAAAATATGTCTGCTTAATTCTAGAATCATAGAAGTTACAGGTGGAAAATACCTATTAACTTTCATTCTTTCCATCTTCCTGCCAATTCAGGATTGTTTCAGTTTATAAAGTACATTTTAGTTGGTTTGGTTTTTTATCTATAGTTTGAAATAGACCAGGAGATATAGGAGTTCTAAAGCTCTGGCTGAATTGTATATCTATTATATTAATGAAGCATTTTCAACTGATGAACTCATTGACTAGCAATGGCTGTGATAATGGTTTGTTTCCAAAAGAATAATTTAATACCATGCTTCTGATAAGCAATAGGCTATTATGTAAGGTCCTACTGTTATGTAAGTTCTTTTCCCCAGAATTTTCTGTATTTTGTTACTTAGGATGCTGACAATTTAAAACTGGGTGTTTGTATCAGGTCTAGAGAGAGGCTATTAGAAATGTTAAACATTTTTGGTGGGATTTATAAAGCATTCAGTATGAGCCTAAGTCCTTTTCTAGTAAATCCTGTGATAATTCAAAATATGACTTACCTACACGTTCTTTACTTTGTTTGAAATTTGTTGTTTCCTGTAGTAGCTTAATTATTCATTTTCTAGTTCATTTGTTGGGAATAACACATTGCTGTGCACATGTAACCAACTTCTGTATATATTGTATGCATTTCCCTGCACAAGCATGACAAATATACATTTGTAAATGACTGACTTCATTTAATGAAGTTAACCTTAATTTTCCTATGCTTTTAGTTAACTGAAATGTTGTTAGATGAGTTTTTCTCTTTACCGATGAAGAATCCAGTTGTTAAATGTGTAGTGAGGAACTATTTTTATGGCTGGCCCTGCTACTGATAAATTTATATTTGGTGGACAGTTGGGTTAAAGTTAATACCAGGCTGACCAGCAGCACAGAGTTCAAGACACTGCTGACACTGCTGAGTGAACTTCCCAGCCTGAATTGTAGTTAGTCAGATAACACACAAGGAAACAAAAGTGATGGAGCAAAACAAAGGGGAATGTATTATAAACATGGAATAAGAAATAAAAGAGGAAGGTAGCAAAAACAATATGGGTAAACAACAACAACCACACAATATACTTTATCAATACTAAAAATAGATGCAGATGATGAACAGCAATACAGAAGTTGAACAGTAGCAATTGGGCAAATGGCAGCCAAATAGCTCAGATAATAGCACACCAAGGTCCCATCCAGTAGAGCAAAACCAAATAGTTAGAAGGCACGGACATTGCAAAGGCAAAGGGCTAGGGTCTGCAATGGAGCTCCTCCTCCCTCTCCATGAGGTGGAACACAGACTCCACATGCACTACAGTATAGCCAGGGACTAAGTCGTACCAACTCACAGAAAATCACAAATCACCCACTGAGACAAACCACACATGAACACCAATGTTAATCATACAATAACCCATTATACTAGCATTTGATACATACACCTGCCACTCAACAATTGTCACTTACCTTTACTCCAGAATCACTCACTCTTTTGCAACTAGTCATACTGACCTGACTGCATGTCTGGGTGATGTTAATGGGCACCAGCTCAAACTCATGAGCTCCCAGAGGACTCTGAACAAAATAACTACTGGGCAGACTTAAGTCTTGCAACATATTTAACTATGTACATGCTGGCTTTATTGCTGTCTCAAAACTGACTGGTAACAAATGGAGTTTCTGCATTGTAATGATACCACTAATATAATGCAAAATTGTAGAACTTAATTGACTTAAGATACAGAAATGAAAGCCTGTAAAGTGTTTTTATATTATCTGTACAAAATGAATAATTAATAACCATTGGGAACAAAGTTAACTGTTGAAATAGGCATGGTATGGCAAAACTCCCTTTGACCATCATGGCTCACACATAGTGGTACTCCAGATAGGAGGCAATACCTCTCAATCTGTCAGTGCCAAAAGTAAGACATGTTTTGTGATAGATCCAAAATAAAGGACACAAACAAAATCATGCTATGATGAATATCTCAAATGCTGAGTTTCATTCTACAATGGAAACAATGCTGTTTATAACATCAGCTTCATGGTTCTTTTATTTCGATTTGTTTTCAACAATAAAGGAGAAGGGCACCGAATTAGTGTTCACCACTGGTGATTTTTGGAATTCAAGTCAGGGATGTCCTTTTAAACAATGGATGATTAATAGTTGCAGAAGCAAGAGTTTTCCAGAACTGTATTCAACGTTGTAGCATAACAGTGGAGTTAACTATAACTTACCCCACACAGATCACGAAGTGAAAGGAGTGGAATCTTATAGTTTCTAGGGTCGGAAGGAACCTGAGCAGATCATCTA
>NW_017729031.1:65913923-65920821 GCF_001723915.1 Gavialis gangeticus
TCCTCCGCCCTCATCTACCCCTTCCCCCGACGAGCCTAGATCTGTCTAGCAATGCCAGCTGAGGGGGATACTCCTACATGTGGAACACTGGACTTTGCTGTCTAAGGATAGCCAATTGTGGAAACAAAATGAAAAACAAATTGGAAAAAAAAATACAAACAACTTGCCTTTCACATAGTATTTTTGTTAGCATAGTAATACTATAATCCTTGTCAAACTTCATTTAATGTCACCAGTGAATTTATAGAGCTACCTTTTTGAAGAGATAAATACTTGTAAGTATATAATTTGTCAAATGTAATGTTTGCATTTATCATAGCCAAGTACATTTATTCAGTAAATATTATTACTCTCTTTCCTATTTTCATTTACTGGTAGTGACACTTTAAAACTACTATCACGTAAATACCAGTAACTATTAATTTTTGCAAAAAGGTGAAGGGATAAAGAGTTACATTTTGGAGAAAAGGGAATCACATCTGCTCAAACAACCTTGCCTGCCTATGTCCTTAGACCAACACAGCTACAAACAAAAACCCAGCAGCTTAGTAGTGTTGAGGTTATGTTGTTGCAATGATGGTCCAGGAAATATGCTAAAGGTAACAATTCTTGCTCAGTTCTTGACATCCATATCTGAAACCCTAGTTCTCAAATGTGCTTGCTGAGATTGAGTTTACTTCCCTGAACTTCAGTGGCACACCCAACATACTGCTAGCAACCACAATTTCCACACCAAGTATGCTCAAAAGGGTTTCACTGACCTTCCCAAGATGGACTCAGTATTTGCCCATCACTCCAATGGGCATGTTCAGGTCACACTTTAAAAAAACACCCCCGACTCCCACAGTACAAAAAGGTTACATGAAGATGGGGTTGTTATCAATACATTGTCACTGTGTATGGAAGTATTCTAAAGATGTATACATTTATTTTTGTTCTGAATATGCAAGTTTCATTTAGCATAAATGTACTGAACTATATTTTTATAGCACAGAATAGTATAACTGTAAATACTGGAGTTTCAATTATGTGAATATTTTTTAAATAAGTAAATCTGCAACACTAGCTAACATTTTAAATTGCTTAACATAGAGTAAAAGAAAAAAGTGAGGAAAAATGGATAATGCTGTAGTACGTTGCTAAAATAAATTTCAATATAAATTTTAAACCCCAAAGATTCAATTTTCTGGTCATTTATATGCCCATAATCCTGCCAAACCACAAGTCCATGAATAACATACACTTATTTCATTCCTACTGCCCCAGTTCATCACTATGCCAGTTGAAAAGCTGCAGTATCAACTGACAGCAGGCTGTCCCAGTTGAAAAACAAGAATGTATCACTTAAAATTCAATTTCATTTCTTTTCTCCAGTTTATTCTTTGAAAGAGTCGGTTCCTTTTTAGAGCTTTAAAAAGGATTTCGGGTCACAGTGGAGGCTGCATATTGTATGAGGAGATGCAAATACACATTTTGATTGTTTCTAAATTTTAGCTGGTAATGGCAGGAATAATAAATAAGAAATCTACCGTGGAAAATGAACTGCTAAGCAATAGAAGCTCAGTGTGATATCCATTGAGTCCACCACTGATGCAACCTAACATGGATTAATTTGTGCCTAAGTTAACTCCTGGCAGCCACAGAAGGGCAATAGCAATACTAGCATTATTGCAGAATGATGTGGTTCAGCAGTGTGTTGGAGAACAGGAGTGGTTAAAATGATATACTAGGAATTGCTTCCATACAAGGACCATAAAATTGGGCTCCTTTCCACTTTAGTATTTTTATATACTTTCTGATAGTCAGTTTTCCTTGTAATAATATTCCAAATGGAACTCTCTGATGCTTTTCTGTAAAAGCAGAGTCTGCTCCTCCTGATGCTACTTTCCTTTGCCTCCTTTGACCTATTTCTCTGTCTCCTTTCAATCCTCTGCTGATCACACCTTAAAATGTTGCAGCCATTTCTGCAGAAGCAACTGACAGACACTTCAAGGTGCCTGTCCCTCCTTTTCTACCTAATAAATCCAGATGATAAACTGAGCCAAATTAAACAAACACATCTGAAAACTTATGTTTCCCATCAGCTTGTTTGGTCTCCTGATAAATGGCTGTTAACAGCAGGTGGGTACAGTCCTTTTCCCTTGATTTTTAATTAGTAATTTAATATAATAGTCATGGACTGTAGAAATAGGACTAAGGTATTAAAAATCTACCAACAACATCTATAGAGATTTATAACGGGACTTCACTATATTTTAGATTTATTAACAATAAGTTCAATTCCTACTCAACTGAGTTTCTAAACTCCCTCTAATGTCAATAGCAGTAGGATAAATCTGATATAATTTGGGACAACAATAATTACATTTCATAGTTTGACTCAGAGCTTTTTTTCCCTATAAATACATCCCAGCCTACCTCTTTGAATCCACATCTATCTGGTCTGCTCTACCCTGTCTTTCTTTCACCTCTAAGCAGAACTAATGCATCTTCTACCTGCTTCTGTGACTGCCCCAAGTCATTGGAATTCGGAGCATGTGTTAGAAGTTTTTAAGCATGCTAGTAGGGTGATAAAATTCCTATGTATTTATCCTTGCAAATGAATTAAATGAAATTTAGAGTTAATCAGAAAAAGAGGCTATTTTTATTGAAAAAAATGTTTTGAATGAAAAGTAGAATAGTTCCAATTCAAAGACTGAAATTATCCAATGATGTACCTAACATCTCCTACTTAGCATTGACATAGGCCAGGTAAAGACACTACACTCTAACCAGTCTAAGTGATCAGAAACTGATCTAAACCTGTAATGGAACAGAAGTTTGATACACCCATGCCTGCCAGCCCAGTCAGTCTCTGCAGGGCTGTGCCAGCTTGCAGGGGTTTTCCTGGGCTGTCAGGTCTGTGCATACCTCAAAGGGGGAGGGTGTCCATGTAGGGACACAGGCACCTTCCTGCCCTTGCCCCTGTGCTGCCTGTCTGTGGCTAACAGACAATGAGGCAGAGGGCTGTGGGATTGCTCACCTAGCAGCCAGCCAGGGGAGGCCTGGCGGCTTAGCTGCACTCAGCCATCTCCAGCAGCCCAGGGAGCCCACAGGGCCTCCCTGGAGGCATGCAGAAGTGACCCCAACCTGCTGGCCACAGTCAATATGGGCAGCCTGCATGCCCTCCCCCTCTTCTCAGCCCCCTGCCCACAGCACCAACATGTGTTCTGCTCACTAGCACTCTAACTTATGTTGCTTACAGAAAACTGTGCAACTCTGATCAATTCTGCCAGTTTTTAAATGCCTGTACTTACTAATTAGCCATAATGGAAATCAAGTTTGTTTTACATTCATTAGGCCTGAGTCTGGAAGTTATTTTTGTGGAAAACTGTTATGGAAGTAAATTGAATTTTATGCATAGAATTCTTGCAGAACTGGGATCCTACATTCCTGGCATCACGATCTCACTGCAGTTGATGAAATATTCAATCTAACTCAACAGTAATGACCTCTTCTATTGGCTGCTGCTGAGTGTAAAGAAAACATTGCCCTTTAATTGATGGAAGTGAGACACTGAGCACCATGAAAAGAGTTGAAGAGGAAGTGGGAAGTTCATTTGGACTCATTAGCACTTCCTGAAGAAAAATAGAAGAAGGCAAGTAGACATTTTAAAAAGCAGTTGGTAAGCCAAAGGGATCCCATGATCTAAGATAAACTATTACAACACTACTACTACTACTACTGTCAGAGGAAATGAATCGGTATTGCTTTTTGTTGGTATAGGCGAGACCAACATTTCCATCAAAGCCTCAAATAGTAGCATTTTAATGAATTTCATATGATTGATTGCAACTTAGTGCTTTAACAGAAGGAATTTTTTAAATCAAAAAGAATATTGTAATAAAGTATCCTAGTTTTACTGTTGGGCCACAGAATTACCAGACTGGAAGAAAATAATGGAATTCCTAGGCAAGAATACTGCTTC
This sequence comes from Gavialis gangeticus, assembly GCF_001723915.1. Taxonomy (NCBI): domain Eukaryota; kingdom Metazoa; phylum Chordata; order Crocodylia; family Gavialidae; genus Gavialis; species Gavialis gangeticus. The sequence continues at coordinate 65,917,891 of NW_017729031.1, forward strand.
TATCAATGATAACTTTATACCAGTTCTGAAATGCTGTATTACATGGGTAAAATTACTTTCCAGAGCTGGTAACTTATCAGCATATGCACTGAAGTATTCTCACCAAGGAAACCATAAAATAAAAATTTATATTAGAAACATTGAAATGATTATACCCTATGAGAAATAATGTCATATTAAGTTGTTGCTTATTTTACCTTATGCTTCATTTGAAATGAATTAATATAATAACAGGTAATATATTGAAACAGAGTTGAATACTGACTTGACTTGGGGATTCAATTCACTTTTACTCTTACAATACATAACTATACTGTAGAAAATATATCAAGTAAGAAATGTATTGCAGCTGCTTGAGTACCAGTACTTAAAAGCTGATTGCTTATACATTTAGTATATTCAGAATGCAAATGTCAATATCGGCTTATAGTCTACCTTCATCAACTCCGACTCTCATTTTCCTTCCTGCTCAGTCTCCAAGCCATCTGTTTCTTTCCTATGGTCCTTGTTTTCCACTTTAATTAGTACAGTGTGTCTCCTAACTAAATTAAACATTTAAAGACTCAATTCCTAGATGCCCAGCCATTCAAGAGAAAAGGAGAGAGATACAATATTGTTGATTGGAATTTACACTCATTAGCAAAATGCTTTGGAACCAGTGGATGTTTGAGAGAACTGGAAAGTTTAGGTGGTTACTACAGGGCAGGCTTAGCTCATTTGATTTATTCTATGTACATAGGTTGTCTGACACCTTCTGTTACTTTTCACTTTCACTTACAGTTAATTATTTTGATAGCTAGATAGAGGGAATTTCCTTCTCAGTTCATGTTTATCAATTTTCTGTTTAAAAAAAAAAAAAAAAAAGACTTAGGCACGTAGAATTGGAAATCCCTATCTGAATCTTAAGGTACCTAAATGCCTTTACCAAACTGGCCTCAAGATACTTTTGAAAATATTACCCTGAGGCTGTCAACAGAGATGTATTCTGTCATGGAAGAAATGGTTTTCTGAACACAGAACTCTACTCAGAGTTGCTGCTGTCCACCTGAGACCAGCACCATAGCTTGTATCCACTGAACACAATCAACCTCTGGGAACTTCCATGGCCCATTAGACCCATCTAGGACCTCCATCTCTCCACATAGCCATTGACCTTCCCTTTACCAGTGCTCCTCAGTCCAGCAGCTTGAACACGTGCAGTAGCAAGCAGAGCAAGGGGGAGGTAGAAAATTGTATTGCTATCTGCACTGAGAGATGTAATTAGCCTTTAGTCTTCAGCCCTCCCCACCCAGTAAACAACTCATTAGTTAAAGGCACTTTATTACAGGCATTGCAAGCCAGCAAGGAAGGAAATGAGAAAGTGGCTGTTAATCTATCATGTCTGCTACTTGGATTATTGGTGCAGACCACCATGGAAGTTCAGGGTCCCCTGTAAGCTGCCACAGCACTGGTTACACTGTCCTAGACTCCTAAATGCTGATGCTGTCCCCAGAGCCACTCCAAGGTCCTTCTGGTCCCCCACTCTGGTTTGTGCAATCCTGGGTCATCCTCTCTTGGGTTCTTAGGAGAGGATGGGTCACAGGGGGGTTGGAGGCCCTGAGTCCATGTGGGGTGGATACAGAAAGGAGGTGGCAGTAGAATCCCTCCCCCCCCCCAAAAAAAAATCCATCAGAACATAAAATATATCTAGGGTTAGAGAATGGGTGAGGTTTAAAGTTGTTTTTCTGTTTTGGAGGTGGTAGAACTCCAGGACCTAAGTTTAAGGAATGGGAGGTAATGTGGTCCAGGCTCAGATTCAGCAGAGTGGACCCTGGGGCCTTCGACCTAGGGTGAGGGTAGATGGGCTCCGAGCACTGAGGTCAGATTCCAGGTTAGGAAGGTCCTTCATGTTCCTTTGGGTGTTTGGCAGCTGGATGTCTTCCATTCTGGCTTAGTTATCAGGTTGGGGACTTAGGCAAGCTAGTACTTGTAGTCTGGCTGCTCTGGGTAGCTGAAGCAGCCTGAGCTAGGGTTAGAGTTAGAGAATGGAGCTGCATTTTTTTGGTTGGGGATGGCAGGACTCCTGGAGCAATGTTTAGGGCACAAGTAGATAATGCAGTCCAGGGTCAGAGTTTTCAGGATGGATCTTGAGATCCTTCCATCTAGGGTTGGTGTAGATGGGCTCCCAGCACTTGGGTCAGTCTCTGGGCTGGGAAGATTCCTCTTGGCCCAGTACGTTTGCGGCAGCTAGAGATTTCCCATCTAGGTTTAGTGAGTAGTCCAAGCGCTGGGCTGAGAAAGTTCCTCTTGTTCCAATGGGTGCTTGGCAGCAGCAGGTAGAAATCTCCCATCAAGGCTTAATGTTTGGGTTTGTGGCTCTTCCAAGGTATCACCAATGGTCCAGCTGTCTGGGCTGGGGCCTGATGGAGCCTCTTGAGCTAGTGTTAGGTTTATGGTTATGGTGAGATTAATGGGCAAAGTTTTATGTTGGCTTTCTGGTTGGGGAGGTAGGACTACCAGAGATATGGCTAGGGCACAAAAGGTAATGCAGTCCAGGCTCAGGGTTTGTGGGATGGTCCTTGGGCCCCCCTGCCTAGGGTTGATGTAGGTGGGCTCCCAGCACTTGAGTCAGTCCCTGGGCTGGGAAGGCTCTTTTTAGTCCTATGTGTGTTTGCCAAGGTTATTGGATTTGGCGCATTTTAAAGCTATCAACTGTGATCAAGCTGCTTGGAGTGGCACTTGCTGAAGCAGCCTGAACTAGGATCAGGGTTAGAAAATGGACAACATTTGGTTCTCTCATTCTTGTTGAGGTGATAAGGCCATTCTTGGGTGCAGTCATTCAAAAAAAAATGTGGACCTATTGTAGCCCCCCTCAGGTCATGCTATATGATGAGTCTGAGGAGGAATGGTTTCCCTGCCTACCTTCATAATGTTTCCAGGTCTGGGGATTGG
>NW_017729031.1:65925821-65935591 GCF_001723915.1 Gavialis gangeticus
TCCCCCCCCCCCCCCCCCCACTTGTTGGGCTGAGGTGCCTGCTGGAAGCTTTCTGACAAACACGTTTGTGGGGGGAACACTTCAGCAGCTCAAGAGGACAGCAGAGACAGGGGGGTTCCTCTGCTCAACAAAAAGGAATCATGAATATCATTGAACTCATGCTATTTGGCCTTCCAACCCTATACCCAGTCCCAGAGCCACCAAACACATAGGACAGGTAATCACCACTTTGTGCCTTTTTGTCCAAGGATTTTGGGCCTCACCCAAATTAAAAACAAACAAACAAAAAATCCCAAACAAAAAAAAAAACCCAACCAAAATAAGAACAGTTTTGGCTGTACCAAGCCATCTATCTTCCTAAACATTCCTAGGTCTCAGATTTGAAGCATGGGCTGGACTTGGCATGAACCCTCCATTCTTTGGCAGCAAACATACATATAAGGTTCTTTCTTGAAAGTACTGCTTCATTTCTGGAGCCAATAAGAATAGTCATAGTATCCAATGGGGCTCACTAACATCACCTTTTCTACCGGTGAACATGCTAATCATGGGACAAGTCATGGTACAACCAGTCCTGCAACAAATGAAATGTCTGTTTATAGCATAAGTCATATTAAGAAAACAAGGTACATAGTCTACAAACTGGAGATGTAGGGTGTTTTTTTTTTTTTTATCTGATAAAATTTTTGGCATTTTGGATACAGGGATATTTCAGTCAATGCCATATTTTTATTTTTGCTGCACATCAGAGTAGGCCTGCTCTCCCAAAATGGGAAAGGAACCTTAAGTATCATTTGCCCCCAAGCTCCTTGTCAGAGAGATCTACCTAGCTGGTCAACCATTCCAGTGGTTGAAATGTGAAACTTAGAAAAGATAGCTTGGGCATCTGGAAGTTGTATACACTGCTTGAGACTGATGAAAGATCAGAATGTAGAACAGCTTTACTTACCTAGGAAGTTGGTGAAGAAACAGTGATGCAGATTTCTATTCAGAAATAAGATTTCCTAATGAAACTATTTTGGAGGAGGCTGGTGCAGGCAATGGATTACATCTCCTTTTGAAGTGTGTTGAACAGGGGTAGACAATTATTTGGGCCCACCACATAGGCCATTTTGGTAAGTTGTTGTGGGCCAGGTTAGCATCCCCCCCAGTCCCAAATTCCTTAAATGGCTCAGCCTTGTGTTTGGTCGGATGGCCAGGATGGGGCTGCATGTGGGTGGAGAGCAGCAGCATCCAGGAGCAGGATGGGTGGGCAGGGCCAGGTTGGGATCACAGGGCATTGACAGTGTGGGCCTGGACCTGGGGCACAGCTGTGATCTGCCCACATGCCCCTGGAATAAGCATCAGTTCTATGAGCAGGGGCATGTGGGGAGAGGATTACAGCTCTGTCCTGGGTGCCAGATCCCCAATGTAACTTCTTAATGAGACCCTGGGATCACTGGGATTGGCTGAGACCAATGTGGGCAAAACTTGTGGTCAGGAGGACAGGATGGGGCCACAGATGGGCAGGGAGTTGCATCTGGGGCTGGGATCTTGAGGCAGTGACAGCAGGGGGCCAACGCCTAGGGCAGAACCCCAATCCACTCTCTGCATGTCCCTGCCTGTGGAACCCACACCTGTCACAGAGCCATGCATGCAGTAGATCATGACTTGGCCCCAGCCCTGACTCTGTGCTGTCACTGCCTCACAATCCTGCCCTTTGATTCTGGCCTCACTTGCCCACCCCATTCCCAAACACCAATCCTTGACCTCCTGTAGCCCCATCCTTTCTTCCCAGCCACATACCCTGCCCACTCAGGTCCCACCCCCACCCTGGGTGCAAGGCAGATAGAACCAGAGTGCCTGAGCAGTGGGGCTGGGTCTTGCAAGGGCAGCAACCAGAAGAAGTCACTGCCACCAGGGCTGCCAGGAAGCAAGTCCAGCTACTGCACTGCCCCAGCCCCACTGTGCACCTGGGGCTGAAAGGACCAGGCGCCCATGCCATGGCCCAGTCTGGCACCTGTGCCTTGGCTGTGAGGGACTGAGGAATTCAGTGTGGACTAGACAACCATGGGCCAAATCTGGCCCAAAGGCCATATTTTGCCCACCCCTGGTGTAGAATATGGCCTAATAATTATGAACACAGTCTTCCAATGGGCTGCTCGAAAAAATAGCACATGCTTTAAGTTTTTGTTTGCCAAAAACATTTCAAGGATAGCTTATGTGAGCGATTCAGAGGCTGATCAGGTCACACACTAGTCAAAAATTATTTTGTTTCAGGTCAAATTTGTGTTACTACTGAAGACAAAATCCTGGCAAGAAAATAGTGTTGTTTGTCTGAAATATCCTAAAAAATAGGTAAAGTGCCAACAAAAGCTGAAAGAAACATCTGGATTTATTACTGATCATTGAGAAGACATAGAATTCATATGAGAGAGTTTCTTGACTGCCACTTACAGTGCAACATCAACAATTTATATAAAGAGAGAACATGAAAGTGATTTAATGAAAATGACCACAAAATCAACCAGCTTCTAAATGAAAGGCATGTCACATATAAGGTACAGATGTCTGACCCAACTTGATGATCAAGCAGCCTGAATATATCAAAGCAAAATATGTAGTAGAAAAGTGACTTTACTAAATGAAAAACCATTGGTGGAACAAAAAAGCTAGAAATTGCAGGCAGAAAGCATTCTTCAAATACCTATATGTTATGTTCAGTGTGAAAACCCATAGCATGACATCTCTATACCTGTAGCCTGCTCACTGACAAGCATTAAATCTTTGCTTGGTGAGCAGAACACCTCAGTATGTTATTAAACTAATAATCCAGCATGTCAGATGAAGTTTTATGAGCCTTGCCCCAATGCCCGGTCATAGAAGACCTTGTTCTATTTCTAAGTGTAGAAGACATCATACCAAAAAACAATGCATACCAGAATGAATGCACACCAGAAATCTATCAAAGACAAGAATACCCAATTACCTGTGGGGCACATTTCTCACAAGAAAACCACTTTTTCTCCAATCTCTCGGTACTAATCTTCAAAGGAAATTTACAAAAAACCTTTCCTAGATGAGCCTATGAACTTCACTTAATCAACCTGCTGGATACAAAAAATCTTGGACTAAATATAGATATTGGATTTATGACACATTATAACCTGCTTAACATCTGACTCCCCAGGTACCACTTCACTATTTAACAGCTACATTCATTCCCCTTTGCTGTCACCACCCCCAAAATTTCTCTCACCCTCAACATGTCTCCTCAATTTACATCTTCAGTGACTGGCTTTCTTGCATACCAACCTCTGGCTTCTTTACTATTCATTCCACCCAGGAAGAGCACAGACCAACTGCAGATGCTTCCTCAGGCTGACAAAGAGTATTTGCATCCAAAACTTGCAAAGAAGAATTTTTCCAATTATTTTAGTTGGTTCATAGATTATAAGGCCAGAAGGGACCTCAGAAGATCATTGGGTCCACCCCCCGCACCAAGCAGGAAAGATAACTGGGGGTCAGGTGACCCCAGCAAGGTGACTATGTAGTCTCCTGTTGAAGATTTCCAGGGTATGTGATTGCACCACCTCTGGAGGGAGTTTATTCCACAGTCTGGACACCCTGAACGTGAAGATGTTTTTCCTAATGCTGAGCCTGAATTGGTTTTCAAGGAGTTTATGGCCATTACTCCTAGTTTTCTCCTTGGGTGCCCTGGTGAACAGTTGCTCTTGATGTATTTCCTTAGTGTAGTGGTAAGCTGCTATCAGGTCTTCTCTCAGTCTTTTCTTCAGGCTGAAGAGTCCCAGATCCATCAGCCTTTCCTTTGTATTGCTTGCTGTGTAAGACTGATCATACGGATGGCCCTTCTCTGGACTCTGTTAAGTTTGTTCGTGTCCTCATTAAAGTGGCGTGCCCAAAACTGGACACAGTACTCCAGCTGTGGTCTCATGGTACAGTGGAAGAATCACTGGAGATGCATTGATTGATCAATGCTAGAGTATTATTTGCCCTACTGGCTACAGCATCGCATTGCTGGCTCATATCCATACTGTGCTCAGTTATTTCCCCAGGTCCCTTTCATTCGTGGTGCTAGTCAGTTTGGTGCTGCCAAGCCTGTAGGTGTGTTGGGGGTTGCTCGTTCCAAGGTGGAGCACTTTACATTCCTCTACATTGAACTTCATCAAATTCTAATCCACCAAACTTGCTAGCCTGTCTAGGTTCATCTGTATCTGTAGCCTATCTTCAAGCATGACCACACTTCACCATAACTTCGTGTCATCCATAAACTTGACCAGTGAGCTTTTCACTGCCACGTCCAAATCGTTAATAAAGATGTTGAAAAATACTAAACCAAGCACCAACCCCTGTGGGACACCGCTGCCCAGTTCTTGCCCAGATGACACAGATTCATTCACTATGACTCTCTGGGTCCTATCCTGCAGGGATAATCTAATAAAAGATATCAGATTTACCTGAAGAACCTTTGTCTCCAAGTTCTATGACATTCCTACCAAACCTTCCACTGTTGGGCTCAAGAAGACTGTACAACACAGTAATTTCCTTACTACATGATTTCAAGTTGATACACCTTGTTTTTACAACTTTATGTTTTTGTAGCAGCAACTTGATATTTTTAATTTGGCAGCTAGAAGAAAATTGCATAGACCACAACCCAGACTTACTCCGGTATCTGGATTTAAGCTAGGCTTTCAACTTTATGATCTCTGAGTGTTTGTGGACATTTCTGCCAAAATTTGGCTGCCTAGGAAAACACATCTAGAATAACTTCTTTTTATGGTGAAATGATGATTCAACTATAGGACTCTGGAGAATCACCTGAAGTAATGTCCAGCTCATGGTCCACCCAACATATTGCAGAAGCCAGTATTGCCTTTGGCAATTTAAGGAAACATTTCTGAAATAAATGTGATAATTCATCTATGCTGCAAGTTAGATGTGTATTGCAGTATAGTACTAACAGCATTACTCTACAGCTGCGAATTATCGGAGGCATATTTGGAAGCTCAGTCAATTTAATCTGTGTTATCCCATTCTGTTTGTAATTTCAGATATTGAGACTGTTTCAAAAATAGATGTTGGAGTTTCTTGATCAAATCTCAGTGTTTATGAGGCTGACCTCTTATAGGAATGAATGACTCCAGAATCCCAGAGGAGATCTTTCCCAGTGAACCTAAACAAGGTTCTACTAGTAGATCATAATTAACTTACAAAGAAGTACTGAAGTACCACCTGAGAGCTTGTGGTCTTGAAAATACTTAGGACTGGGTAGTAAAAGATAGAAATGAAACTACAGTGTAGATGCCCAGGAATTTTAAGAATTTTGTGCTGAAGTCTTACAAAGCAAACTTATTTAAACTTCTTTCAGTAGTTTTCATGTGTTTAAATACTAAGCAACTTTGTAAATCAAGAATTGATTTGACATCTTGCATACACAGCATTAAGGCGGTCCTGTTCCTGTGTTCCTGAATTCTCACATATTGTCATCAGTGGTTGCAATGGTGATCAATGGTGGAATAAGCAGTGCCTCACAGGTTTCAAGAGTGGAGAGGTGGGTGACAGAGAGTTCTGAAACAGGAGGAGAGGTGCATGCAGTTCCTGGTCTGGGAGTTGGGGGGCTAGAGAGAGTGGAGGCAAACCAGAACAGTCCTTGGCTGCTATTGCTGCTGTCACAAACTCTGCCCGCTCAGGTCTTGCTTTTAAAGTCTGTCTATGAACTGGCTGCTGCCACGGCAAGAGAAATGCTATGGAGCTTCTATTGCTGATTGGCACAGACCCTGTGGGGGTGGGGGTAATTTTGGCACCTCTTCTTAAGTCAGAGTCTAGGGCTGGTGCCCCCCTTACCCCTTCACCCCTCAGTTGCCCTACTGACAATGATATTCATCTCTGATATTGCTTGAGATTTGAGATTATAGCATTTATTAATGAACCTGTGTGGTCTATTACCTTTTTTTGAATATCCCTTATGGAGTGTGCACACTTTGTTTATTGGAATTGTGCAATTGCAAGGACTCCTATTTAAATATGTTTAAACTCTTATGGCACTTGTCACAGGAACTGGAGGATATTTCCATTGGGTCTGGAGACATTAACCCAGGCTATATTGCACAATCCTTGTATTTTTCATCAATAGCTAATGAAATCTCCTGTGGCAACTTTGATCCCTTTGGTTTAATTTATGAAGAGATTATTTAGGCATCTTTACTCATTTGCATTGATGAGACTGTGGGTTAGGTGGAAGGCTAAATGTATTTGAAAATAAAGTAGTTTGCATACTGGTGTATCCCTGCACTGTCATGCCACGTTCCTTAAATTGGGAGAGTCCCAGGACCAGAAATTCTGATGAGTTTGAGAGAGAGAGAGAGACATATTTTAAATGTTTAAAACCACTAAAAGGTAATTGTCAGTTATTGCTTATCTGTTTTAAGTAAACTTTTGTGCTCCTTATGGCTGCAATCATTGCTCTAAATAGAAAGCTGGGAGAAGGGAGACTGAATAGACATGACTGGGTCTTTACTAGTACCTGGTTTTACTAACACTTGCAGAACAGAATGGACTGATCTCTCTACCTTTGTGAAAATGGTAGAACTTCTGTCTTATTTCTAAAAGTCTTTTCACTACTTCTCATTTATTATCCACATTCGCAGTACTGTAACTAGGGGTGAGTGAAAAGGGCACCTGCCCCAGTGCTGTATTAGAAGGAGCATCAGGATTGCCCCTCACTCCCATGGCATCCATGCTCTGGCAGCATTCCCATAGTGGGATCTCCAAAACAGTCCCTGTCTGCTGCCACTTTAAGAGCAACATCTGGGGCAGGCAAGGCATGCATAACAGCAGCAGCTCAGCTGGTACTGGAGTTTCCAGAATGAGTAAGAGTGCTACCCCTACTTCAGAATTAATGTGAATGTCCCCTCTCCCATGGGGTTTGCCCCAGGTGGCAACTCTTCCGGTTACCCCACTGCTCATCAGCAAAATATTGCTGTGAAAGAAATATATAATAGCATGCATTCTAATTTTTCTGTCCTTCCTATTTCAAACTGTATGGTTTGCCTGAGAGAGGACATCAAATCAACATGTCAAACACAGATAGAAGATGATACCAGATTAATCTGGAAATTAAAATGAAACCCATTTATATGACTGCTAGTGTAAAAGAGTTAAGATGTGAATAGTTTTCGTGAAGTGTTCTAAATCTCATTTTGTGTATTGACAAACATATGGGCAATCCTCAGTTTAAAATAAACATCTTCCTTATCTTTCTATCTTAGTCTTCATTCTCTCAATAGTGTTTTAGAATACCCTGTATTACTGTTTGTATACAAAAATAGAAAGGAGTGCTCTATCACTTATTATTAAACGTGAATAGGCTCTGTATCCTACGTACAGCAATATAGGAACTTATATTCAACTTTTCTGCACAGATGTTCTTCCAATCTTGCAACTAGCACTTATTTTCTGGATCCTAATTGAAAAATCTGCTGCAGTTGCAATAGTACATAGTCTTTCAATGTACGTCTTTATAACCAAAGTTCTTTCATTCACTTACAATAACTGGTTTTAGTGACAGAATGATCATCATGATTGTAATTAAATATTTATCACATAGGTCTCTTTTGTCATTTGAATGCAGCAAGGCAGGCAAAGCTATACTTTAAAGACTGAGTAGTAAGCTATATTATGGTGGTATATCAGGCAAATGAGTGTTTGATGGGCTGTGTTAATGTGAGCTAAAAATAAAATCCCATCTGTTCACCTTTCAAACTGTATCAAGGCATTGCATATTGGTTGCAGAATAACTTAATGAAACAAATGAAAAGATGTTTATTTCCATCTTGCTACAACTACTGAAACAGGGAACTTGTTCATAAAGATGTTTTAACAAGGAAAGAATTGTGTGCTTATGTTTTTTCTGGAACATAGTATTACCATATCCATTTTAGTACACAATTAAATACAAGTAATTTTCTCTGCTTCTGATTAACATATTGGTTCCAGGACTCATATCTATATTCTATATAGTTCTATCTATCTATATTCTGTGTGTGTGTGTATAGGGCTTAGCCTGTCTGTCTCTGTCTGTCTGTAATGCCCTTGGGGGGTGTGGTTCCAGCCAGTGCTGTGTCAAGAATGCCCATCACAAATGACAGGCAGGGTGTGGCTCCAGCAGAGTGGGCCAGGCAGATGAGGAGGGTGAGTGATGAAGGGCCAGATGCAAAGCAGGTGGGGGTGGCACAGGGCCAGATGTGGAGTGGGGACGGTGGCACCAGGTTAGACATAGAGCGGTGGCAAGACGCGGTGGTGGGTGGCAGCAATGGCTGCTGCATGCAATCTTTCCCACCCCACCACTCCTGGGAGATGGCAGTGGTGTGGAGTGGTGGGTAGTGGCTCTCCATTCCTGGCCCCCCGCTCCATCGTTCTTGATGGGCAATTTGCTAGTACGTGTGTATATTTTATATCAGAATGCTGATTGCTTATGTCAAGAGCTTGGAATATTGGAACAAATAATGATGTGCCCTGTTAACATACATCAGTTTAATACAACTTCTTGTGTATCATTTATTGAAATGTTCTCTGTTTTCCACTCTTAGGGTATGTCCACACCTGCAAATATATGTGCTTGCAGCAGTTCAAATAGAAGCGGTACAAATTTGAGCCAGGGCTTTTTGCCTCAGCTCATGTGCCTGGACATGCACTTTGATATGGGACAAATTGTGCAGCCAGGGGAAAAATAAACCTGCCTGATTCCTCCTGGATCTGCAGCTAGGGGGAGCTAAAGCCCAGGGCCAGCACCAGTGCTGTCCCCAGCAGTATAAAAAGCTGCCCTGTCAAGTAGCTCAGGGCTACTCACTCTCAGGAACTTCTGGGGCCCAGCCAATTGGTACCTGGGGACACTACCCTTTGTGCCAGCTGGGCTGCTGAAACAGCCCTGAGAGTTCCCTGCACCCTCTACCCACTGCAGCAGTCTGGCAGTGGGAGCTGCTGCCTGGCTGTGACCTGCTGTGCACCTGCCAGACCCGGATGGGGACTGCACAGCCAGTAGAAGTATCTGCCCCTCTAGGCCAGCTGCCAGTGGGCTGTGGCTGCAGAGTTGGCCTTTGTGCAGCACGACTGCCATGTGTGCTTCCTACCCGGCCATCTGGGCAGTTGTCACCTGGAAGATGTTCTGAGTGTGGTGGCCTGCTTTGAACTGTCAAGCATGTCCTCTGGCCCCAATTTGCCAGGAGGTCAGCCACTTCCAGCTGGGTCCAAGGTGCCAGCTCTGAGCAGGCAGGGTCCTGCACTGACCTCCATAGCAGGAATTCTGGTGTTTCCTATTGGAAAACTGAAAAATACCTGCTAAAAAAATCCCAAAGTCACTGTTAAATACCCCAAAATCCATATTTCTCCACAATTAAAACAAAAGACCACTATATATAGAGAGAGAGAGAATGAGAGAGAGAGAGACAGCCATCAGTTGGACAAGGTTTTATTGATATATCTACAGTGTTTAAAGCAATCTGGAAGTCTACCAATGTCTCTATCATAATACTAAAGTGAATTCTAAATACCTATATGTTTTGCTGCCTCCTGCACAGGGGCTACCACCCACTCTGCAGGGCCCATGTGTTCCAACCCCGCTTGCTCTCCCAGCGCCCAGGATTGCTACCCTGCCTGACCCAATCCCCTGATGGCTCCTGCAGCCCCCCCATGATGGCTGCGTCACTCAGCCCCACTCCCGCCTGTGCCCCCAGGCTGCCCAGTGACTGCACCCCCACCCCAGCCTCTGG
>NW_017729031.1:65935861-65936072 GCF_001723915.1 Gavialis gangeticus
CTTGGTCAGGTGGGGCCAGGCAGGGAAAGGATTATGGGGGCTCAGGGAGCAGACAGGGGATGGGGCCAGTCAGTGCAAGGATCGGGGGGGCTGGCAGAGCAGGCGGGGCTAGCAGGGGTCCCCCCCATGGTCACCTCACCCCTCCTCCAGCCCCCCGACCCCTTAATTACCAGCACTGGAGTCCAGGTCTAACTCCCTGCAGCTGGCACAG
>NW_017729031.1:65946232-65946629 GCF_001723915.1 Gavialis gangeticus
AAGGAAAAAAAAAAAAAGCCTCTACTTACTGCAGGCGTAGGGGCTGTGGGGGCTCCAGGGCCTCCTGGCAGAGCTCCCCCAGGCAGCAGGGGGCAGCAGGGCCTGGGGTGGGGCCACTGGGGCTGTCACCTGGCCCACATGTGTGGGGGGGGGGGCAGTGACACCCAATGGCAGCTGGAACTGTGGTGAGTGCTGGGCATTTTTTTGTTTCATGTTTTTTTTTCCTTGCTAGGTTGCTGGGGGGGAGGTGATAGTGGGGTTCAGGGAGGCTCAGGGGGCAGGCAGGGGGTGGGGCCAGGCAGGGAAAGGATTATGGGGGCTCAGGGAGCAGACAGGGGATGGGGCCAGTCAGTGCAAGGATCGGGGGGGCTGGCAGAGCAGGCGGGGCTAGCAGGGG
>NW_017729031.1:65946730-65952225 GCF_001723915.1 Gavialis gangeticus
GACCCCTTAATTACCAGCACTGGAGTCCAGGTCTAACTCCCTGCAGCTGGCACAGTGCCTGCCCTGCATGGGCAGGCAGCATGCTTCAGCACCAGGGCAAGGGCCAGCCATACAGACACTTAAGCAGCTAGAGCATTTCTGTGGAGGACCCAGCCTCTGGGTGCCCTGTTTTTTTTTTCTCTGTGGGTTTTTTTGACCCCTGGATATCTAGGGGCCTAATTTTCCCTCTGCACTGCAAATTTGCAGAACAGGGAACATTTTTTCATTCCTGCACGTGCCTCTTGCAGCTCAAGGAGTTTGAGATGCTGCGAGAGGCACATGCGGGCTCATCTGGATGTGCCCTTATAGTTTAACTGTCTATTTAACATAGTTTTCATTTATTGAGAAATTTATGCAGAAACTTCTGTAGATCATGCTAATTCAACCCAGCTGAGGACCTGGGCCATATAAGTCAAATACTTCAGAGAAACATGCTTTATTTTGGATGATAGCGATGAAAAATATGATACAAAATAAAAATAACACACGTTAGGTGAAGCTAATTTTCCTGTACAAAGATTTTGTAAAAGAAATGATACCTGCTGGTGTAAATTGGAGTTTTTCATTGGAAATCAAAGGACTTAAGCTAAATTATTCTAGCCAAGAATTTTTCAATGAATTTGATAAATTAGGCATTTATTTATCCTTTCTTGTTGATTTATATTTTTGACAATGACATAATTGTTGTACTTGTATGACTGCTGTGTTATGCAAGCAAGAACCTAAATCATTCCATTTATCCTTTTGCTAAGCACTTTTTGTTGACTCTCCCTTATGTACAGCCTAGGCTCAGATACCTCTAATGAGCTGCAGTCACAAATGTGCTGTTTTATTGGTTCTCCAAAAAACAAAGATTAGAGGCAATTTAACCTGTTTTCTGTAGCTCATGAAGTGCAAGAGCACCTGTTAGATTGTTAAAATGGTTTAGTGCCAACATAAAGAAAACAGGAAGTTGAGAGTCATGCTTGGATATTACACACTTGGGGGAATGTGGGTGACAGGTAGCAGGGAAACAGTTACAAGGTTGGCAGGATTGGGGGAAGGAGCACAGGAAGCCACAAAAATAATTTTTTGAGAGAGAGGAGGAGAATGTTTTTGATAAGGGAAAGAGACACACTCATAGTCCTTCTTACCCATCTACTAAGTGTCTGAAGTCAATGCAAGTCTTTTAATGAACATAGCAATTTATATTACCAGTTAGAAGTGTGTGTATGTGCATCTATATGTGTGTGTGTGTATACATGTGTGTGTGTGTGTGTGTATGTATGTCTATGTATATACACATGTTAAATTTGCTTCAAGTAAAGCAGATTGATTTTTCCACAAGACGATGAAGTCTTACAGCAGCTTTGTAAAAGAAAGACACTTGCAGAAACCTTATGTGAAGAAAAACTAAGTAAGAATGCTTGATACCTTTTTTCCATATCCAAATCTAGAGCTAGTTGTATTTTTAAAAATTTTATTTTGTCTATCAAGAATGGCTTTTTAGAAAAGTGATTTTTTTGTTTGTTTTTTTTGTTTTTGTAGAAAAATTCTCTTTGACGCAGATTTCAGTTTTGCATATATATATATATATATATATATATATATATATTTGAACAGTGAAAGTAAATTCATCCTTGTACAGATATTAGCACAGGGGCTGTGTGCTATTTACATTTATATATTAAAGCAACATAATGTAGCAGTAAGGCTGTTCTAGCTAGTAAGTGCAACCAGATAATATCCTGCAGATAGTTGTTTCTTTGTTTGTGTTTTGAAACAGTGGTTGGTTTTCATTATGTCCATGAAAATTTTGGGGGGAAAAGATGGGAAAATAAATGATTTATCGTTATAAGAGAGATGTTCATGATTACTATCACTCTGTGTAGTATGTAAAGTGGGCCACTGTATATGTCATAAAATCTTGTTCTCTATATAAACACAAAACTCAAAATGAAATCATCCTTGACCTCTCATTATAACATTTTTCGATATTCTCACATTATATTTATTGTAACTTTTGAGAAACTCTATCCATTTTTTAAATTGTATTCTATTTGATTGCAGCTATCTGTATAAAAATCCCTAATGGTTAGGAAAAGTTTTATTTACAGAATAATTCCATATTTTCCTCACTTTAATGTAGTTCCAATACAAATGAAGTTGCAATAGAAATACCATTGAAATCCTCATAAATTCATCTGCTATGAAAGCACCTCCTAATGAAGTATATCCCACTGTTTCCTTCCAAGACTTTTCCCATGTTATGGTAACTAAGAGTGACGTTTTAGCTGTGATGGTCTAGAAATTATGTGAGAAATGTTTTTTTAGGTTTGTGTGAGATGTGAAGGTAAAGGTATGATAGGATCTGATGCACAACCCACACAAGCGTACCTCCCGCCATGCCATCATGTCTTGCTGCCAGTGCAGGGGAAGCCTGGGATCATGATGCAGGACTCCCCCTGCACTGGCAAGTACCAGGCTCTGGTGGCTGGAAGCCCCTTCAGCTGATGGGGCTCACAGCTGTGGGGCATACCTGGGACTCTCAGTCACTGGAGTGCAGTCAGCTGCAGGCCATAGGGGCTCCCAGCCAGAGGCGCATCTGGTTGTGGATTCAATTTATGGCATCATAGTAACCAGCCACATTTATTACATTTTTAATATTTTACATATTACCTGGAAGCAGTGTCAAAGGATGGTGTTCAGAGTAACATGCTGTTCTCTTTGCAGAATAACTGTGGCTTTTTCCTTGTTTTATGATGCCATTAATTGCTTTAACATGTGGCTGAATTACAACTTGAGAGGTTAACTGGTTAATAACATTTTAAGTTTAATGTGTGGCAGGGGCTTTATGGTAATATCTTTTATTGGACCAACTGTATAGTTGGGATACAGTTAGAGAAGCTTTCAAATGCAAGATGTTCTTCATTAAGTCTGACCAGGAGTAGCATAAGTAAATATTACCTGTTTAATTTGATCCCTCTTGAAGTAGGTTAGAGGAAGATGGTTTCTCAGTTTTTATGAAGTTTTCCTGCATTGTTGTGCTGGATATGTGGAATTGTATGAGTTAGCTAGAGGGTTGCAGATGTTGAGTCCCCTTGGATAATGTTAGGTTTCTTGCACAGACTTAGGAAGAAGATGTCACTATGTAGTCTGTCTTCTTTTTTCTTTAGGTTGTGGATTTTCCATTGTAAGTGACTGAATTTAATATATTCCATGTTATAGCAGCAGTGAGGTACCATGGGTTTCTGGCACCCAGGGGCTAATGATTGCTTTTCCACCACCACCCCCCCGGTCTCCCCCCCAACCCCCCATCCTTCTTGTAGCTATACTTAGTGTTTCCCACCCCAGCCCTGTCTGGTTACCTGTTTCTGTTGGGAAGGAAATGAAAGTCCCAGCACACTGGATGCAGGGGGAGGGGTGGCAGCCAGAATTTCTGGCCAGAACAGGTAGCTAAACTTCCAACCCACGGGGAGGGCTACACAACAAAAGTGGCCACCACCACTGGCTCTGCAATGCCCTATGCAGCCACAGGTTTCACAGATATGATGGGCTGGCTCTGGTCATATTACATGATAAGAATTCTGAAGGGCCTGGCCAGAGCCTCGCCCCCCAGCTGGTGCCCAGGGACCATCGCCCCCTCCTGCCCCACTCCCTGTTGGTTCACCACTGTATGGCAGGGTAAGAATGATGTTGTAGCTACAATGGTCCAGAAATTATGCAAGAGGAAAGGATTTCTTAGGGTGATATCTTTCATTGGACCAACAGTATAGTTTGGATAGAGGTAAACAAGCTTTCTAATGCTACACATTTTTCATCATATCTGACCAGCTATCTCAACTATATATTTGGTCCAATAAAAGAATACTTGGCTCCAGTGTATATATAGGAATACAAGAAATCCTTGCCTCCAGTGTATTTTCCACAGTGAAACTACAATGAAAGAAACTGCGTGATGTGTTATGTGAACAGAGTTGCCAGAAGTGATTCTTCTACGAGTGTTCTAACAGAACTGTGTGTATTGTTAGTGAACTCTATTACCTAATATTGTGAGGAAGAAATGCATTCTTTTATGGAGCCTCAACCTTCTATTACAGATTGTTAGTTGTTTGAGAGTCATTAAAAGCTTTCAGACATATCCAGATTGCTACCGGAAAATGCAGAGCATTTAAAATTTTTTGAAAGTGAATCTGCCAAGGCATAATTACACAAATAAGTAGCTCTACTTCTGTCAGAGACACTACGTCACTATCTAATGAGTGATGAGTAAGATGCACAGAAGTATTTTGAAAGAGTTTACTTATTCAGTCTGAACAGAGTAATATGTTGTTTGCCTATGTAATTTTTATTTGGAAAGAATTTGGTTCATTATGACTCTGTGTTGCCATCACTTTCACACCAGGGTCTAAAAAAATGTGTTGGTGATTATTTTATTATTATTTGTTCAGGAGAAAGTAATAGCAGGCAAGGGTATGACTAGTTGACAAAGACAACCTAATGATATGCCTGTGACCAGAATGTACTAATGTGCTTGGTTTCCATAACGGCTATGGATATTTAGACTAATGCATGTATTAGTAGGCAACCATCAACCCTTGGGATCATGGTGTATGCATAACAGGTTTAGTCAGATGCCTGATGAATCCATTTGTATAGAGTCCTAAGACCATCACAACAAGACCTTTGATGCATGCACTTAACCAACAGTATGGAGAAGTGAAAGCTGCCCTAGACCTACCACTTCCCTTGGACTCGGAAAGAAACCAGAGACCAGACCAAGTCCACACATTCAGTGACTCAACGGTTATAGTTACTTCTGGAGAGCAACAGATAAGAGCTGCTGCCTAACACCTCAGTGAGGGCATGTTTCTGTCAGTGTGATGTCTCTTAGCCTTTCTCTAACCAAGGAGTACCCATGAGGCAGTGGGGGGTAGGGCTTTGAGGTGCCCTATACTTGCCTTACTCTGGAGGTTGCAACACTGTGGCATTTTATAAGAGCTACCTCACCACAAGTAGACATGTTGCCACCAGGCCATCTAAATGGATGCAGTTTACAGTCATACCCAGGACCATGTACAATAACTTGTTTGTCTGCTACTCTACACACCTGTTATTCAGTTCATTCGCTGCTAATAAAAAGTCCTATTTATTCTATAGATTTCCTTTCTCTTTTTAAAATCCGTTTCCTCCTCCCATTATCTATACCAACTTTTCAAACAACAACACAAAAAATAAAAAACCCTCATGAGTTAAGTTTATCCAGCAGTCACATTCTTGACATTCATTGTTCTGACAATAAGTTACAATAATATATCAAAGGTGCTTATCAAGTATATCAAAGGTGCTTATCATGAAGAGTGCTGTCAGGTTTTTACAAATTTATATGAAAGATTTTTCACTTAAAAGCTAAGGGCACTACCTTTTAAAGAGATTTTTTTTTTTAAAGACATCCAAAAAGTTGGCTATTTTCCCCC
>NW_017729031.1:65953105-65953482 GCF_001723915.1 Gavialis gangeticus
GGGGGGAGGGAGGGAGGGTTTGGCATTTATCCTCCAGGCTGTTGACATCTGACATTCCAGGAAGAACTTTAGGGTGAAACTCACATAGTAGCCAGATGTACCTTCATTCTGTAGATATAGAATATGGATGGGTTATTTTGTTTGTCTTGCCTGAAATGTTTTTTTTGTCTTCCATCACTTTGTATCAATAAAATTTGCCTATTATGATCAAATGGAGGAGTCATGGTCAGTATGAGAGTTTGGGTCTGTCCAGGACAAGGTATCTGGGTCATAAATCCAGTGCCAACAAGCACCATCCCTTTATCCCTCTGAGATAATATGTAAATTATTAAAAGTACATATGTCTAAACACAAAGAATAGACTTGGGGCCACATTT
>NW_017729031.1:65958482-65959976 GCF_001723915.1 Gavialis gangeticus
GATAAGAGCTGCTGCCTAACACCTCAGTGAGGGCATGTTTCTGTCAGTGTGATGTCTCTTAGCCTTTCTCTAACCAAGGAGTACCCATGAGGCAGTGGGGGGTAGGGCTTTGAGGTGCCCTATACTTGTCTTACTCTGGAGGTTGCAACACTGTGGCATTTTATAAGAGCTACCTCACCACAAGTAGACATGTTGCCACCAGGCCATCTAAATGGATGCAGTTTACAGTCATACCCAGGACCATGTACAATAACTTGTTTGTCTGCTACTCTACACACCTGTTATTCAGTTCATTCGCTGCTAATAAAAAGTCCTATTTATTCTATAGATTTCCTTTCTCTTTTTAAAATCCGTTTCCTCCTCCCATTATCTATACCAACTTTTCAAACAACAACACAAAAAATAAAAAACCCTCATGAGTTAAGTTTATCCAGCAGTCACATTCTTGACATTCATTGTTCTGACAATAAGTTACAATAATATATCAAAGGTGCTTATCAAGTATATCAAAGGTGCTTATCATGAAGAGTGCTGTCAGGTTTTTACAAATTTATATGAAAGATTTTTCACTTACAAGCTAAGGGCACTACCTTTTAAAGAGATTTTTTTTTTAAAGACATCCAAAAAGTTGGCTATTTTCCCCCTTCCTAACCTTTAGCTTAGAAAGATATTTTTCCTAATGAGTTTTAGATTGAGGAAATGTTTTCTCCTTCATTTTACATTTTGATAGCTCTTGTTCTTTGCTGTATTTTTGACCCATCAAGTTCTGTGAGCTCCTTTTGTTGCCAGGACTGATGTTAGTTAATGCAGTAAATCAAATACATTCAGAATTATACAACATTAATAAGTACACCAGTGTCCAAAAGGTCTTGCTTGTGTCAGACTGTTCTCCTCTTATGCTGAAGGCACCCATTTCTACACTGGATTTCTTTTTTATTCTTTCATTTATACAGCTGAAAAAAAATAGACGAGCACATAACTTTGAGCACTGATGGCTAGAAAGTGATATTTATAGGTTTGCTTTTGGGAACTGGCTTGTAGATAAGTATTAAAACAATGGCCCATGGGGATGGCAAGTGTTAATTGGTTTTAAAAAGCCTGTTTGTGGTAAAGTTTCCTTCAAGGCCCCATGTGTCTGGAACCAGCAGATGCTGTGTTTGAGGCCAATGGACAAGTGGGCATACACAAGCTGGAAAATTGAAACCATGTACCACATTGTTCCATAACATGAAATAAGGTGGCATCAGGTCATAGTGCCCAACTGCAGAGCCCTTGAGATTTCCAGTTTTGGTGGACAGACCAAATTAGGAGACTGGTAAATGAGATGTGTGCATGTGATGGGTTTGTTGAAACAATGGAATATGCTGACAGGACAGAACATGGACAGTATGATGATCACAGAGAAACCAATAAATGATGCCTGGGAATGATGAGTCATTAGAGGAGGAAACGGATACAAAAGGAGGGTCCTTGATGAGGGAACCTGAGGGCACC
>NW_017729031.1:65964976-65965681 GCF_001723915.1 Gavialis gangeticus
TTGGGGGCTCAGACAGTTAAAGTTCTTTCTTATGTCCAGCCTGAAATGGTCTTGGAGGAGTTTGTGACCATTTGACCTTGTCATCCCTTGGGGTGTTCTCATGAACAGTCATTCCCACAGGTCCTGATGTACACTCCTTATATACTTATAGGCAGCCACCAGGTTCCCCCTGAGTTTGTGCTTTTTCAGGCTGGAGAGTCCCATGGCTCTCAGCCTCTCATCATAAGGCCTGTTTTCCCACCTTCTGATCATGTGTGTGGCTCTTCTCTGGACTCTCTCAAGCTTGTCCACATCCTTTTTAAACTGTGAAGCCCAGAACTGGATGCAGTACTCCAGTTGCAACTTCACCAAGCTCGAGTACAGCAGGAAGATGACATCCTGGGATTTGCTTGAGAAGCACCTATGGATGCAAGCTAGATTTTGCTCACTTTACCAGCTGCAATATCGCATTGGTAGCTCATGTTCATCTTGTGGTCAATCATGACCCCCATGTCCATTTCAACCATGGTGCTAGCAAGCATAGCACTGCCAAGCCCATAAGTGTGCTGTGGGGTTTTTTCCCCCAAGGTGGAGTACCTTGCATTTTTTGGTGATGGGTGGATGAAAACCTGATGGCATTCATTTTCTGATCCTGTCTAAGTCAGCCTGGATCACCATCCTGTCCTCAGGTGTGGATGTTTTAATCCAAAGTTTAGTGTCATCGGT
>NW_017729031.1:65970681-65971446 GCF_001723915.1 Gavialis gangeticus
ATCTTTGTAAGAAACTGTTACTTGTTAATATTAGTAAACAACTATTTATATTAGCTAATATTCTTTAGTACAGAGTAACTGGAAGCCATCATATTTCAGATCTTCCTAAAATTTCTCCTTTCAGCATCCAGTTAAGAAATAATATTGCAGCATCAGCTATCCTATATATTGGGACTTACCAGTATAATGAAAAGAATGTATTGAAATACAACTGGGGTTCAGCAGGAAACTTCATGTATGTCTACTGCAATACTGAAGTATGACTGTAGATCACATAAGTTCCTGAACTAGTTTAAATGAGCTATTTCAGATAACAGTAGCAATGAAACACCAGCTAGTCCAGTCACTTAGTATTTACCCAGAAGGCAAGGCATATTTGTGCATAAAAAGGTGAAGTCTATATTGCTAGCTATTATAAAGATATTTTCATAGGCATTAAGGCTGGAAGGGACCTTGGAAGACCATCAAGTCCAGCCTCCTGCCCCAGGGGCAGGAAGTCAGCTGGGGTTATAGGATCCCAGCAAGATAAACATTTAAATGTCTCTAAAAGGAGTCCAGAGAAGCTGCTTGCACCACCTCTGGAGATAGTCTGTTCCAGGCCTTGGGGGCTCAGACAGTTAAAGTTCTTTCTTATGTCCAGCCTGAAATGGTCTTGGAGGAGTTTGTGACCATTTGACCTTGTCATCCCTTGGGGTGTTCTCATGAACAGGCATTCACACAGGTCCTGATGTACACTCCTTATATACTTATAGGCAGCCACCAGGT
>NW_017729031.1:65971608-65973060 GCF_001723915.1 Gavialis gangeticus
AAGAAACTGTTACTTGTTAATATTAGTAAACAACTATTTATATTAGCTAATATTCTTTAGTACAGAGTAACTGGAAGCCATCATATTTCAGATCTTCCTAAAATTTCTCCTTTCAGCATCCAGTTAAGAAATAATATTGCAGCATCAGCTATCCTATATATTGGGACTTACCAGTATAATGAAAAGAATGTATTGAAATACAACTGGGGTTCAGCAGGAAACTTCATGTATGTCTACTGCAATACTGAAGTATGACTGTAGATCACATAAGTTCCTGAACTAGTTTAAATGAGCTATTTCAGATAACAGTAGCAATGAAACACCAGCTAGTCCAGTCACTTAGTATTTACCCAGAAGGCAAGGCATATTTGTGCATAAAAAGGTGAAGTCTATATTGCTAGCTATTATAAAGATATTTTCATAGGCATTAAGGCTGGAAGGGACCTTGGAAGACCATCAAGTCCAGCCTCCTGCCCCAGGGGCAGGAAGTCAGCTGGGGTTATAGGATCCCAGCAAGATAAACATTTAAATGTCTCTAAAAGGAGTCCAGAGAAGCTGCTTGCACCACCTCTGGAGATAGTCTGTTCCAGGCCTTGGGGGCTCAGACAGTTAAAGTTCTTTCTTATGTCCAGCCTGAAATGGTCTTGGAGGAGTTTGTGACCATTTGACCTTGTCATCCCTTGGGGTGTTCTCATGAACAGTCATTCCCACAGGTCCTGATGTACACTCCTTATATACTTATAGGCAGCCACCAGGTTCCCCCTGAGTTTGTGCTTTTTCAGGCTGGAGAGTCCCATGGCTCTCAGCCTCTCATCATAAGGCCTGTTTTCCCACCTTCTGATCATGTGTGTGGCTCTTCTCTGGACTCTCTCAAGCTTGTCCACATCCTTTTTAAACTGTGAAGCCCAGAACTGGATGCAGTACTCCAGTTGCAACTTCACCAAGCTCGAGTACAGCAGGAAGATGACATCCTGGGATTTGCTTGAGAAGCACCTATGGATGCAAGCTAGATTTTGCTCACTTTACCAGCTGCAATATCGCATTGGTAGCTCATGTTCATCTTGTGGTCAATCATGACCCCCATGTCCATTTCAACCATGGTGCTAGCAAGCATAGCACTGCCAAGCCCATAAGTGTGCTGTGGGGTTTTTTCCCCCAAGGTGGAGTACCTTGCATTTTTTGGTGATGGGTGGATGAAAACCTGATGGCATTCATTTTCTGATCCTGTCTAAGTCAGCCTGGATCACCATCCTGTCCTCAGGTGTGGATGTTTTAATCCAAAGTTTAGTGTCATCGGTGAACTTGGCCAGTCCACTTCTGATACCAGTGTCCACATCATTAATAAAGATGTTAAAGAGTATAGGCCGAAGGATGGAGCCTTGGGGCACCCCACTGCTCACAGCGCAGCATGATGATTTACTTCCATCAACTACCACTCTCTGGATCTGACTG
>NW_017729031.1:65978060-65978494 GCF_001723915.1 Gavialis gangeticus
TGAAAAGAATGTATTGAAATACAACTGGGGTTCAGCAGGAAACTTCATGTATGTCTACTGCAATACTGAAGTATGACTGTAGATCACATAAGTTCCTGAACTAGTTTAAATGAGCTATTTCAGATAACAGTAGCAATGAAACACCAGCTAGTCCAGTCACTTAGTATTTACCCAGAAGGCAAGGCATATTTGTGCATAAAAAGGTGAAGTCTATATTGCTAGCTATTATAAAGATATTTTCATAGGCATTAAGGCTGGAAGGGACCTTGGAAGACCATCAAGTCCAGCCTCCTGCCCCAGGGGCAGGAAGTCAGCTGGGGTTATAGGATCCCAGCAAGATAAACATTCAAATGTCTCTAAAAGGAGTCCAGAGAAGCTGCTTGCACCACCTCTGGAGATAGTCTGTTCCAGGCCTTGGGGGCTCAGACAGTTAA
>NW_017729031.1:65988635-66001412 GCF_001723915.1 Gavialis gangeticus
AGGAGTTTGTGACCATTTGACCTTGTCATCCCTTGGGGTGTTCTCATGAACAGGCATTCCCACAGGTCCTGATGTACACTCCTTATATACTTATAGGCAGCCACCAGGTTCCCCCTGAGTTTGTGCTTTTTCAGGCTGGAGAGTCCCATGGCTCTCAGCCTCTCATCATAAGGCCTGTTTTCCCACCTTCTGATCATGTGTGTGGCTCTTCTCTGGACTCTCTCAAGCTTGTCCACATCCTTTTTAAACTGTGAAGCCCAGAACTGGATGCAGTACTCCAGTTGCAACTTCACCAAGCTCGAGTACAGCAGGAAGATGACATCCTGGGATTTGCTTGAGAAGCACCTATGGATGCAAGCTAGATTTTGCTCACTTTACCAGCTGCAATATCGCATTGGTAGCTCATGTTCATCTTGTGGTCAATCATGACCCCCATGTCCATTTCAACCATGGTGCTAGCAAGCATAGCACTGCCAAGCCCATAAGTGTGCTGTGGGGTTTTTTCCCCCAAGGTGGAGTACCTTGCATTTTTTGGTGATGGGTGGATGAAAACCTGATGGCATTCATTTTCTGATCCTGTCTAAGTCAGCCTGGATCACCATCCTGTCCTCAGGTGTGGATGTTTTAATCCAAAGTTTAGTGTCATCGGTGAACTTGGCCAGTCCACTTCTGATACCAGTGTCCACATCATTAATAAAGATGTTAAAGAGTATAGGCCGAAGGATGGAGCCTTGGGGCACCCCACTGCTCACAGCGCAGCATGATGATTTACTTCCATCAACTACCACTCTCTGGATCTGACTGTGGAGCCAATTCCCCAGCCATCAGACTGTGATGTAGCCAAGGCAGCAGTTGGCCACATTTTCCATGAGATGCTCATGGGACACCAGATCAAAGTCTTTTTTAAAATCAAGATATATGTCATCAATCTCTTCTCCCTTGTTCAGGTGATATGTCACCTGGTCATAGAAGGAGATGAGATTGCTCAGGCAAGTCCTACCTGCAAAAAACCTGTTCTGGCTATCCCTCAGGATGTTGCTATCAGCCAGTTGGAAAAAATTATCAAAGAGACCATTCTTGACAAAGATCTTCCCTGGGATAGAGGTCAGGCTGATAGGCCTGTAGCTCCTCGGATCCACATTCCTCCCTTTCTTGAAGATAGGCACTACATTGGCCTTCTTCCAGTCTTTGGGCACTTCACCTGAGTGCCACGAGTTCTTGAAGATCCATGCCAGTGGCTGAGCTATGATGTCTGCCAGCTCCTTAAGTACCCTGGAGTGTAAACTATCTGGGCCAGCTGACTTGTAGGTGTCCAGACTCTCAAGGTGCTCCTTCACATGGTGTACATTGATGAAAGGTAACATTCTTCCTCACCCTGGCAGTCCCACACTGTATTGAGCAGGGCCATCTCTTGGCACTGGTGAAAAACTGATGCAAAATACCCATTAGGCAGGTTAGCTTTTTCCTGGGCATCCGTTGTCAGTTGTACCATACAGTTTAGTCAGGGGTCCAATGTTATCCTTGCTTTTCCTCTGGCTCCCCACATATCTAAAAAAGGATTTTTTGTTGTCTTTGATATGTGTAGCCAGTTGGAGTTTAGTTGCAGGCTTGGCTTTCCTGATTCGCTCCCTACAGGTCTGGACCAGTGCAGAATACTCCTCCTTTGAGGTGGATCCAGTCTTCCATCCTTTATAGGTCTTTCTTTTTAGATGCAGAAAACTTGTAGACCTCCTGCAGAGTCAAGGGGGCTGCTGTGACCTTTTGCTGCCTTTCCTCTGAGATGGGATAGACATTGCTTGTGCTTTCAGGATCACTCCCTTGAGGAGCAACCACTCATCCTGAACTCCCCTCCCCTTCAGGTTGTGGTCCCTTAGGGCCTCACCAACAAGCCTCCTGAGCTTGTCAAAGTCAGCTTTCCTGAAGTTGAGGACTTCTGCATTGCTGACTGACTTGCCAGCTTTGCAGTGGATAGTGAAGATGATCAGCTCATGGTCACTGTCTCCCAGCTTCTCTCTATTAGGTTGCTGATTAGATCATCCCCTATTGCCAGTACCAGGTTGAGCAGCACTTTGCCTCTTGTTGGTCCATAGACTTCTTGAGTCAGATAAAGAACATGAGGAAACTTTGTGACCAGTCCGATTTGGCAGAGTGCTCTTCCCATGAGATGTCTGAGTAGTTGAAGTCTCCCATGACAACCATGCACAGGCAGCATGCAGCCTCAGCCAGTTCCCTGGTGAATTCCTGGTTGAGCTCTTGATGCTGGCTAGGAGGTCTGTAGTAGACTCCCACCATTGTGTCCCCTGTGCCTTGTTCACCACAGATTTTAACCTAGAGAGTCTCCAGTCATCTACCCTGGGTGCCAATGTCAGCTTGCAGGGACACGTAGCTTTCCTTGACAGAGAGAGCTACACCCCCGCCCCTGTTGTCCACATGATCTCTCCTGTAAAAGGTATAGCCATCTATACCTGTGGCCCAGTCATAAGTGGAGTTCCATCAGGTCTTTGTTATCCCCATGAGATCATAGTCATTCTTGTTTAGCAGGAGAGCAAGTTCCTCCTGTTTGTTCCCCAAGCTCCTGGCATTGGTGTACGGGTACATAAGTTCCCCACTGGAGGCCCTAGTCTTCCCTACACATTGTTCCAGGGCTGGGGTAGGGGTGGGTTCCCTTGAGTGCCTTAGCCTGCTGGATTTGCAAAAGTTGCCCAGTGGGCTTTCTGTGGCAGTAGTCCCCCCCATCCCCCAGGGGGCTTAGTTTAAAGCCTGGTTGAGCAGGTCAGCCAGTCTGGCTGAGAAGAGCCTCCTCCCCAGTGCAGTGAGGTGGAGGAAGTCTCTTCCCAGCAGACCACTGCCTCTCATTTGGATATATGTATGTGAGCTGTAATCACAATACTGGATAACAATGTTGAATTTGTCAAGGTTCTTTGGGTAGGTGTGATATCTATTAGACCAATTAAATAGTTTGAAAAAAAGGTCTTTGCAAGCTTTTAGGCACAAACACCCTTATTCAGGAATTGGGAGACTTGTTTAAAGAAACAAGGTTAGTTAGGCAGGATCTACCTTCTATGAAGTCACGCTGGTTGCCCTTCAGAATTATTTTTCTTACTGGACTCCCACAGATGTGATCCTTAATAATTTTTTCAAAGGTTTTCCCAAGGATAGAGGTTAGCCAAGTGACCTGTGGTTACCTGGATCATCCTTTCTCCCCTTCTTGAACATAGGGACCACATTGGCCCTGTTTGTCACCTGGGACCCATCCTGAGTGCCACGAGTGCTCGGACAACTGCGCCAGTGCTATGACGCTAGCCAATTCCTTCAGCACCCTTGGATGAAGATCATTAGGGCCCACTGACTAACATGTCCAACCCCTCCAAATGCCCTTCCACTAGGTGAGCGCTAACTGATGGTGGATTAGAGTCCCTCTTGTGCCTGTCTTTGGTCCCTTTGGGAGATATGTCTTTATCCATGCTTAGGAATACAGATGCAAAGAACTCATTTAGGAGCTCAGCTTTATCCCTCCTATCTGTTACCCTAGTTGCCCTAGTCTGTCCTGTAGGGGTCCTATGTTACCGTGTGCCTTCTTTTTGCTCCCTATGCAACTAAAGAAGGACTTCCTTTTGTCTTTAATTTTTGTTGCCAGCCTGAGTTCCATTTCTGCTTTGGCCTTCCTGATTCCCTGAAAGTGTAATCCAAGAAGGTATATCCAAGCAAGGTTGAGCAACTCCATCTTGGTGAAGGCAAACCAAATTCAAAATAAATATTTAGCATACTGTGTAGTCCAGAGCAGGTGCACTCTGCAACTTTTTCCCATTACTTTGAAGAGCCAGCCTTATATTATTTTTGGAGGTAAAAATCTGTATTAATGCAACCTTATCTCCACATAATATGGTAAATCCCATGTTTGTGTCTGTAAAACAGGCCAAGTCCTGTGGTACCTTAAGCTTATACTTTTGTTTGTGTACATTGTGCAAAGAATTTCATGATGTAAGCACACTTTTTTTTTCTCCAGACTTCTGCCTCATTCAGTGTGCAAGTTGAATGAAATACTGTTCAATATTTCTTATTAACTACATTGTTCCATGAGTGGACCCTTGTCTCATTCTTTGCACACCAGCAATCAGGGGTTCTCAATAAAATATCCTTAGACATTGTTGGGAAGAGCAGCATGTAAATTGAATAAACAGATATTTTTTATGCAAAACAAGAATTAGAAAATGACATAGCAAATATTCCCATTTGTTTTGTGGAATGATATTAAGGTTTATTTCTCTCTGCTGTCAAGTAGCCCTTGGGCTCATCAACATTAAATTTTACCTTAGGAGCATTTATTCTGGGAATTTGATACCACTTTATTTAAGGCAATATTATCTATACAAGAACAGTTTAAGCCTAACTTCTTGGATTCTGAATGTCATACAAGTCATGAAGTGTAAAGACTTGTCTCCCAAGAATGAACAAGGATGAGGACTGAAAATGTGTAAATCAGTGGGCGTTTTTACATGTGCTATTAATGTGAATTAATAAGCTCTGGAGTAGCTTGTGCTGCAGTTCATTGTTCCTGGGCATGCCATTTGAATGTGCATCCAGGACGGCAGCGCATTGAGCCAGGTCAGAGCAGCCCTGGCTAGCAGCAGATCCTGGGGGTAGCCTGCCAACCCAGGGCTGCTTCAGCCCAGTTCAACGTGCTACAGAGGGGCTTGCTGGGGCATGAGGGATGCTCCAGTGCAGAGCTAGCTGGCAGGCAGCTCCCATTATGAAGCACCCTTTTGCCCCAGCCAGCCCCATCAGTGTCTATGCATAAATTGAGACACACTAAATAATACCATCACGGAATATTACTTGTGTTTACAAGTACTAATCTATGGCAGAGTTGATTAGTTTCCTGCAGCCTAATTGGGCTACATGTGTAGATGTTGAAACTTTACTGCTGAGTGAATTAGGCAAGTAAACTTCTTGTGTAGATGCACCCTGTTTATGGCTTTTTATATTATATTAGGGCTTGCATCACTTCTGCATATAATGGGAGTGATTTAAAACTGCAGAAATGTCCATAAATTGTAAAGCTGGCAATGGCCACTTGCAGTGCCTCTTTCTGATAGCCCCTAAAATGCTTCTTGGCATCATGATTTCCATGATGGTGTCCTGTTACTGTGGCTGTATATTTCCTCAACTGCTGTTGCTGTATATTATGTAGTAAGTTTGTTGGGCATATTGAACTCTTATGTAGACAGATTTGGCATTTTTAATATTTTTAATGCATGGTGAACATTAAGCAATCATAATATCAGTGTTCCAAGCCATATGTTCTTGTGTCATAAATAAGAGTTTCTGTTGTTGCACTTGACACATCATTCTGTCTTGTTACTACTGTTCATGCATCAGTTGCAAATGCTGTACTATAAAGCAGGCAGGAACATGTCTGCTGATAGAGTTCTCTCCCAACCCAAGACCACCTGCTTTAGAGATTGCTTTTGTCTCGACCATGCTCTTTTTTGGAGTATTGGGTTGAACCCCAACTAAAGCATCTGGTTGCACACCATGGCTCCAGACTATAGCTATTTCTCTGACCCATTGCTAAGTAAGATCCCAGGACGTCCATATATGTGCTCCAGAGTGGAGTGGGGGCACTTTAATTAGAGTGGCTCTGAGAGCTGTTCTGATAAAAGCACCCAGTGTCACATGTATTCAGGATCCTGCTCTTCAAAATGACAGCAAGGGCACTTTAACTACAGCTCATGTGGCAAGCACCCCTGCCTCCATGATGAAATGCAGGAATGCTAAATACACGTGATGGCTGCTGGAGTGCACTAATTAGCGTGCTCTGGCAGACTCACAGCAGACTCAATTAATTGAGTCTGCTGAAACACATGCTAATTAGCACATGTCAGAACAGAGCTCCATCATGTGTATAGGTGCCCCTAGTGCTCACTATAAGCTGTTGGCCCATATTGGCAGCACATAAACAACATGCCTCAGTCAATGTATATGCAGCTGCTACATGCTGGCTACCTTCAGGACATTGCAGGTGTGCAAAGTTACATTACCCCTGAGAAGTTATTTTATCTTGGTATGACCTTAAGGGATTCAGTTATGCTGTTTGGCAAAGGAAAAGAGTAATAAATGTACAGCATGTTAAATACATTTGTTCTCACACTGCCAAATACATTTTAAATATAACATATTTCTTAAGTATCTAGGCCTACTCTGTTAGCACAATAAAGTTTATTCTTATGCAAATGAAAACCAAGTTATTTTAGGCAAACATCTCAATCCTTTTCCCCTCTTCCCTATTTGTATAATTTTTTGGATGATCTTGACTGGCTGAGTGACTGGAATAAGGCTGTGATTCTAATGAATATCAGGAAACAAACCTACCTTTGGAAGGAAGTGACTTGGTCCATCCACCATCTAACAACTGCTCAAAGAGAAAATATCTTGATTAAAATAACAGTTCAGCTCTCAATGAATGTGGATATTTTGCTTTGTCTTAAAAGTCACCTTATCTGGATGTGATTTTTCTATGACTTCACTGGAAAGCATGAAAGTACCTCCAAAACCAATACACACAATGTGGGGTGGGGAGCAGGAAGTGGGGAGGGGCACTTTTTCCCAAGGATGATCACTTCAGGGTGTTCAAGATGCTCCAAGTAACAGAATACACATTTCTGACAGCATCTGTAGTGTGAAAGATGCATCTCACATCAAATATGTTTATCTTTGTTTGAGGCTCTACAACCTTCTGCTCAGCTTGTCTGGCTTAATTGTATAGCTGTCATTTTGGGAAAAAATGATCTGGATGTCCTCTGTGACTCTTCTCGAGCCCTTTTCTGTGCATAGATGTATTTCTATGTGACTTTAATTTTTAATGTCCTTTCTCCATCTTCCTGTTCAGTTCGCTTCTTTTTTCCTGATCTTTCTCCCTTCCTTTTAAAGTTCAGATGTAGCCAGTTTTGGGCACCACATTACAGGAAGGATATAGATAAAACTAAAAAGAGGGCCAAGGCAAGCAACAAAGATACAGGGTTTGGAATGCAAGACAAATAAAGGATGGATGAAGGAACTAAGAATGTTTTAGTCTGAAGAAGAAAACATTAAGAGGAATATGATAGTATTTTTTTTTCAAATATTTGAAAGGCTGCCATTAAGATGATGGAGAAATGGTGCTTTTGCTTTGCCACTGAAACCAGGACGTAAGGTCATTACTTTAAATGATAGGAAGTAGATTAGATAAAATCTCAGGAAAAGATATCTTAACTGTTGGATCAAGACAATGGAACAGGCTGCCAAAGGAAGTTTTAGAAAATACTTGATTGGAAGCTTCCATGATACAGCTAGGTATGCATCTATCTGGGATGGTTTAGGAGTAAAGAATCTTGTTTTCTGTTTGTGTTTGGCTTTTTTTTCTGCAGGGTGATGGATTTACTGAGTCTCGAAGTCCATTACAATCCTGTGATTCTATGATTTTTTCATACTTAAATATAATTACTATATATAATACTACATGTAATGTCTGTAATACAATTGGCTTTAATATCATGCAAACAGATGGTATGAAGCCAACATAATTTAAAAGTATTAATGACTCATTTGTATGTTTTCCTGCATGTGCAATATATTTTGGCAAGTATATTTTATAGATAATCTTGGCATGTCAGATGGTACTGTATAAAGTATTGCTATGAATATTACATACCAATCTATTAAAGTATGTATGCACTGATGGTAATGGGTAGGGCTGCGCGAGGCTTTGGACAGAGCTTTGGATCTGGAGAAGCTTTGGATGCTTTGGGGTCTGAAGCAGCACATTCAGGTCAAAGTGCTGGCCTCATTAGGTTTCCCAAAGCGGTTCGGAGCCGCCTCAGAGCCACCTTCGAGATCCAGCCATAGGGTATAATGGAGAAACAATAAAATACCTATAACTTTGTTGTTTTTTGTCCAATTTGGATGAAATGTTTGGGGTAGGTAGATTCTGAAGAGAGAATGAAGTCTGCCAAGTTTCAAGCAGATTGGTACAGAGGCTTGGGGGGAACAGCACCTCAGATTCTTGAAAGCAAAGCTCCTGTCACATCTATGTGTTACAAAACAGGGGGTCAAAACTGTGGGGCTGGTAGCTCTTACTGAGGCCACAAAGCCTGACAAGTTTCAACCATGTTGATGTCTATGCTAGGGACAGACATTCAAAAAGCCTGAGCCTGAATTGATTCAATCTTCATAGGGTAGTCTAACCTGCAGAGACTGAACTGATTTGCAAGTGGATAGACATTCACTTTTGATTCAGGAAATGCAGGTACATGCCTGCAGTGACTCAGGCTAGAAGCTAGGGGGTGCTAGAGTGGCCGTGCCTTCCCTTCTACAGTGCTGAGCTGAGGGGGACATGGCCAGGCCCTGGCAGAACACTATGATTAGGAAGGAATTTAAACCCCCACCCTACCCTTCACATTCCCCAGCTGGAGGAGGAAGGGAAAGCAGCCCTCACCAGGCTTTCCCCCTGCTCACTGCCTGCACTCGGAAGCAAAGGGTGGGGTGTCCAAGCCACCAGCTGAGGGCTCGGGATTGACTGAGTGTGTGGTTGGGGGTAGAAAGGTAAGAAAGGTTTATTGACTTAACAAAAACACAACTACATGTAGAAACAAGACAAACAATGACAGACGAGAAAAATTTGCATCAACAACTTATCAGCAGTCCCCTTTGATGCCTGATGTATGACAAGTTTCTCTTTCCACAAAGCTCAGTGAAGTCAGGCATTCCTAATCAGCGCTGTCCAAGAGGTACTGGGAAGGACCCTGGTATTCAGTCCTTGGGCTCCTCAAGATCCACGGGCCCACTGATCCAGGTCAACAGCTAATTAAGCTTTTCACAGAGCTGTATCTTCCTTCTGAATGATTTCCACATGTTCCTGCCAATTTATAACTTCTGAACTGTGCTGATAATTTACAGCCACTCAGATTCTTTTTACTTCAACTGTCCTTAGACTGACCAATAGCAGTACAAAACTTGCATTCTTTTGATAAGGTTAATTTTAACTACACCACAGGGTCTTACTACTTCAAGGCTTTGCTAAATTTACTAGGCCTTACTTTATACAAGGCCTTACTACGTCTTAAACTTTAATTAGGCTCTTAGCAACAACATATAGCTTAATATCTAAACAAATGACAGAAAAACACTTGGGCTAATCTTCATAGAGCCTTCAGCAAGCACCTTTATCACACAGACATAATTTCAGTTGTCACATGGGGGAGCTGGGAAGGAGGGCTGCTTTTGTGGACTTCATGCATCTGTTGATGATACTAAGCTTTCCAACATCCCTCTCTCTGCTTCTTCATACTGTCTGCCACAAACTGACAGGCACTGCATTCATTGCAAACCAGGTCATTTCTCACACCCCTCTCTGTCCCCTGTTGAACACTGACAGCAAGCCAGCAGGGAGCTTATCAGAACACAAAGCTCATCAGGCCATCAAGAAAACAAAGCCTCTTTTTCTTTAGTTCAAGCTGTTTGTAAATGGTTTTGCAAAGTATTTTTAAGGAAAAACAAAAGGGTATTACCAGATCACCTGTTGATTAGCTCCAGAAAGCCCTAAGTGGACACTGTTCTGTTTGCCTTTGTTCCAGTGAAACTGGAGACACAGACGCATAGACACCACTCAGCATTAGCTAGTATGGGTGTGGTGTGACTGTGACCAGCTGCCAGCTAGGGTCTGGGCTGTGGTAGAGAGGTGGATCCCTGCTTTAGCAGTGAGCAGCAAAAGGACAGAGGGCAGGGGGAAGTCAGGCAGATGCTGCTGTCTCCCACTGCAGTCTCCACCTCCTTCTCAGCCAGCTGGAGCTCTGGCTAAGGAGTAGAGGGGCAGGGTCAGCCCTGCTCTCTGGAGCAAATAGCCCAGCCCAGCCCAGGACTCAAAAGCATGCTGGGATGCTGGGCAACTTGGACTTAACTTAAACCAGGAAGGAGTCTGGGACAGAAGTTCCATAAACTGGGTTGACCCAAATTAGTTAAGTCTACATTCAACCAGGTTTGTCTTAAAGCATGTTGAAACTGGTTTGTGTGCACTGAACTTATGTTCTGTTACAGGTTTAAACCAGTTTCTGATCACTTAAACCAGTTTATGTTTAACTTATGTCCCTAGCCCTAGAGTGTAAAAAATCCTAACTAATTCAAGGCTTCTGGATTTGCTTAGCCTGACCCACATGTTCAAGAGATGTTGTCTCAAAAGGAGTTCCTGTAATATATACGATTCCTTCTTCTAAGACTGTAGGGGATAGGGGGAAAGTTTTTCTGAATATGAAGAATGGTAATTTACTTTCTTTTAAAAAATTATAAATAAAGAATCCAACTCTTTAAATAGCAACCAATACCCTGACATGGGAGGTGCAACAGGTGGCCCCTGGACTTGTGTCCTGCTACCACTTCTCCCATCACTCTGGCAGCAATAGCAACAGCAGCAGGAATCTCCACATTTCCCCTCCCATCTCTGGCTTTTGCTACTTGCCCCTGAACATGGCCCAGGATCCCAGGGGTCAGGTAGTGCAATACAGATTGACCCAGGGAGCTAAGAGTGAGCCTGGGGACACATGGGGAGGGGTAGATGAATGCCTCTTTGCATGGTGCAACCTCCCATGGTTTGCCCTGGAGGCCTTCAGGTATGTTGAACCCACAGAGATGTGGTCCAAGGGGTGTTTGGCTCCCAGCCACCTAGAAGTAAGACAGTCCTGCTATTAAAAAAAATCAGAGACAGATATTTAACTTCCATAAACAGTATGACTTGATCCGAGTCAATGTCCACAGGCTTATGTTCTTTGTCTTTTCTTTCTTTTAGTCTTTGACAGTTTCTTTATATTTCAGTTGATGTTAAACTTTTGTGTTTCTCCATCTCTATGCAATAATTCACCCTCAGTTTTTCCTCAGAACTCTGCATAATACAAATCTCCTATCTTCTTCTCACTTCATTTTTTAAATATTTTTAATGTATTCCAAATTTGTTCTTAAGAGTAAGCTCATAAAACTTGCACTTTCCTTAATATTAAAAAAAAAATCTCAAAATTTCTGGAGTTGGGAGAGGATTCTTTTTAGCAAATTCCAAGCATTTCCACCAAACTTCTGAGGGTATGTACTGTACAAGCATTACACTTATATTGACCTAATCAGGGTTAAATGCCCACTTGTGTACGCATGCCCAGAGTTAAATTGACCAAAAAATGGTGTGACCACTCTACATTAGTTCACCTCATGAGGTGCATTAATTTAGACTGAAGGTCACCTGATCTATGAAAGGGTTAGCCCGATCTAGCTAACACCTGCACATCTTTGTAGCACAGCCCTAGGACTAAGAAATACCAGCCACTTGACCCAACCCTAGGGCTGTGCTGTTCTTACCCCCTCCAATCTTCACCAGGCTATCTTTAGCCACCTGACCCCTCCCCCTGGATCTGAAAATTCATTCCTCTGCAAACATGCTCTGTTTTACCATCCCATCAGCCCCACTCCATGCTTCAGGCAGCAGTGAATGCCTGCACATGCTGGCCCCAGCCTAGGTTTAGGCAGCTTAAAGTGAGATGCTTAAATATAAGCCAGGTGTGGAGAATGTTTGTACGTACCTTAAGCAAGCATCTTTCTTCCTCCTCCCCTATATAGTACTGGCTTGATAGGACTTTTCCATTATTAAAACTTCCTAAATGCTTTTAAACCAGTCAGTGGTTTAGTGTGTTACTTCTCACTTCCAGGCTTTTGCAACTGTAATTCCTGCAGCCACTAGAGGAGGAGTGATCAATTCCTTTACGATTTTCATATGTTGTAGAGTTCTTAGGGAGGTTCATTGAGAACTCTAAGCGGTTATCTAATAGTTGGCATCCTCTAGTTTCTCCCAGTATGTTTGCAGCCTTCTTCCAGAATAATTTGATTTTGGGAAGTTTCCATCATATGTGGTAGAATTGTCCCAACTGATTGCACTCCCTTCAACATTTGCCTGTTCCTGTACCATACATATGTTTACTTTTAAGTGAGGAAAGGTATCATTGAAAAGATTTTAAAATAATTTTCTTTATTATCATACAGATGGATGTGTGAGGACTGTTGTTTCAGATTAGTGCTGATTGTTTACCACTAATTTCTGATCCAATGTCAACACACCACTCTATTCAATTCTTTTGCTTCTATGTGACTATTTAAAATTGCCTTAAATAACATAGACAGTAGACCTGTCTGTTTCATAGGTGTGACCATTATTTTCACAAAATCTGTCAAATTTCTACTGAAGGGAGACCTTTCTTTAGGACTGTGTTGAAAAATGTCTTACTTGCACATATTGGAAAAATGGGATTTTAGTGCTATCTGCAATGAACTGGGGCTTTTCTAATGACTTATTTACAAGAATTTTATAACCTATTGTCCTAACACAAATCTCTTTTGAGCTCTAACAACCTATTTCTTTGTCTACCATCCTCAAAAGAAACATTTCCATGAGATCTACCATTCTATATCTACATTTTCTAAAATATCTATTACATTTCTATCAGTAAATATTTATTTTCTTCCATATCTCTGTATGTTTTTAGGTGACTAACAACGAACATCCCCAAAATGCTGCAGCCATATGAAGTTTGGGGAATGGAATAGTGAAAAACATCTAGCAACATTTGGAAAAATAAATACACAAGAGTTTTCCCACAAATATAGTCCGGGGTAATAACCTGGCCATAGAATCAAAGAATCATAGAAGTAGGGTCGGAAGGGACCTTGTAGATCTTCAAGTCCGACCCCCTGCCTGGGCAGGAGAAAAAA
>NW_017729031.1:66001907-66002887 GCF_001723915.1 Gavialis gangeticus
GCAGATGTGCTCCTTGATGATCTTTTCAAAGAGTTTCCCTAGGATTGAGGTAAGACTGACGGGCCTATAGTTGCCTGGGTCCTCCCTCCTCCCCTTTTTAAAGATGGGGACCACATTGGCTATCTTCCAATCATCTGGCACCTGGCCCGAGCACCATGAGCACTCATAAAGCCATGCCAAGGGCCCTACAATAACCACTGCTACCTTCCTCAACACCCTGGAGTGGAAAGCATCTGGACCTGCTTATTTGAACACGTCCAGCCCCTCCAGAACCTCTCTAACCCGGTCCTCCCCAACCTGAAGTCTGGAGCCATTCCCCTTGAGTCCGACTTGCAACACGGTGGGGAAGTCCTGGTCCCTGTCCAAGAAAACGGAGGTGAAGTGTTGCTTAAAGAGATCTGCTTTGTCCTCTGGTGCAACCACCAGATTGCCCAGAGGATCTAGCAGGGGCCCCACATTTCCCGGTGCTTTCTTCATCCTCCCTATATATTTGAAAAAGGACTTTTTATTATCTTTGATTTTGGATGCTATTCCTAGCTCTATGTCCACCTTAGCTTTCCTGACAGCCCCCCTACAGGCCCAAGCAGAGGAGGTATACTCCTCTTTTGGAGATAGCACTCCCCTTCCACCGGTTGTACACCACCTCTTTGGCAATCAGGCATTCCCGTACACACTTTGTGAGCCAGGGGGACTTTTGGGCACTCCTGCCCACCTTGCTTTTTGTTTGGATGGTCACCTCTTGGGCCCTGAGTATTGTCTCCTTAAGGAACGACCACTTATCTTGGGCACTGAGCTCTCCTGGTCTCGAGAGCCCCAGTGCCTCTCCCACTAATCTCCTCAACTCATTGAAGTTCGCCCTCTTGAAGTCTAGGGCTACTGCCTTGTTCCAGGCCCTTGACACCGTGCACTGGATGGTGAATTCCAGCAAGCTATGATCGCTATCACCCAGGTGGTCAAGGACCTGGAGGCCCCTTACCAGG
>NW_017729031.1:66003695-66005760 GCF_001723915.1 Gavialis gangeticus
ATATAAGTGTGGCTAATTGGTGTGATAGAAAGCAAAATCAGGCTCTCTCAGCCTAGTGGGGAAGCAGCTTTTTAACAAGGCAGTTCTCACACATTCCAGAGAGAGAGATTTGGTGGGGTGTGGATTAGAGAGTGTCTTAGGAGAAGCAGCTCCATCTCCCATGCATCCAAAAGATAAGAGCGCTATTGCAGGAATTAACCTGTCCTGGTACCAATTAGGGATGAAATATTCCAACTATATGATCACATGTTACTAGATGTTAAGTGCAGGAAACGAACCTGGACAGCACACTTGCTGGACAAGGCACAGCAGACTGGACAACCAATAATGAGCACCAGCTAGGTACAAAATGGATGGACTAAAGATATAACACTTGAGAGGAGTAAAGAGAGGGTGTGTTCATCACTCAAAAACTTCTTCCAGGCAAGACCACCACAAACTGAAGCAAGAGAGCCACAGAAAAGGATCGCTTGCTGGCCAGACATCTGTCTTCCTGTATACATCCCTGAGGCTCAGTGTATGGTGAGAGCCTTTGCTTGCTTGCTAATCGTGATGTGCTGCTACTGTGTCTCAATAAAGGTCCTCAAGTTATCAATGGGATGTGTTGTGACTGGTCATTTTAGGGATGCTGCACCCTGCCCACAATTGAGCAGTGGCTGATTCTTAAAGTTGGGCCAAGAACAGAAATCATATTTTTATGCTGCTCTTGTACAGCTCCTATCATGAAAAGGACTTGGTTGATGAGTAGGACTCTGAGGCAGTACTTTTCTTTTTGGCCCCCGACTTGGGGAAGCGTACCAAGTGCCTGTACTGGGTCATAGGACTATTAGGCCTGTGTTTCCCTGAGGACACAGGGCTGAAAGAGTCCCTTCTTGGGGTGGTGGCAGCTTATGTTACCCCCAGGCTAGCAAGTGTGCTCCAGGAAGGAGCCTAGGGAGACACTCGGAGCCTGGAAGGTGGTCGGGCACAGTGAGGTGGGTGGCTCAATGCAGGAGCACCCCTACTGGCCCACTACACCATGTAGCATGGCACTGGGGTTTGCCTGCTTCTTTCAGGGAGCTAGCAGCCTGTGAGGCTGCTTGCAGGTGGGGCAGGCTCACATGACTGGAAGAGGACTCAGGCTGGTGCTATATAAACCCACAGCCTGAGCTGATCAGGGATTCTCTCCCTGGCAGCTGCAGGAGAAGGAATTCCTGCCCAGGAAAGCCACATGAGAATGCTAGACCACTTGGCTGCCTGCAGGAACAATGAGGC
Source organism: Gavialis gangeticus (assembly GCF_001723915.1). Classification (NCBI taxonomy): domain Eukaryota; kingdom Metazoa; phylum Chordata; order Crocodylia; family Gavialidae; genus Gavialis; species Gavialis gangeticus. The sequence goes on from NW_017729031.1 coordinate 66,004,950, forward strand.
TCAGGCTGCTCACAAGGAGCCCAGGCTGGGAGGTAGGCTATATTACAGGGTGAAGGTTTACACTCTTAAAGAGGCAGAGGGCTGTTATCCCGTTATGTTTATGTTATAGCCTAGGGGCTTAGTGTTTACATTACAGTTTGACCCATGGTTCGGGTTGGGACTATAAGGGGTAGGAGGTCCCATTAGTGCCCCTGGGGCATGTGATAGCTTTGAGCCCTGCCAGGAGCCAGCTCAGGGCCTGAGCAGCTGTTGATCCTGGAGTGAGCAGAGTGTAAGGCCACAGGGCCAGACAGGTGCCAGGGACCCAGTGCCTAAGAGGGGTATGGCCAGATGGGCCAGGGGGCCAGTAGACAGGGACCAGGGGTTCAGCTCCCAAAAGGGTCAAACATTGTTATGGTAACACCCATGAGGCCTGGGGCATGGCGTAGGGGATGTTAAGGAGCCATACAAGGAGCCCCTATGGTGACTGGTGCCTGGCAGGGGCACAGGCAGGCTGAGGCAGCCTGCTGGTTTGGGGCATAGGACTGCTACTGAGGGGACTCGGGGGGAGCCCAGTAGACATTGACAGGCTCAGGCTCATGTACAGTCCACAGGCAGCTTCCCTTTTATAGTCTTTATTAAGATCAAGGATATCTTAGGGTATCATCCAAGGGAATGGCTGCAGCTGAGCCTGAGCCATGCAGGGGCTGCATGGCCACTAAGGGTAGTCATGGTTGCCCTGTGGCCACAGACTTGCTACAGACCAGTACAGAACACCAAAATGGACAATGAAGAGAAGGCTGAAGCGTTGAATGCCTTTTTAAATTCAATC
>NW_017729031.1:66010760-66011365 GCF_001723915.1 Gavialis gangeticus
CCCATCCTATTCTTATCCGCCCACCCTTGTAACCTGTCCAGGTCTGATTGTAGCCTGCTTCTTCCTTCTAGTGTGCCCACGTCCCCCCACATCTTAGTGTCATCAGCAAATTTGAACAGGGTGCTTTTTACCCCCTCGTCCAAATCACTGATGAAGATGTTGAACAGTGAGGGCCCAAGGACCGAGTTTGAAAATATACCTTCAAGTATACGGTGCAGTGCCAGAGAAAATCCTTTAAACATGCTTTTTAATCCACTGTGGTTTGCATGACCAATATATAACCTGAAAATAGATGTAAAATATTATATATGGAATGTGGTAGGAACAAAGAAAGATAAATCTATTGAACTTGTAAGAATGGAACCTGTATACCTAAATTCATACTGAGGGCCAAGTTTTTCCTTTAGAGGTATGAAACATATTGAAGTTGAAGATACATGTATAATGTCAGGCTACAGTTTTGGCCCCTTAGCTCAGTTTGTTTATGCCTTTACTTTCATGTAATTGCTCCTTCTAATGCCATTGTTAATCAGTGCACATTAAATTAGAAACATGCATTTGATACCAAAGGACTAAAAAAAGTTTGAAAGAAATTTCAATAGATA
>NW_017729031.1:66016365-66017621 GCF_001723915.1 Gavialis gangeticus
CAGACATCTGTCTTCCTGTATACATCCCTGAGGCTCAGTGTATGGTGAGAGCCTTTGCTTGCTTGCTAATCGTGATGTGCTGCTACTGTGTCTCAATAAAGGTCCTCAAGTTATCAATGGGATGTGTTGTGACTGGTCATTTTAGGGATGCTGCACCCTGCCCACAATTGAGCAGTGGCTGATTCTTAAAGTTGGGCCAAGAACAGAAATCATATTTTTATGCTGCTCTTGTACAGCTCCTATCATGAAAAGGACTTGGTTGATGAGTAGGACTCTGAGGCAGTACTGTTATAATAATAATAAATTCACTATACCCTTTCTTGATATTGATAATTATGCATTAACACAAGATTGCTTTTTACATCAACTGTTAGAAATACTTATGTGCTAAAAATCTTTTAACAGTAGGAGAAAATAAATTATGTGCAAACAATTTTGTCAGCCATAAAGGTCATCTAAGCAGGCATACTAACCTACAAAATCCACCTGGGTATCAGTTATATGTAAAAGAATTTGCTGCCTACAGACATTTTGAGAGAGGCCAATTATAAAGTATAAGGAAATCTGTAGTGGGATATGTAAATGATTAAAACCTAGCTGTCATGCGCTGCAGGGTCAGAACCTGAGGCACTGTGAAGAGGTTCGTTTTGCCTTTAAGAGAGGGAGTAAGATTTTCTCTAACTACAGGTCACGGAGTCTGTTGACTGCAGGCTAGGGTACAAAATTTATGAGGTGTAGTAAAGAAGCTTTTATTTTTGTTTACTTACACGCCGATGATTGAGATGTGTAGGCACAGCAGCTTGATTAAACACTTTCTGTTTCAACTATCTGAGTTACAAAGCAGATTGCTAATTCTCTCTTCGTTGACGGATTGTAAATCGGGTCGATGTGCAGGGGAGGGGTTACGCCAGGAAAGTCGGTGGCGGAGAAGCCATGTCAAGGTTGGCTGGATCACGACAGGCAGGACTGATTGACTGAGTCCTAAAATGGCTTCTGCCGGGTTTGGGCTGGGCGCGGTTTTTAAAGTTTTCACCCTTTCTCTCCCCCCGTCACTGTTGACGTCAGACGGTATGTTGTTTTTTTGCACCCCTTTCTAGTAAGGGGGGTGACTGGGTGAGATACTTTGTGCTTACAGCACTACAATCAGGTGGAGTACAAAACACTAGCCATGTGAATAGTTTCATAGTTAGTTTTATAGTTTCTAGGGTCGGAAGGGACCTGAGCAAATCATCTAGTCCGACCCCCTGCCATGGCAG
>NW_017729031.1:66017827-66024538 GCF_001723915.1 Gavialis gangeticus
GCATAGAGGGGGAGGATCACCTCTCTGGACCTGCTCGAGATGCATCTGTGGATGCATGACAAGGTACGGTTGGCCTTCCTAACTGCTTCCCCACACTGCCGGCCCATGTTCATCTTGGAGTCAATGATGACTCCAAGATCCTTTTCCACCTCCGTGCTGACAAGAGGGGAGTTCCCTAATCTGTAGGTATGGTGCCGGTTGTTCCTCCCCAGGTGCATCACCTTGCACTTGTCTGTGTTGAATCCCATCCTATTCTTATCCGCCCACCCTTGTAACCTGTCCAGGTCTGATTGTAGCCTGCTTCTTCCTTCTAGTGTGCCCACGTCCCCCCACATCTTAGTGTCATCAGCAAATTTGAACAGGGTGCTTTTTACCCCCTCGTCCAAATCACTGATGAAGATGTTGAACAGTGAGGGCCCAAGGACCGAGTTTGAAAATATACCTTCAAGTATACGGTGCAGTGCCAGAGAAAATCCTTTAAACATGCTTTTTAATCCACTGTGGTTTGCATGACCAATATATAACCTGAAAATAGATGTAAAATATTATATATGGAATGTGGTAGGAACAAAGAAAGATAAATCTATTGAACTTGTAAGAATGGAACCTGTATACCTAAATTCATACTGAGGGCCAAGTTTTTCCTTTAGAGGTATGAAACATATTGAAGTTGAAGATACATGTATAATGTCAGGCTACAGTTTTGGCCCCTTAGCTCAGTTTGTTTATGCCTTTACTTTCATGTAATTGCTCCTTCTAATGCCATTGTTAATCAGTGCACATTAAATTAGAAACATGCATTTGATACCAAAGGACTAAAAAAAGTTTGAAAGAAATTTCAATAGATAATTTTCCTTTAACATTGCCATGAAGAAATAAAGCCTTGTAATTAGTATATGAAAGAGTAAACACTAATATGTATTTCCCCATATGTATGGAGGATAAATGTTCAAAGAGACAAAGGCATGCAGAGGATAAGGATTTAAAACACCATTGTGTTCATTCAGTGCTTTTAAGACTGACTTCCATAACTATATAATGAATTGCAGGGTCTCTAAAATAGTCTGTGTAAGGTTTCAGAAATGTGAGATAACATGAGCTGTTTTATTCTGGACAACTAAACTCTCCCTCACAGACATTTAAACATTCATCCATGCATAAAAATTAGACAGAGGCCTGAACAAAATTACAGGCCCAACTGAAATATATATTCGAATGTGAATTTTTCAGCTCAGACCTGCCTACAATAGAAATAAGATGTAAAATAAAATGTACAAGAAGGATTCTGTGTTCTTCAGGTTAGCAGATCCTAGAGACTGGATATAGTCTTTTGACTAGTAATATGTTAAAACTGAGGCCAAGTTACTATAATGTTAAACAAGTCTCATATTGAGAGTGATAATGATATGGTAAAAGAGAACATGTTTGCATTAGCTTCCTAGACTGCAGCTACCTGTTCTTCAAATAATTTATGCACTGCTGGGTTTGGTCCAACTTAAGTGTTTGAATTTATATAGATGTCTAGAATTGTTAAACTATATATAATTATCAGCAAACATTAGAACTGTGGAGCTGGCCATATGCCTTACATAATTCAGAACATGCTAAAGATTCAGGACTAGAGTTAGTGAGGAGTAGTTCATTAAAGAATAGAGAATTTCATTTGTATTAACAATAATGCCAGAATGATGTGAGCAACATATTTATTGTTTCTTATATTCCATTTCTTTCTTCTTCACAGCTGGTTGCCATAATGTCTCTTATTTGTAAAGCTAAACAAACAAATCACTGCAAATTGTACATTGCTGCAATTTCCTTCTCCAGCAACAATCCTACCCAATTCCAAAGACTCATCTTCCAGAATGAGGCTTGAAATCTGTAGGGCTCTGCCACTGAGTTTGAAATCCTGTTATAAGGTTTCAAAGGTGGAAGTCTTTGTTAGAGAGAGTTTCCTTGAAGAGATTAGGCTCTCTCCAAGAAACTCTACAGCAGCCAGATGCTTCAGATACCCTTTACACATTATATCTATTGTGCAATTGCCTTGTTAATTGGGCAGTAAATTTAGACTGGCTACACATGCAAATTAGCTTTTGTGCCTTAAAAAGATCCAACCAGCTATAAAGTTATTGCTCAAAAATGTGTAATAACTTTATAGTTGGTTTCTATTCAGCTTTAATTTGCATATCTAGGCAGTGGCTGGAAGACCATAACTGCTGCAATCTCCCAGCTATTAGGATCTCCCAACACCATACACCCCCACAGTTGGGAGACCACAGCAGCTCCCCAGGGATGTGGGGGCTGAGTCCCACACCTATCTCTTTAGCTGGGACTGAAAATTCTTCTCTATGATGGAGTTATTGGTCATGACTGCATGCCCCACACAGCCTGGACCAAGAGTAGTGTCCCACATGCAGCCAGGACTGAGAGCCTCATCATGCATGGATTTCTGTCCTGGCTGTGTGTGGTCCCCATGGCTGAGAGTCCTGTCAGCAAAAGGGGCTTTCAGCCATAGGAGCCTGCTTCTTGCTGATGCATGATCTAATGCACAGTCCCACAACTGGACCTCATGCCATGCATGTGTGTCATGACTGGCACAATTGTGTAGATTGCACATTAGATCCACTCATATCTTTACTTGATAGTGTAGAGAGGTCCTTAAAGACAATTACATATTTGCTCAAAAACATTTTATATCCAGCCTCACTATAACTTCATAAAAAGTCAGGAAAAGTGCATGAGTCTCAAGTCATGCCCTTAAAATAAATGCATTTGGACTCTGTTGAACCAGCAGCAGTAAAGAGGTCAAGGATCAAAGGCAGGTCACTATAAATGTGTTTCCTTCATCCTCATATTACCTTCCACACCTCTGCTTTATCATTATTGCTGTATACAGTACGATCTCTTAAGTGACTATTTAGATAAATGAGATAAATATTTACTTAGCATTCATAAAACACCACTGCCTGAAAAATACAAATGTACTGCACAGATGGAGATGATCAGGGATGTCCAGGTAACAGTCTGCAGGGCTATTTATCTGTTTTCTGCTTTATGAGAGTTGCTAGGCTGGAAGAGGTAGTGCCGACAGTGTTTAGTTTAAATGTCTATTTTTTGTGTTAATTTCTGGCGATAGATGTTTGTGCTTCAGGCACCAAGTGAAACTACACTTTTGCTGTTTTATATATTTGAATATCTCTCGGGACTACTTTAGTTTTTTAAGGGTCATAGTTCCTTCCCTCTAGTGAGCTTGCACTGAAAACCAAGTATGCTTAAATGCCAGTAGAGAATTCATGGTGACAAACTGGTACTTCTTTTCCTTACCTGTCTTTTCATCTGGGGTATGAGATATTATTTCTGGTAGCTAAGAAAAATTGTATTCAAGAAAATGAGAACACTAGCAGCCTTCTGCTTAATTTGTGCCAAGGTCAGTCTATTTGGATCAGTTTGTCCTGGACTTTAACAGGCTGGGGGGATGGACAAAACAGTGTTTGTAGTAATCATTGTCCCAGTTAGTGAAATGGAGGAAGCTGGAGGAAAATAAAGAATGAAAGATAAAATTAGAATGCAAGAAGAGGAGAAAGTTGTTGAAAGGGGAAGGTGGTAGAAAAGATGAAAATAAAATAAAATATACCTGTGGAAGATTCAGAGTGAGAAAGAAGGAACCAAGGTTTGAACTTACAAGTTACTTGTTTCAGGTCTCACCAATGGAAATAAACACCATATTGTGAGGGGGAAAAGGAAACATACTTCAGTCAAAGGTGCATGTCTGAAAGGGAACAGAGGCAAATTGCTAAATGGAAAAAGGTCTGAAGTTGGAGTACATGAAGCAAGAAGGGGAGAAAGCAAGTAACTCTTTAACTGTGGAGAATGAGAAAACATGTAATGGACTCAGACTGGGGCCCAGCCCATCCCAATTAGGCAATAAAGGTAATCCATCCCAAGACTGCAGGGAAACAGGCACCACCTGCAGAAAGCTTGGATCAGTATCCTGGGCCCAGCCAGTCCTACGTGGGCAATCAAGGCAACCAATCCTCTGAAGTGACAGGCAATAGATGCCACTCCTTCCAACCTTTAAAAGTTCCAACCTAGCTATAGTACTCTGTCTGGGGAAAGATTAGTACTTGCTTCTACCTGCTCTGCACTTCACTCGCATATCAGGTGACTTTTCTCTACTGCCCATGGCCCAGTTCCTAACAGTTTGCTTGGACCGCCTTTTCAGTCTCCCTGGAAGAAGAAACCTGGGTGATGGAGTTGGCACCCTACTCCACTTTCACAGCCTCGTGGCATAATTTGGGGTTTCAGGAGCAGGTTGCCTACCTCTAGCAGGTGGCTCAGTAGCTCCAGGCCCTCATTGGCCAACAGAAGGAAGAAAGGCAAGGCTTGCGGGGCCACCTGGAGGAAATGTGGGCCAAAAGGAGACTGCAGCAGAAGAATGCTACCCTCTGGTCACAGTGGGACTCATCACTACTGGTAGGGGCCCCCACGGTAGCTACTCTGCTACCTACTCTTGACCCATAGTTCCATTCTTGGAGCACTTCACTTCACTGAAAAAAACCTCTAGTGGTTCTTGATTCATTGCTGCCTGCTGGTTACCTTTCCCCCGCTATGGCTACCACACAGATCAGGCCAAGGTAGGATTGGTTGTGAGCTTGCTCTCTAAGAGAACCCTGACATTGGTGTTCTTATTTCTGGAGGCCTCCAGTCCCTCCGAAGTGACCTAGGAATTTTTTTGCAGACCAGGTCCCAAATATATCCTGACACCCTTCAGTCACAGACTACAGATATAATCCTGCAGTCCCTGTAACATAGTGACTGGCCACAGACTTCCAGCATTTGGCTGCTGATACCAGTTTGAATGAGGCAGCTCAGCTGTTCCATTTCTACCAGAAGTGAAATGAGCATCTGAAAGGTGAGCTTGCCCAGGTGGAGGCCTCTACCTATTTGGGCCCTCTAATTAAGCTATATAGTCAGTTAGATCAATGCCTTTCTGAGTCGAGAATGGAGAAAATCTGGCTTCCTATGAACCCAGTCCCTGGACTTGAATGTTAGGTGATCTTCTCTGACTGCCCATGCCCCCATCCCTAATAGAAAACACTGAATACTGTGAAAAGTATTGATTCTCAAACTTAATGCTAACATACACAGGAGGAAGAAATGTATCTTTATATGCTACTTGTACATGCTTCTTTGTTGCAATGAAAACCAATTGCTCTTTGCCACTACACCACACTTGTCTCATTTTTTTTCCATTTAGAAAAATAATTTATTGTAGTAGACAAAAACAGCTTTCCTAATCAAGATGTAGAAATAATACCATGCAACTTATATGACCAATAAATATTAAAATTAGTAAACAGTCCAGTAAACAGCTGAAGTGAATAGTCTGAAAAAATAAAATACCAACAATAATAAAACATGAAAATATATTGAAATATACTCATATACTAGAAAAAGTGGAGTAATGAATACATTAATAAGCATTAATGAACATTTGAGAGCAATTTGTACATGAGAAAAAGTGCTAAAATATATTGTGCACTTCATTAACTTTGAATTATTTGCAGGTATTTTTATCATGGCTATTAGGGGTGAGGCGCATCTTTAAAATGCTTAATGCTAAACCTTGATCAAAACTTCCCTGTAAAATTTGAGGATTTTACTTAATGGATAGGAAAAAACCTGTTTCCTTTGAGAGAGAGATCAGAAGAAAATTCCTACAAGTTTTCATAATATATTTAGGAAGTTGGTACCATAATCTAAGCATGAAACACAAAATATCTGCTCTTCTCAGAAACAACTTCCTTGTTTTTGGTCAACTTCTCATCACACATTCAGGTTCTGTATGCCAATATCTATGTGCCATATTAATAAGATTAGAGAACCTAAGCCAGGTGTTGTCTTCCTAAGAGATTTACGTATGGGATACAAAAAGGTCCATGTGATCGCAGTGCTTGGGAAGTGGATATCTGTTAAAGATTAAAATGGATCTTTTGATATGCATTTCTACTTAATAATGGGTACAGAGAAGGTATCATACTATTGTATTAATCTTCTGTGACATCTTTCTTCTTTAGAAAAATGGCATTGATGTGTACCCTGATTATCCAAATAGAGGATTTGGAGACTGTAAGAATTTTGGTTTTGCTTTTATATATCTGAGGCGGTATGTTAATAATTAAAGTAATTAGTAATTAAAGTTTCTTATAACTTTTTTCTATGCTGAACTTTTTAAAATTCATTTTTACATTAAAAAAGAGGAAAAACCGAAATTACTCAATTTTGGTAACCAAGTATTTTACCTGAAAACTGCCAAAAAAATGGAAAAAATAACCCCAAAATATTCAGTTCTCAGGTTTGAAAATTTTAGAAGAAAGCAGACATTTCAATTTATCAAAATGTAAGTTTTCTTTAAAAAAAATATTTTTCAGGAGACAATCTTTGACCTGCCCTGTTACTCAAATATAAATACTAATTTGAAAATCCAATTTTGTGATTAAGGAGGAAAGTGATTATTCCCCTCTGTTCAGCACTAGTGAGGCCTCATCTGGAGTACTGTGTTCAGTTTTGGGCTCCCCATTATAGAAAAGGTGTGGACAAAAAGGTGTGGACAAAGTCCAGTGGAGGGCAACAAAAATTGTGAGATGGTTGGGGGATGAGGAAACTGGGTTTATTGGGTGTGTCCATAAATGCAAGCAAGTGCACTTGCAGCAG
>NW_017729031.1:66029538-66040769 GCF_001723915.1 Gavialis gangeticus
GGGCGTGTTCACACATGCAGGCACATGTGCTTGCAGCAGCTCAAAAAGGAGTAGCACATATTTGTGCCAGGGATTTTTGCTTTGACGCATGTGCCTGGACATGCACTTTGGTGTAGGGCAAGATGCGCCACATGGGGCAAAATGACCCTGCTCAGCTCCTTCTGGATCTGCAGCTAGGGGTGGTGTGGGGTTTGCAGGAGGTGGGGTGGGGGGATGTGGGGGTGATGTTAGGTTTGGGGGGAGGCTGTCACACACCCGCCTCCCTACCGCCTGCAGCGCCAGCTGTGCCATGCTGGTGGCAGTGCTGCTGGACCCACGGTCTGTGTGGGGAGAATGGGCCCAGTGGGACCTGAACTGATCTGGCACGGCCTGGCCTGGCCTGGCCTGGCCTGCTAGTGTGCCTTTGCATAGGACTGGGAGGCATGGCTCCGGGACACATGGCTCCTGTGCAAAGGCGAGCACTAGCGAGGCGGGCCAGGCTGGGTCACATCGGACAAGCTGGGCACGTTCTCCATGAGAGTCAGGTGGCGATGCATCATGGCCCATTGTAGGCACAGCGCTGCAGCCATGTTATCGCTTGACCCTCATGGAGAATATGCCCAGCCCGCACAGCTAGTGCACACCTTTGTACAGGAGCCACGTATCCTAGCACTGCACCTCCCAGTCCTGTGCAAAGGCTTGCTAGTGGGCCTTGCTGTGTTGGGTTCCACTGGGTGCATTCTCCCCCAACAGACTGCGGGTCTGGCAGCACTGCTGCCGGAATGGCTCAGCTGGCTGCTAGTGCCAGGTGTGTGTGGTGTGGGGGGATGGGTGGGTTTGTGGAGAGGCTTGAGCCAAGGTGCCACATGCCTGCCTCCCCCACCCACTGTGGTGCTGGTGGTGGCAGCCACCTGGGTTGCAGTCTGGCTGCAGGCAGAACCCTGCAGTGGTGCAGAACTGTGTGATATGTGGGCTCTGTGATGAACGGATACAACCCAGCCTGGTCCGTCCATTAACACACTTGTTTTCCAGTGCTGTCCAAAGCTGTGTGCTAGCAGGCCAGGCAGGCTCTGTACAAGCTAAATAGACCCAACCCAGCCTGGCATCATGCTATCGTGGGTTGCAGGGGGTGGGGAGGGGGCAGGTGTGTGGCAGCCTCTGCTCAGTCCCCTCCATAAACCCACCCACAGACTGCACATCCCTCCACCACTTCCCAAACCCCACTGCCACTCCTCTCAATCCCCCCTGCATAACCTCCTCTACCCCCACATCCCTAATTTACCTGGGACAGTGCCCAGGTAGGTCCCAATCATGCCACAGCCTTGCCCCACTCTTTTGCTTGCCCCAGCATGCTAAGGGTGCATGCCCCATGTGTTGGTACAGCTGAAGCACCATAAAGATGCTCTGGCCAGAAACCACCGTGTCTTTCTAGATGACAAGCTTCTGGGTTACCTCAGGGCACAGTCTGGGACTGTGCCCTGTCCTGTTTTTCCTCCCTGTGTTTTTTTTGATACCTGGATTTTCAGGTATCACATTTTGAGCCTGCACTGCAACATATTTTGTTCATAGTGTGCCTCTTGCGGTGTCTGAAACTGGTTTGGGATGCTGTAAGAGGCATGTGCACACTTGTCTGGATGCGCCCATATAGCCTAGAGAAGAGGAGACTGAGAGGGGATTTAATAGAAGCCTTGAACAGCTACTAAAGGGTGGAGCTAGACAAAGGGTGGGCAATTATTTCAGGCAAAGGCTGTTTACTGAGTTTTGGCAAGCCATCGAGGGCTGCATGACAGGCAGCCAGGGGCAGATAAATATTAATTTTCTAAAATTTTTAGGGGCCCTGCGGGCTGGATATAATGACCTGGCAGGCTGCATCTGGCCCATGGGCTGAATTTGCCCACCCCTGAGCTAACCTGTTCTCAGTGGTGGCAAGTGACAGAACAAGGAGCAGTGGTCTCAAGTTGCAGCAAGGGAAGTTTAGGTTAGATATTAAGAAGAACTTTTTCACTAAGAGGGTAGTAAAACACTGGAACAGGTTACCCAGAGAACTGGTGGAAGCTCCGTCCTTGGAGGCTTTTAAGACTCAGCTATACAGAGCTTTGGCTGGGATAATCTGTTGGGGGGATGGTCCTGCTTTGAGCAGGGGCTGGGCTAGATGACCTCCTGAGGTCCCTTCCAACCCTAATTTTCTGTGATTCCATAATAAATATGACCCAGTAATTACATAATGGAAAATAAATTATTACCTTCTGATGGGGGAAAAAAAAACACACTCTTTTTCCTAAAGATTTTGAACTTCGTTAAAACAATAATGTTAACAGTCTGGAATTATATTTTTAACAAATATATATTTTATTTTTTATAAGATATTGTTTAAAAGTATTTGCACCTTTAAAGGTAAATAGAAGTGTGGGATTGAGTGCACAAGCACAAACTCATTGTTTACAGCAGGGGTGTCAGACCTAGTTTGAGGGCCTGAAAATTTGTGTGTAGGACAAGTGGCAATTAGCTGCAATTCTGGGAGCTGTGGCAGTTAACATTGCCACTATTCATCCTATTGTCAAATTTCTGCCCCTGGGGATAATCCCATAACCCAGATGACAGTTTCTCAATCTGAATCTGGCCTGTGGGAAACCCCATGTTACTTATCCAACCTGCCAGTCTACAATATTTGTAGACACATTTTGATAAAAATGAAGCAGTGTCTTTTTTAATTTGTTGTTATTTCTTCCAGACAAACCAAGTTTACAAGAAACCATGATCTAATTTGGCAAAGAATATATTGTTCGTCTGATGCCTTGTTTTCTCCTTGCTAGTGCCTAGTTAATAATTATCTTGTCAAAAGTTACAGTAGGCAAAACTGAAGCAGTTGGAAAAGTTCTAATAACTAAGCAAACTTTTTTTTTATTTTAATGTCAGTTCCAAACAAAATCAAATGATTCCATTTAAATAATTCATCTGAATTGTACCCCAATATTGAATAACTTTCCATATGAGCTGTTAGGAGCCTAAATCTCAGCTTTAGTTAAGGCTGGATGGGAATATTTTTCAATGGCAGGAAGCTGTTTCTATGCTATTTTTCCAGTGGGTTCTGATAGAATGCTGCCATACTACAATGATTCTCTTGCTTATAATCTAAGCTCTGAGGTTCCATAACCAGTGAAATATTTGGGAACAAGGTGACTGCTCTAAACTATGCTCTTAGAATGACTCTAGATGGCACTTGGAGAACTATACACAGGGATCACCAGACACAACCGATAATCTGGAACTATCCTGAAAGATTTCTCTCTCTCTCTCTCTCTCTCTTATATATATATGTGTGTGTGTGTGTGTGTGTATCACCTGATAAATTGGTAGGACCTTATATCAAAATAAAAACCTAGCAATAAAAATTACTGTAGCAATTAGGCATCAGATCCTTGACTCCTGTTTCATCTGCTTATATAGCTTGGGGGAAAGCAAATATGTCCATAATGTAGAAGAATTGTTAGATGTCATAAAGCCAGTATTGTAGGAGAGGCAGAGAGGGAAGGAAAAGCAACACATGGATCTGATGAATTTGGTGCTTTGTTTGACTTTTAGGTGTACAGGATGGCTATAGATACCATTTTAACTAAATACGACATGGCATAAGTTCCTGTGAACTCAAGTTCATTTAATCAGAAAGGACAAGCATGGAGCAGTGTATGAAGTGGAGTGAGTGTTTTCTATATAAAAAGTGAGAAGGGAGGAGAGAGACGAGTTGGGGGGGGAGGGTGAGAGAGAGTGTGCTGGAGGATGCAAACAAGCAAAGGGTCTATAGGAACAAAAGGCTACCCCACTGCTTAATGATGTCACAACATAGCCTTTTATAATTGTAACTCAGGGATGCCCTATTTGAGAGCTAGCCAATCCAAGGATACAGGGACTGCAGTAATAGCTTAGGCCATGTCTACACTGCCTCTATGGCCAGATCTAGAATTTTGAGAAGGGGAGTACCCATGGTGAGGTGCATCATCACATTGTTTTTTTCCAGTTAAAAATAAACTAGGAATTTTACTGACAGTCTAAGCTGCGCGTGTGCACAGCCGTGCACAAGTATAAGTCTTGCCGCACACAAACTTTTTTAGGCCGCACACCCATCAGGATAGGAGCTGGGCTGCAGCACGGGACACTTACTGAAGGTAAGCTCCTTCCCAAGGTGAGGCAGGACTGGAGGTGGGTGCGGGGGCTGGCGGCTAGTGCAGGCTCCGCAGAATTGCTCTGCTTCCCTGCATCGCCTTGGGGAGCAAGGAGGCATGTGGTGTCAGGGCTGGGGAGCGCAGCAGTTCCCCAGAGCTGGCAGAGCCCACCAAGCAGTTCCCTGGAGTCTACAGAGCCTGTGCCAGCCCCCAGCCCCAGCCTTGCCTCACCTCAGGGAGGAGCCACCGCCTGCCCCATGTGAGGCTCTGCTGGCTCTGGGCCATTGCTCTGCAGGCTCTGCCAGCTCTGGGAACTGCTCTGCTCCCCAGCCATGATGCCATGTGCTTCCTCACTCCCTGAGGTGATGCGGGAGAGCGGAGCAGTTTCCCAGAGCCCGCCCCAGCCCCCGTCCCCAGCCCTGCCTCATCTTGGGGAAGAGCCACTGCCTCCCCTGGGTGAGGAGTGAGGAGCTTACCTTTGGTATGTGTCCCATGCTGGCCCTGGTGCCTCCCTTTCAGTTCTATCAATTGATGGCTGGGCCACAGCACTCCACTCTGCTGCTCTGGGAGCAGTCAACATGGAGAAGGGGGGTGGCCGAACCCTGCCCGCTCCCACCTGGACACTTACGTTGGGACGCTTACCAGTGGACTGCACCACACTGAATGGGAGAGGCGGGACCAAAGCAGCACGCTCACAGACTACTACTCCTTAGAGGGAACATTGGTCTAGGGGCCCAAGGCTGTGTTGCTCAGTTTAAGACTGAAGCAAAAACAAACTTCATTGAAATAAGTAAAAACAATCTGCAGGGCTATGCAGTAGGAGCTTCATAACCAGGAGCTTGATTACCAGGGGCAGCTAATAGACACAGAATTGCAGAACAAAGGATAGCTTGATTAGAGGAACATCAAGACTATTAAAAAGAAGACAGGGTTGTTAACACTTGTGGAATAAAGAGTTTAGAATGGATCAGGTAGATTATAATGAGCCATGAAGTCAACCCACTCTCTTAGCCCAGCTTGACTAGAAATGCTGCCCTCACTGTCAGGCAGTTGGTTTTAAACTGTGGGTGGAGCAGGAATCAAAGAGGGGTGGATGCAAGCACACCCATCCTGGATCTGGCCCTGACTGCCTCCTACTGAGCCTGGAACTGTTACCAAGGAACATTCTCCTTCATCCATCCCATTTCCTCTTACTCCATATACACCTATGTCTTAGGGTATCTAGGCAATTTAAAGGAGTCCTGAACATGGACTGCAGGCAGAATTTGTAGGAGCAGTGCTGAAGCACACATGAAAAGCCCATCTGATCCATTTGTGATGCCCAATTGCTGATCTTGGGTCTGTGTTGAGCTGGAGTGAATGGGTGCTGGTTGTTTCTTGGTAGTGTTCTCATGCCCAGGAGAGAGGGAGAGATCTTTCATTCCTTTTTTTTAGAGCACAGGCTAAAGTGCAGAAACGGCTCCAGTTAGGAACTTGGATCTTTCTTTCTACAATACCAGGGAGTTCCTGCATTTCATAGTGCAGAAGCACATGGTGCTTGAGATTACAATTTTCTTTCTTTACTTTGGTTGTTCATTTGTAAAGGTTACAATATCATCCTCTGACATAAATTCAGGCACTTTGGATTTCTTACATTTATTTTTATCACCAAATATTGAAAGTGTTGTAACAGTTATTTGACTTAAATTTGCAGGAGAGAAAGTGTAGCAGTAAATAATAGAAAGAAAAATTTAAAGAGGATTTTTAATGTATTTATGCTATTTCTTACAGTGTATTGGGAAGCAATTTTTACTTCACAGTGACCTTTACTTGTATAAGTGCTTAGTCAGATGAGAGAGAGAAAATATATAACGAGTAAATTGCCATTGTTCACGAAGTATTTTGATATTTTTGTTTGCTAGTGGTAAATATAGGATATTTTGAGTCGAGGATTAAGCATTTAATAATTGAAAAATAGGACAACAAAGAAACAGACAACCCAACCAACTTCTACCCTTATTGACTTAAACATGGGAAAATGTAAGTTTACAGAAACAGATTTGTTTCTTACATGTTCTCTGAAATGATGGTGATATTAGCAAGGTTGCAACCAAAACATTTTCAGCTTATTTGCAAAACTGTTATTTTGGCTAATTTATTTTTCCCAGCCAGAGGCAGGACAGCCAGACAAATACAGATGGAGAGTAAGAAAAGTGAATAAAAGGAGAAAGTTGACAGGGACAGAAAGAATGATGGGACAGGAGCTCCCTTAGGTTACAAACAGACATTGCATTTTATCCTGGAACAAAGTTCAGTAGTTCACACATCCTGGGATAAATACTTAAAAAGATTACAGGATAAGAAGTACTAACAGTTTATCCCAGGACATATCGAGGTGAATCTGAATAGTTATCCCAGGACTGAATCATTGAATAAATGGCAGAAAAATAGGAGTGCATTCATCCACTTACTGAACCATGGTTAGAAGGGTGATGTGTATACATGACAGTCCCAGGATATTTCTGTTCTTGAAGAAATGCAGGCAAACTTGTCCAGGGACAAATGCAACATGTCTACCTACCCTTGTAGTCATAGTAGGCTTGTTGTAGTATTTTGTTGTGCTTATGTTGTTATATTCCACAATGTCACAGGAGCCTTAATCCACTAAGAGCACTATTGTTAAAGTCTACAACATCTAACTACTCCATAAACATCCCCACACACTCTTCATCCCAGAAATCTGATTTTAAGAATTCCCAAGTAAATGCTTCTTGTTGTGCTCATATACTTAGAGGCATTTTTTTCTAGAAAATAATAATGTTCTTAATAAAAATGTCCAGCTAATAGGATTTTTTCAGAATATTTACACAGTCTTCTTTAAATTGGAATCATAGAATATTAGGGTTGGAAGGAACCTTAGGAGGTCAGGTAGTTCAACCCCCTGCTCAAAGCAGGGCCATCTCCAACTGGATGATCCCAGCCAAGGCTTTGTCTACCCAGGTCTTAAAAACCTCCAAGGATGGAGAGTCTAAATTCTCTCCAGATAAAATGTTCCAGTGCTTTACTACCCTTCTTGTGAGACAGTTTTTCCTAACATCTAACCCAAACTTCCCTTGCTATAGCTTGAGACCGTTGCTACTTGTTCTGTCATCTGCCACCACTGAGAACAGTCTAGTTCCACCATCTTCAGAACCTCCCTTCAGGTAGTTGAAGGCTGTTATTAAATCCCACCCCTCAGTCTTCTCTTCTTCCAACTAAATAAGCCCAGTTCCCTCAGCCTCTCCTCAGAAGTCACATGCCCCACCCCCCCTCACCATTTGTGTTGCCTTCTACTGAAGGCTCTTCAATTTTTCCACATTTTTTCAGTGGAGAGGGGCCCAAAACTGGACACACTACTCCAGATGTGGCCTTATCAGTATACCTGTCTTTACTGAACTTCATGAGATTTCTTTTGGTCCAGTCCTCCAATGTGTCTAGGTCTTTCTGAATCCTAGCCCTACCTTCCAATGTATCAGCTACTTCCCCCAGCTTGGTGTCATCTGCAGGCTTGCTGAGGGGTGAACTCTATCCCATTTCCAGGACAGTGATGAAGATTTTGAACAAAAACAGCCCCAGTACTGACACCTGGGGCACTCTACTTGAGACCAGTTGTGAACTAGCCATCAGGCCCTTGATTTTTTAAGCCCAATGATCCAGCCAGCTTTCATCCACCTTATAGTCCACTTATCCAACCCATGCTTTCTTTAATTTACTTGCAAGAATGTTGTGGGCAACCATATGAGAAGCTTTGCTAAAGTCAAGGTATATCACATCCACTGGTCTCCCTGCACCCACAGAGCCAGTTATCTCATCGTAGAAGGCAGACAGGTTGGTCAGGCATGACTTGCCCTTGGTGAATCCATACTGAATGTTCCTTATCACCACCTTCTCCTCCAAGTGCTTAGAAATTGCTTCCTGGGGACCTGCTCAATGATTTTTCCAGGGACTGAGGTGAGGCTGACTGGTCTGTAGTTCCCCGGATCCTCTTTCCCTTTCTTAAAGACAGACACTATATTTGCCCTTTCCCAATCATCCGAGTCCTTTTCTGACCAAAATCCATAAACTCTGGTATTAAGTCAGGGAACAATCCTGAGCTGTGATTCTAATCAAAATGAACTGATTTTAAAAAAAATATGATTACTTATTGCTTATAGTAGATTGTAAGGTCTTGAGAGAAGGGACCAATTTTTCTGTTCTGTATTAGTAGATCACCTAGCACAGTGTTGTGCCACTCTATATATCATTCATCCTCTGTGGTGTTGCAGTAATGTAAATGATAATCCTGTAGAGAGAAATATTATTTGAAATTATTCATTAAAATAACTCTAAATCACAAGTAAGCACAAGGAAAGCATAATCTATTCAATAGTTAAGTAATACATAGAAAAATGACAATTTGCATTTTTGTTATGAATTTGGATTCCTTCATTGGAAATTGTCTCCAGAAACTCATAATCTTAGTAGTTATATCAAGACATGATGCAACACAATGGCTCTGTATAAGAAAGGAATCAATTCACAATTTCCTGTCAGTCTTCCCATTCACTAGGCTTGGTACTAGGGAGGAGAAAGATTTTTGGGGGTTTTTTTTCCTTTGCTTTTTTTATTAGCCACATAGAATAGTGAGAGAACCAACCAGGAGATGTAGTGGGGTGGATGGAGAATGGAGGAAAAGAATACTGAAGTGAAAAAAGTCTTGACTACTTGCATACCAATTAGGAAACATGAGGGCACTATAATGCTTGGGGCTGCCTGCTGCCAGAAATAAAGCAGTCAAACCCTTCAAGTTGGCAGGTATGGAAGTCCTGCTGTTAGCACTAATGCGAAGTACATTAGTGTATTGTGTCAAGAAATCATGACTCTCTACACTTTACGATTAAAAATTAAAGGTAATATTTTCATTTCAAGGTGTATATTTAAAATTATTTTGCCATTCCTTTTCATAAAAGTTGGCTTCCATTCAAGATTCTCTCATATTTTCCCTCTTTTTAGCACCTGATACATAATATGGTACAGTAAGTGTGGGTGAAAAAAAGTTGGAATGCATAAGAGCAGCAGTGCATATTTTTAGCTGGATTAAAAACAAAAATAGATAACCTTAATTTGACTGGGCAGTATTCCTATTTAGTCTACTACAAAAAGTCTATAAAATTTCCTGTGTTTCTGATGAGAGCTGATCAGATGATTAATAGGGACTTTTCAAACCGAGTCCTTTTTATTATTTATAAGTAGTTCATAAACTGCTCAAGATTTATGGAGCTAGCTGACTCGGGTAAAAAGGCAATGGCTTCCAGGAAACTAAAATCATGTGATCCAGTTGTCCATAATATTTTTCTCTGCTGTTAGACCTCTGAACAGCAAAAAAGCCTTTGGCACAAATTAAAATTTTCTTAGGCCTTTAGGGAGCTGTAGTATTTTTGTTGTTTTCTTGTTATTCTTTCTTCATAAGTATTGGTGCTTTTATCTTACAAACAACATCCTGAATCTATTCCATCAACCAACTCTTGTTTGTCTGAAATTAAACCACTGAACTGACACAATTCTTTCTTTCATATTGTAGTGGATTCAGGGTTATTGGTAGCTCAAACAGTCCATAAGCACAGTTCATAAAGGGGTGTCACAGACCTGGGATCTCTTCCCAGACTCTGAGAAGGTGCTAGCACCACAGAGCCATTTTCCTTCTCTCTCTCTTATGTGAGTTCCCCCTTCTGGTCTTGGGGCTGCTGCCTTCAGCCTTGCAGGCCTGAGTCTTTTGTCAGACCCTGGCACAGTCCTTGGTCCAGTGTTGAAGGCACGAATAAGCAAGCACACTCACTCTCACCTCAAGCTCCCTTCCCTAGGAAACTTTAGCTTCCTGTGGCCAACTACTAAGCTGTGTCAGCTGCTCAGTCCTCCAAAGCAACCTGCAATCAAGCTTTATTTCCCAGGCTCCTACAACAGGGAAGGTGTAGGCTGATGTAAGCTTGTGCCAGCCAGCCAGCTTGCTACACATTTGATCTGCTTTGCTAGCATAAGGACTTAAATGAACCATTATTTTTCTGTAAGTCTTGCCTGAAATCTGGATAAGTCACTTCACATAGCTGAGCTATTTCATTGCACTGATTGTCTACAAATATTTCCAAATTGACACTAGAACTTTGTTTTTTTCCTGAATTGGGAAAACAAAAGGCAATGGTACTTTCATAGTCTCTTCCCACTGAATAAGCTTCATCCTCTTGATACAACAAAATAAGACCTTACTTATAGTCGATAACAGAGTTCAAAATATGTTTATGCATGCCCTTTGTTCACTGCTGAGAATCTTGGCCTTGGATACCCTTTCCTAGGAACATATACACTGCTGAGCTCCTTGCACTTTCTGAGTAATGCCACTTTTCCTATTGTGAATGGATATATCAAGAAAGATGCAAGCTAGAAGTTTGAAAGACTGTTCGATAATCAAGTAATGTCAGATCACATATATCCTCTGTCACATCCTTAATGATGGTGTTACTAAATGTTTTTTTTCTATTTCTGATCAATGTATATTACACACAGAAATTATTTACATGTTCTGATTTATTGTAGCTTTTGAGCTCACAACCATGAATTTGAAGGAAGTTTTGAAAGCTATAAACACAGGGTTCCTGATCCACATTACTTAAAACCCAACAGTGGTATCACAGAAGGGAAAAAGTGCCATAGCGTGAAAAGACAGAGGGGATATCTTTGATTTATTATCACAAGATTAGATAGCTGTTCACCACCTTTCCCTTTTCCATTAAATACAAAGACTTAAATTGCAAAAGTGACTAGTGATTTCTTCATACTTTCTCTTGGGCGGCCAACTGGAGATGTCATAAATGAGCTTTCTTTTTAGGATTTGCCAATAGTTCTGAATTTTCAGACCATTTTTAATGCATAAAAAGACCCAAGGTGGAAACATATATACAAATGTGGAGATTTTTAAAAATCTTTTTGCTGTGTTTATTCAGTTTGAAGATGAGAGTGTGAATAAGCTCATGAAGTAGCCCATTCCCCTGAGATTTCCAACTCTGTCTCCAGCCCACAGAGATATAACTAAATTTGGGGAAA
>NW_017729031.1:66045769-66059951 GCF_001723915.1 Gavialis gangeticus
CTCATGAAGTAGCCCATTCCCCTGAGATTTCCAACTCTGTCTCCAGCCCACAGAGATATAACTAAATTTGTGGAAAGTATTTTAATTTTAGATGCTTATACAAACCAATCCTTTTCGGATTTCTTCATTGGCAAATGTATAATATTATTTAAAACAGATAACAAGACCCAAAATATGAACAAAAGAAAGTAAGAAAAAGCAATGAGACAAATTTTGGTTGATATAAACTGCCAAGCAAATGACAGAGACAAATAAGGGATTTTCTTTTTTTGACAACCAAAAAGACAAGGGCTGTTCAAGAACCTTCTTCATTTTATCCTGGATCTGCTCTGTCCTATGCTTGCTGTGGGATTTCCCCTGGGAAAGTTGATGAAGGATATATTTTTTGTGAAAACCCAGTTTAAGCAGCAAAGTAGAAGACAAAGTGGAACTAACTTGAATTATTTTCCTCGCTCCTTGGTTTTATTGCTCTTTCCTAATAAACTGTTTAACTAAAGGGGAAGAAGGCAATTTTAATCTTAAACTGTTGTGTCTGAAGTTTCACCCTTAAATGTAAATTTAGATAATCCTAATCCAGAATAAGTGCCCCTATAGATAGTAGCAAACAGCCACATAAAAAAACATTCCAAAATAATATCTGTCTTTTCTTGGTCAGCAATATATTTTGCAATATATAAAGGAAAGATGGAAAAAGAATATATATCCACCATAACTCTTTCATTAATCTATGAGAATGTTATCTATGCTGTTGGAGAAATTTTATTATTTTCTTTCATCTTTGATTAAGAAGGAGGATTTCCTTAATAAAGAAGCTGCATAATAGCTGAGATTTATAAGAATAAATTGCACTGCATAGACATTTATTTAATAAAATGAGTTGTAAGGGTTGGAAAGGAAAGGAAATAACAGTAATTAAAAGTATTGAAACAGCCTGAGTTCATGAACCTGATTGAAAAAACAATATTTCCTCACTGGTTCAATAAAGTATAGGAAGTGTCACTAAGGATGGTTGCTGATTTATAAATAGTAGGGACTTTGATTTTACTGTTTATATATAGTATATGACTGAGCTCACATTTATTGGATTATTTTGACTCCATAGCATTACCATCCACCTTCATGTTCTAATTCAAAGCTAAAGCACTTCACAGCCTCCAACAGTCTGATCTGATTTAGCTTTTAGCAGAGTTTAAACCTTAAATAAACATTTGGCAATTTCAAATATTCAGAACTTTAAAAGTGCTGTAAAGATTTTTCTTAAATTTGATCTGCTATGTAGTTCTCATTGGTTTATAAAAATAAATCCAGTGTTTAACTCTTTTTTCCCCGTTTCTGGCTATTAAATGTTTAATTGTGTAACTTAATTTTCTCCTCTTCTTTTTTTAGCTCAAAGTTTATTTTGAGGTTTTTTTCCCCCTCCTCCCTCCCCAACCACTTTAAGAAAATGGACTTCCATAGTCTCTATTACAGTATTTGGTTAGAATCCAGCCCTCTCTGAGCTCCTGATCTAGCAGAGTACTTATATATAATTTTAATTTTATACACAAGTAGTAGTGGCATGTGAACAGGGTTGAAAGCTAGGGAATACCATAAAAAGATAAATAAAATGGTAACAAAAATGTAAATCATAGAATGGAGGGGGGTGGGGGAAAGGTAGAAGGAGGTAGAAGAGAACTGAGAGTTGAAAATAGGAAACAGATAACACCCAGGTTTCCAGAGTTGAGAGAGATTAATTTAACTACAAGAAAACAACTAAGGCCCTTGGCAGACATTACACTTAAGACATGATTATCCTGGTAATCAACTTACTACTAACTTGGCTACATGCTCAGGCAATTAATGGTGCCACAAAAAGGGAACCAGTCACAAAACCACAGGCAGCTGGTTTCCATTGCACCTTCATTTGAATGTATGCCAGGTTTAGGATCACACCAGGACTCCAGCAAACAGTCATCTTGCTCCAGACTGCATGGGGGCTCAAACCAGCCCCAGCACAGTCCTGGGAGCTGACAGACAATCAGCTGATTGTTGGCTGGATTGGTACCACACCAGGGCTCCCAGCAGTTACAGTGCAGTCTGTAGAGCCAACCAACAGTCAGCTGAATGTCAGTCACCTGTCCTTAACATGCCAGTGCAGGGGAGCCAGGAATCATGATCCTGGTCTGCCCCTGCACTGGCAAGTAGGGCATGATTGGGATCTGAGTTCAAAGTTATGCATCCTGCCATGCACTTGTGGCACGCCAGGAGGCACAGTTGTTTGGATTGGGGATCAGATCTCATTGCACCTTTTAAATAAATACTTCTCAGGAGCGTAAAGTTATGTCTCCGATTTAAAAGACACTACTGTGATAGTAGTAAAATAGGGCTAAAGGCTTGAAGGCTGTTAGATTCCACAGGAGGAAGACAAAATCCAATAAGAAGAATAATTGTAAGAAAACAATAACAGGTAGCTTGAGGTAAAAGGAGTACACGCCCAAGCACTGAAGAATTGGGACAAGAATTAGAGTTGGTCATATATTTTTTTTAAATGGCTAGAAATTCAAATGCAGCAGATAACTTTTGTTTTTGGGGATTTATTTTAATATTTTCTCCCCAGTTTTTAAGAACCTTTGGATGGAAATATTTCTGAAAAACATTATCAAAACCACTATTAAAATGGTTATGTGCAAGGGTTAATATGTGTGTAGTTGTGATGTAAGATTGTGGTATACACTGCACTTGGACTAAAGAGGCATCTTATTCTGCTGTAATCTTCACCTTCTGTGGACCCTAATCTTAAAGCAGTTACTATAGATTACTATATTAGAAGAGGGTGACTTTCACAAAGCTTTTCAGGAAAAAAAATGGATACAATGTATCTGCGTGCATCATCTCTTAAATTAATTTTTCAGGAAAAAAGCCACAACTTTAACACTGCTTGCCACTACTGTGAGCCTTTTCAGCTGTGGAGCTCACAGCCACAGGGGAGCACTTGGCCACACATTCAATTAATGGCATGATTAGAACAAGCTACAAAGTTATTAGGCATTTTTTGTGGAATAACTTTGTAGCTTATTGCTTGTTTTATTATGCCATTAATTGGTTGAATGTGTAGCTGGGTCACAACTTAAGACATGATTATGTGGTTAGTCATGCTTTAAGTGTAATGTGTAGAGGGGGCCTGATGCATCAGGCAGCAATCAAAAGTAGAACAATAAAAATAATATAATAAAGGAAGGGAACACAATGTCCAGACGCAAACTATTATTATCATTTATATTTGGAGGGAGGGGTAAAAAAATCTTAAAATGTTTAAGTATGCCACTAACTGTCCATATGTATACAACATAATTGTAGTAAAGATAGAACATGGAGGGACTAAAGGAGTAGCTAAATAGGGCTAAAGGTTTGAAGGCTGTCAAGATGCATATATAACTGTCACAGTTTGAACTGTACTACCTAGGAGAAATTCTCGATGTGGTTTAACTTATACAGAGCTAACATGTTGTGGTATGAAATAATTATTACTAATGAAGCAAAACACCTACCTGGCACTTGTAGGAAGTGTTTACTAAAAATCCAATTAGTGTGCAAACAAGACAGAAACACTCTCTTCTATATGTACCACAATAAACAATACTCTGTTTATTAGCCCAGTTTAAAGATAGATGCATCTCCCTGATTATGTAACAAGTACAGGAGAGTGCTGTGACAAACCACTAACCCCACTTCTCATCTACAAGGAACAGACTAGGAATGAACCCTGAGACAATTGGTCATCCCCATAAACCTTACTTCAACCTGATCTCAATCTAGACCTTGCAGCTCCAAGAGGGGAAACTTCCCCAGCCCTGGCACTCTTGACTTGCATAAAATGACAAGTTCCTCTTTTCTGAAAAGTCTGACGCTATCAATTGCTCTGAAAGTCACTTTCATGACAGTCAATTAGCAAAGTAAATTAAGGAAAAGATTTATTACACAAGAAATAGATTATGCAAGCATTAGTAACCACATGGGACATGTAGGATGGATTGAGCCATGGGGGAAGGCTTCTCCAGCCCTTGCACAATCCTGGGATGACCCAGGTTTCTTCAGTGGCAGGGAGTATTGGTGCTGCTGCCTGAACAGCCCATGGACTCTCCCAGAGTGTTCAAGCAGTGACAGCAAAGTCCACACATGATTTCCTGATGGCTTGCTTGTGCACAAGGTATCTGGGAGCCAGTGCTCTTCCCCATTCTCCTTGGAGGAGAGGGAAGCTGGATACTGAGGTTCTGCAGGATCCTAGGGAAGTATACAGGTATTCAAGCTAGTATAAGAGGAGAGGTTTTTTTCCTGGTTAAAAGTGATTTCCTACTTTTTTGTGGAAAAGCTATTCTGTTTTGGAAAAAAAGCAAAACAAAACCAGAATACTTCAATGTGTGTATGCTAGTGTTTTATGCCTGTAGAAAAGCATATTTTCCTATACAAATGTGAAACCTGTTGACAGCCAAGATAAGTTTTTCCTAACAGGCACCTTAAAGAAAGACCCTCCTATCTTTTTGTCTATACAGTCTTCAGGAGCAAGCGTTTTCCAGAACTTTCCTTGTCCTTCCTAATGATCTGGATTTCCCTTGACAATTGTTATTACCTTGAAATACCCTCACCATTGAGGTTATTATCTCACTTTCTTGCTTACTTGATATAGGCAAAGCTATCAGACTTTGGCCTACTCCTTGTTTTGATAGACATCCAAGTATCCTCTCTGGAATGGGGACAGTCATTGTCGCACATGTGTGTGGCAGGGGGAAACTGTTGTTTAACACCAAGGGACTCGCAGCCAATCTTTCAGTCATCTTACAAAATTGTAGACAGGTATTCAGGTTGTAGCCATATTGGTCTAGAGTCAAAAGGAGTCAAAAGTCATGGCAGAGGCAATATCATTTATTAGACCAACTAGATATTTGCAAAAAACAATTCTTTATTTGCAAGCTTTCAGGCACAGGCATCCTTCATCAGGCATAGGAGATTGCAAAGATTGTAAAAGTTCTCCTAGGTAGAAATGAAAATACATATTTCACAGGAGAACTGCAGGTGTGGTAAAGTCTCCTGTTTGGAACAGTTCATTTTATGAAGCCTAGCCTCTGTGTGGGTTCCCAGCTTCCCAAAGAACATGGGAAGGAGAAACACCAGGGAAATGCTCCAGAGCACTGGGGCAGAAGTGGATGACTTGGTAAGGGCTAGTCATGTCTCTTACTCCCTTGGTAGAAGCACAGACTGTGGTGGAGTGGCAAGCAAAGCTGACACAACCCCAGCCACACCTTAGAAGCATGTGCTCAGTGTATATAGGCAGGAACACCACAGCTTCCGGTGTAACCAGAAGCCCAACACCGGCTGGAAAGGACAGTTGGCACAGTGGAGAGATGGCTGATAGGGGAAGCAGGGCTGAGGAGACTGTACA
Source organism: Gavialis gangeticus (assembly GCF_001723915.1). Classification (NCBI taxonomy): domain Eukaryota; kingdom Metazoa; phylum Chordata; order Crocodylia; family Gavialidae; genus Gavialis; species Gavialis gangeticus. The sequence continues at coordinate 66,051,186 of NW_017729031.1, forward strand.
AGCCCTCTGTCCTGTGAGCGTTCCCTACACTGGACAGAGAGAACACTGGAAGCCCGGGCACTCAGAGGAGTGCCCAGGAGTAGGAGCTACCAACAGGGACCCACCATGGAAGGAGTAATAGAAAAGGAGACTTATCTCAAGGTGCAAGATGATACTACAGTACCTGAGGGAGCTCCAACCATGAGTTAAGGAACACAGAGGTTCCAAGCACTTTACATTCTTGATTATTGTTTTGTTATTAATCTTATTGGACCATTGAATGATGGGAAGCATCCTGTATAAATATGTACCCAGGACCTTCGGGTGGACCTGACTGCTTATTAGGTAGTAGCGGATTTGTTTGTTTTCTTCTTCATTTCCATTTAGTTTACTCTCTCTGGAATATTTGGTTGGTATGTAGATGGGCTAAGGAGAGGCAGGAGCCCCTTAAAAATAATCCAGAGTCCCACATGTATAGTCCCAGAACCATCAGGAGCCTTCTGCTTATTCAATAATATCAAGACTTGGCAGGTGAGAACAAAAGCCTAGTGCACAAGCATGGGTACTTGTTGAGGCCAAGCTGTCATCAAAGAAAGTCAAGTTTGTGGAGAGCTCTGGTTCTTGCACCTGGAGGTATTGGAGGTATTTGCAGCATCAGATACAATCAGAAAAAAGTTGGAAAAGTCCTTTTACCTCAAAGTTGCCTAGTGGTAAGCACAATATAGTTTTAATAGATTTCATAGACATGGAGCTGCAAGGTCTGGACTGAGATCAAGTTGAAGTAAGGTTTATGGACCTCACTGGAAGGGATCATTGGGTCCAGCCCCCTGCCAAGGGACAGGAAGTCAGCTGGGGTTAGATAGCCCCAGAAAGATAAGCATCCAATCATTTCTTAAAGGTATCCAGAGTGGGTGTTTGCACCACTTCTGGCGAGAGTCTATTTCAGACTCTGGAGACTCGGCCGGTAAAGAAGTTTTTCCTTATGTCCTGTCTAAAATGGTCTGCCAGCCATTTGTGACTGTTAGACCTTGTCTTCCAATTGGGGTGCCCTGCCAAACAGACATTCTCCCAATTCCTGATGCACACCCATTATAGACTTATAGGCGGCCACCAAGTCACCCCTGAGCCTTCATTTCTCCAGGCTGAATAGTTCCATGCCTCTCAGCATCTCCTCATAAGGCCTGTTGTTTTGACCTCTAATCATGCACATGGCTCTCCTCTGGATATTCTCAAGCTTCTCCACATTCTTTCTGAAATGTGGAGCCCAGAATTGGATGCAGTACTCCAGCTGCAGCCTCACCAAGGCTGAGTAAAGTGGCAGGATGACTTCTTGGCTCTTGCTTGAGATGCATCAGTAGATGCAAGCCAGTTTTATTTGCTTTGCCAGCTGTGGCATTGAATTGGTTGATCATGTTCATCTTGTGGTCAATTATGACCCCTAAGTCCCTTTCAACTGTGGTGCTAGTAAGTGTTGCACTGCTGAGCCTATAAGTATGATGTTGGATTTTTTGCCTGAGGTGAAGCACGTTGCATTCCTTTGTGTTGAATGTAATCAGGTTTTGATCCGCCTACCTTGTGACCCTGTCAAGGTTGGCCTGAATTGCCAGCATATCCTCTAGTGTGACCACACTTCCCAGATGATACCAAATTATAGGGAAGTTAGCCAGTCCACGTCTAACACCTGAATCCAGATCATTATTTATAATAAAGAGTACTGGTATGAGTACTGAGCCATAGGGGAGCACCGCTGGTCACCATGTGCCATAGTGACTCAGTTCCATTGACTGTCACTCTCTGTGTCTGACCACAGAGCCAGTTCCCCAGCCACCGGGCTGTAAGGTTATTGAGGCCACAGTTCCCCAATTTTACCCTAAGGACATTATGGGAGACCAAGTGAAAGGCTTTTTTGAAATTCTACATATATGACATCATCCTCTTCTAATTTGTTCAGGTGATGCATCACCTGGTCATAGAAGGAAATGAGGTTGGTCAGGCAAGACCTAACCACAAGAAAGCCACGTTGGCTCTCTCTCATAATGTTGCCTTGGGTTAGCTTGTTGTTGATGGTTTCTTTGATTTTTTTTCTAAGATCTTTCCATGGATTGATATCAAATTGATTGGTATGTAGTTCCCTCAATATTCCTTCCTTCCATTCTTGAAGATAGGCACCATGTTGGCCCTCTTCCAATCTTCAGGAACCTCTCAAATGCTATGAGTTCTCAAATATCCTTGCCATTAGTCGTGCTATGATGCCAGCCAACTCTTTTAGCCCTCTTGGGTACATTTTATCTGAGCCAGCTGACTTGTAGATGCCCAGCCTGTCAAGCTCTTACCTCATGAGATATTTGCCAATTATAGATGTGATTGCCCTTACCCCGGTAATCCTGTATCCTGTCAGGCAGAGTGATCCCCTTGGGCTGGTGGAAAACTGTTGCAAAGTAATTGTTGAGATTAGCTTTTTCCTGAGTGTTGCTTGTCAGCTACCCCGTCTGGTTCAGCAAGGATCTGATGTTGCCCTTCCCCCCTCCCCCCCACAACTTCCCCTGTATTTGAAGAAGGAATTTTTATGGTCCCTGATTACTGTAGCCAATTTGAGTTTGGTTTCAGCCTTGGCTTTTCTGGTCAGCTCCCTACAGGTGCAGGCCAGTGCTGCATAACTGTCCCTTGTGGTAGTTCTCAACTTCTATCCCTTATAAGCTGCTGTTTTCAGATTGACGAGGTCCATGAGTTCCCTATTGAGCCAAGGGGGTCTCCCAGGCCTTTTGCTACCTTTCCTATGGGCTGGAGTGGACTTCCCTTGTTCTTTTAGAATCATGCCCTTAAGGAGTGACCACTTGTCATAGAGTCCCCTCCCTGTCAGATCATGGTCTCAGGGCCTCAACAGCCAACCTTCTGAGCTTGTGAAAGTCAGACTTCCTAAAGACAAGGATTTCTGCATTGCTGACTGCTTTGCCAGCTTTGCAGTAGATAAAGTGATCAACTTGTGATCACTGTTACCAAGCTTCCCTTTGTTCCTCAGGTTGCTGACTAGATCATCCCCTTTAGCTAGTATCAGATCCAGCAGTGCCTTACCTCTTGCCAGCCTGTAGACTTCTTGAGTCAAATAGAGCTTGCCAATGCAATTGAGGAAATTTCTTGACCAATCAGATTTGGCTGAATGTTTTTTCTATGAGACGTCAGAGTGGTTGAAGTCACCCATGACAACCATACCCAGAGACCATGCAACATCTGCCATTTCCATAGGAAATTTGTGGTCAAGCTCTTCCTCATTAGGAGATGTGTAAAAGATTCCTACAGTTATATCCCCTTCACCACATTCTCCCTGTACTCTAACCCAGAGGGTCTCAAGTCACCCTCCTTACGTGCCAATCTGTGGAATTGTATTTCCTTCTGGTTATGATGTTTCATGTTTCACAGAAGAGTGGGAAGATAGAATGCTCTTCTGGGCAGGAATCTCTTTTGTGGAGAGGTACCTCTGTGCTCTGTTCAAATGCAAATTATCTCAAAGGCAGGAGCAAGGTCTCAGGTTTCAGGTGGTAAATTTTGCTTCCTTCTTGTAAAATTATTAAGTTTTAATTTTAAAAAATGGCTAAATTTGATATCTTTCATGTGCCAGTTATTCAGGTTGTAGACATATTGGTCTAGAGGCAAAATGAACCAAAACTTGTGGCAGAGGTGATATCTTTTATTAGACCAGCTAAATATTTGCAACAACAACAAAAAAAATTCTTTATTTCAAGACAGGCACCCTTCATCAGGTATAGGAGATTGCTAAAATTAAAGACATGTATTCATACCAAACTGGGTTCATGTAAAAATGATAAAACTGCACATTGCTTAACATTAGGTCTAAATAGATAAATCTAAATAAATAAATCAGTTAATTTTATTTGGAAACCCTGCCCCTCCCCTGCCCAACCCCCTACCCCCAAACTATGCAAGACAAGGTGAATCCCCAAATCATCCTGGCTTTTGGGTGAAATCATGACAAATGCAGTTAAAATCTCACGTTTGATTCTTAAATCAAATATATATACATGTGAGCATGCATGCATGTATATGGGTGTGACAGCTGAAAATTATGTCTGTGATAAAGGTGCTTGCTGAAGGCTCTATGAAGATTATACCAAGTGTTTTTCTGTCATTTGTTTAGCTATTAAGCTATATGTTGTTGCTAAGACCCTAATTAAAGTTTAAGATGTAGTAAGGCCTTGTATGAAGTAAGGCCTACTAAATTTAGCAAAGCCTTATAGAAGTAGTGATGGTGGGCCTGGTGGCATAGTTTAAATTAACCTTATCAGAAGAATGTAAGGCTTGTACTGCTATTGGTCAGTCTAAGGACAGTTGAAGTAAAAAGAATCTGAATGGCTGTGAGTGATCAGCAGAGCTCAGAAGTTATAAATTGGCTGGCACATCCAGAAATCATTCAGAAGGAAGTTACAGCTCTGTGAAAAGAACTACTAATTAGCTGTTGACCTGGATCAGGGGGCCCGTGGATCTCAGGGAATCCAAGGACTGAATACCAGGGTCCTTCCTAGTACCTCTCGGTACAGGGCTGATCAGGGATGCCTGATAAGTTGATAAGTTGGCGACATGAATTATTATTGTCTGTCATTATCTGTCTTGGTATACTATGCATAGCTGTGCTTTTGGTAAGTCAATAAACCTTTCTTACCTTTCTACCCCCTGACCACACTCTCAATCAATCCTGATCCTTCCGCTGGCGGCTGGAACATATGGGATTTTTCAAATCAAGCAGTCTTCTCTGTAGGTTTAGATTACTGTCCCTATGTTTAGAAGTGCCTGAATCCAGTCTTGCAAGAAGTTCTGTATATCTCTAACTAGGAAATATCCCAGGTTCATTTGCAGGAAATCAAACTGTTTTGTAGTCTCATCTTAGACATAGCATTCTTTCAGCATTTTCATTATTCCAGCAATGCAAAACCTACACTTGTTGCTGACATTATTATGGTTGCTATAGTAAGATTTGCTGGTGGGAAGGGAATTGCTCCAACCCGAACTACATAGATTCTGGTTATGTAAGTCTTATCTGCTTGTTTAATATACATGACAGGCCTGGAATAGCTAAATCATTGGTTTTGAGATTAAACTTGTAAAAACTACATGTATATGTCTGCATACAACTATGATGTATATGTACAACCAGAGTAAACACTGGCTGGTAGAAAATTTGTGTGTTGTACGTAACAATTTTTTATTTAAATGCTGCACTGAGCCAAAACAAAGGGACACAAAAAGGTATCGCCAACATTTATGCCTTCAACTATAATAACAGGTTCTTATCTATGAAGCCAGTAACTAAAAAGTAATAATGTATGATGTATATGTACTTATTTATATTAATAAGGATAGAAAAGGAAATGGGCATCTACCCACAGAAAACTGTTATAGTTGGAAGGACAAATTCTACTCTGACTTCATACTGATGTAAATGCAGATTAACACCACTGAGCTCAAGAAAGCTGGAAGGGATTTGCAGTGGTGTTGGGTACAGATTTTCTACCTTGTGTATTGTATGTACCTATGTTTTTACATAAAATTTAGATCATGGTGCTTTGCAAATTCAATCAAAAACTACAATTCTTAGGGAACCTCACCCCATCTAATCCAATTATTTTACAATTCCATTTTTCATACAGATGGGGACTTCTGGGAGGACAGGTTTGTACATTTTCCTCTTCCTAATATAGCAGGGCCTTCTGTTGCACCTACAGACATCTAGAATAACAACTCCCGTACAGACTTCTCCTACAAAAATATCCCACATTCATTCATAAGCTTTTTAAAAATCTAATATGTTAAAGATTTACAGTGTTTTTAAACCGTTGCCTTTTCTTTTCAAGTCATGCCGTGTAGGTATATCTGAAAGCCATAATAACAATATTTGCAGTAAAATATAAAGACCAGAGAGCAGTTGGGGTTCTTTTAAAGAAGGCTTTTAACGCCACTTTTTGCACAGATGCCACAACATGATACTTTTGTCTCGCAGCCAGATGCAGCCAAGATGTCTGTTCTGATGAGATTGGTATAAAGGAAATGATTTGTCCAAAAGAGGACAGAACTTTTAATTATAGTAGAGGAATGTGTACCATTATAATTAAGGCTTTATTAACATTTTCCATTAGAACCATTATTTTTATAAATTTAGACACCTTTACACAAACTTCATGTAGATTGCTCAGTAATTTGGAATAAAAAAAATCACAATCTTTTGGAAAATATTTTTAAAGCAGTGTAACTACATGAGAGGTTTATAATACTATGTCAATGGTTTGAGAGAGTTATTTTATTAAATCATAGATATCTTTGAAGAAACAGATTTGTTATACCATCCAGACCATCTCCTAGCAAGTTCAGAATAAGACAAAAAGTACAAATTCCTATGTTTTGCAAATTTAACATGTCCCAAGAACAGTGAGGTACTACTGTTTTGCTTCATATAATTCTAAATGTGCCATTTGAATAGGATATCAGCACTTCTTTTGGAAGATAAGTTAACAGTTTGGTAAAGTTCTTTGTCAAGAATTCTTCTTCATGTTCCACTTAATTTTTCTCTTTGTTTCTTTCCATCCACAACCCTATAGTACTTATGTGCCCTTGAATAATCCTGAATAATTCCTCTTTTATGGTGCTGAGATTACTAATGTTTTTCACATATTTGTCCACTGATGTGATCCCCTCTTTTTTTTTTATTCTTTGGCAAAATGCCTACCAAAAAACAAAACAAAATAGCAACAACAACAACCCCCCTCCCCCACCAACAAAACTGTTTTTATCATTTCTTAAGTAAGCAATCATTCTTGTAGACCTGCTATGATGTTGTGAAAGGTATGGAACATAACCTCCAGAAAGTTATTGACATTTCTAAAGTGGTTAATCATTGAAACAAGATACACTGTATATTTTTGTGTGGGCAGCCTAACTGGTTGCTTCCAAAAGATGAAAATTGAGTGGACTACAGAGTGAACACTAAAACAAATCTTCTATGTTGTACCTCCAGAAAATGCAGAAAAGTCTGCATTGGGGTTCAAATAACATGACCTGGGCATCTCCTGATGACTAAGAGATTTGACCATTAAGCCTGTGTGAATAGGGAAGTATTTGATTCAGATTTGGCCGATTCGGAGGACAGCGATTCATTTTGGCAGAATCAGCTTTGGAAGATTCAGCACTGATTCAGAAAGATTCGGTGATTCAGATCAACCGGGGAGAGGCAGGCACAGGAGGGGGGCTTCTCTGGCTATGCCTGCCTCTCTGTGGATGGGGAGAAGCCCCCATGGCTACCCACCCCAGCCCCATCCACCGCCCGGCCCTAGCCTAGTCCTGGCCCTTATAAAAAGAAAAAAAAACAACCCTGCACTCACTGCAGCGGTGGCAATTGCGGCCTTGGAGGGCTTGTGGCAGAGCCCCCCTGCACAGCACAGGGCAGCAGAGGCCAGCAGGTATCACCTTCCCCCACTTGTCATCCATGTGGCAGCTACCCCATGACGCAGGTGCAGTGTGGTTCAGCAGGGCACTGTGCAGTGTCTGGGAGCTGGGGCCACTGGGGTTGACACTGCTGGGCTCCAGCTGACACATGGAGCTTCCCCAGCTTCCAGGCAGCATGTGGTGCTCTGCCGAGCTGTATTGCACCTGTGCCATGGGGCAGCTGCCACATGGGTACCAAGCGGGGGTGGGGGGAGCGATCCCCGCTGCCCCGCATTGTGCAGGGTGGCTCTGCCATGAGTCCTCAGAGGCCCTGATCCCTGCTGCCAGAGCCAGTTAGTACAGGGCTTTTTTTCTTTTCTTTTTTCTTTTTTAAGTGCTGGGAGGCTAGGCTGGGTGGGAAATGGGGCCAGGCAGGACAGGCATGGGGGCCTCTCCTGTGGCTCCTCTGGCTATGCCTGCCTCTGCCCTGGTGGCGGGAACCACAGGGGCTATGCCCTGCTGCTGCTTGCCCAGCTGGTATGGGGGCAAAGTACGCACAATGCAGACGTGGCTCACTCCAGGCGGCAGCAGGGCATAGTCCCTGCTCCCAGTGCTGCCATGCCCACATAAGCACTGGGAGCGGGGATCTGGGATGTGGGCATGAGAGCAGGGGCTCTGCTTTGCTGCCGCTTGCCCCCTTCTACCCAGAGCAAGCCATGCCCATATCCTGGCCCCCACAGCCTGGCTGGGCAAGCGGCAGCAGGGCAGAGCCCCTGCTTCCAGCACTGCTGTGCCTGCATCCCGCAGCCCCTTCCCCCCCTCCCTGAGTACTGCGCACCTCCACCCAAGCTGGGCAGCTTGTGCCATCCCCAATCCCTCCCACCCCCATGCCCCTTTCTTCCTCCGTTCTCCAACCCCAACAGACTTACCAGCTGGAGGTACCTGTCAGCTGCCTGTTTAGTCTATGACCAAACCTCCAAATCTGCCAAATCTTTTCTAAATTTATTTCCAAATCGATTCAGATGCTTCAAATCAATTTGGAGCTTTTACTTGGTCTCCTGATTTGATTCAGATTCATTCCCCTAATGGGGCCGAATCTCCTCTGAATTGAGTCAGCTGCTGAAGCTTCAGACAGCCCTGCTGACCACCAGTGAGGCATAAAATATTGCTGGCTGAAATCTAAGACATTTGATTTGAGAGGGTTTTTTTTTTTTTTCAGTTTTGCTCTGAATCAGACTAAAAGCAAAATTAACCAGATTTCTCAAATACTAGAAAACACAAATTGTTGGGATTATTCATATCCTTCTAGGGGACTCCACGCTCACCGAGTCCCGTGCCAGCTGACAAAGTCAAGCCAAC
>NW_017729031.1:66059962-66060907 GCF_001723915.1 Gavialis gangeticus
TCCGACCCTAGAAACTATGAAACTATGAAACTATGAACCCAGGCTATTCTCTGGGGTTTCTGATTTACCAAAAGTTGGATACTCCAATGTGTTTAGGATGAAATATTTTGCATGACATGAGTCATCAGTTTTGTTTTGTTTTTTGGGGGGGAGGTGTTTTGTTTTGGTTTTGACAATTTTTTTCCTTGGAAAATCAGTTAATTCTGAAGAATTTGAGTCAAAAAGGTCATTGGTCTTATTCAGAGAAAGGGGACACTGATGGTTAAAGTGAGGATAATAACAATAATACTTAGAAGGTAATAATTTTTCCCCCTCCCTTCCCCTCTGTGCTAAGCAGCATGTCCCCTCCCCTTCCATTCTCAGCCCTGCCTGCCACTGCTGCTGTTTCTGACTGGCAAATGGGTGGGGAGAGCTTCAGAGCCACTCTTGTGCCACTCCAGCTAGAATTTTCAGGGAATTGAGCTCAGCTGGGGATAGTGGCCACAGCATGTGAGTTCCCTATCTCTTCCCAGTTCCACCAGGTGTTCCCTGCCAGCACAGGAATACGTGTGGGGAGGAGCCAACCTTCCCATGATTTCCAAATCGATTCAGATGCTTCAAATCAATTTAGAGTTTTTTCTTGGTCTCCTGATTTGATTCAGATTCTGCAATCCCTAGCTGAATCCAGCTGTTCTGCAACCATGTTGGAGTGGGGCTCTGGAGCTCCTCCTATTCATAGATAAGCTAAGGACAAAGTTGTCACAGCCCCAGAGCTGGTGAGCCAAGCTCACGGTCGTGGTCACGGTGGGGCGGCCGGGTGGTGGCAATTAGAGCGGACAGGCGGGAGTTTTTTGGCAATGGAGTACTGAGCGGCACAGAAGCGTGATGGTTTCTTAAACAAGAGAGTTTATTCAACTTACGCTTTTGAGGCGTAGGCAACGTAATTCTTCAGTTACAGTGGTGTGA
>NW_017729031.1:66061147-66076382 GCF_001723915.1 Gavialis gangeticus
TCTCCCCCCGAGGGAGGGGCTCCTTAACCTTTTATAACAATTTGGTGGCCAATTAGAATGTGTCCCTCAAAGAACTTTCTAGCCGAATGACATCATGCTCTTAGCTGACTGAGCATGTGTGAGCCTGAGCTCTCCACTGTTACCAAGCATGGGCAGGGCTGAAAAGTAGGTCAGCCTGACTGACAGCTCTTGGGGTCACCCAGGGGACACATGCTGGGTGAGCCCAATGGAAAATTCCATGAGCCTGTCTTGCGCCTGTCTTGCGCATGTCAGCTTTAATTCTCTCTGTATTGGCGGCATTCAATCAAAATTTTCCTTGACAAACGTCAGCGGTGGGTGGGGGAGGTCTGGAATGGGAGGAAAGGGGACATGCTGCTGAGCATGGAGGGGAACAGAGAGGATGCTGAGAGTGTGGGGAGGGCTAGAGAGATTCTTACTCCATTTGAAGTCTTGAAAAAAGTGCCCAGATACTGCTGCACTGATATAGTCTTCCTGTCTTGGTTATAGAGGAGGGATGGCTAGGAGCATTGGATGCAACCACCTGTACAGCACTAGTTGCTGTTTCTGCATCTCCGTTTGCAAAATCCTGGGTCCACCACTTAACATGTACTAAATGGACTAACTATCCTTGACTATGAAAGATTATATAGAACTTGACCAATAGGAAAAACAAGCCTTTTGATAAAATGACACTCTAGAAAAAATTGTTACTGGTGGACTGGATTTTAATTGGTTGACAATAAGTGTATTATCTGAGGTGTTAGAACTTGGTTCATAAGGAAAATTATGTTATCTTTCAACTGACAAATCAAGATTATAAAGAAAACAGTTATTTTTAATGTGGTGGGAGGGAAATTTAAGACCACAGCTCATTAGAAAAATAAGCGTTTCTCTGTACTACCATTGGCAGCTGGGTTTGTAACCAATTAGTAGCATGACTGGCTTTAATATACACATACCATGGTAACTATGGCCAACTAATAGTGTTTTGTCCCTTACAAAGATATAGTGTATCATGTGGCTGATTTGTATGTAGCATATCCCAGTTAAACTATGTGACATAATGGTGTGAAGAATGAGTGCGCTACATGCTTCTCCCTCTCTGTCTGCTAACAAACATCCAATACTTTTCTCTTCTTGCCAAGGAGACTTGTCAGATTTAAAGGCTACTCTGTATCTGGGTGAATGCAGGAACTGCTAAAAATGTGGCTCTAGAGAAATATAACTTCTGTTGAAATGACATTTATTGTTTGGGGAAAATATTCTTTCTTCTTGGTAGCAGGATTTATACAGTGGTCATGCTCCTTAGGGCAAAGCTTCTGCTGAATTCAATGGGTGGAATGAATGCTCAATCCTGAATACCCTGGCTCTGTTCCACCATGGCACATGAGGATATATTTAACCTTTAGGGTCTGATATTGATTTACACTAAGACAGCCCTGTATCTGCATTAAGGGCCTTAAAATAAGTAGTAATGTAAATTATCTCTTTAGAGAATGGGAATCATGCTTTTCACACTCAGGGAGGCTTCAGTGGGATGATATAAGAAAATATCCAGGGTAAGGATGATGGAATCTGGCCTATTATTTGTTCAAAAAATATATATTAGGTGTTTGGGGGCTAGGGGGCAGGGGTTACTTTTTTTTTTTTTTGCTCGAGTTAGCTTTTCATCAATGCTTACATACTCACTGAACCCCCCCCGCAATACAGTAAATATGGGAATAAGGGTCTGATTACATCAGAAATAGGGTCCATACTATGCCTAAACACTAGAGATGCTTTCACAGTACTTAGGCTCTTTTGTGCTTTTTGTCCATGGAAGCTACTACTTGTTTCTTTGGCTGTTGTACTTACCCAGCACTCTATTATCAAATAAAATCACCATGGAAAGTTCTCTTGTAAGACAGATACGATTGGAATCCCCAGGAAGACTCAAAAGGTCAGATAATCTCTTTTGTAACATTAATACAAGATGTCTATAAAAAACCCAGTTGCATTAAGCTGTTCAGTACACTATTTGCTGAAAGGTATTCCCAGGTTATATATTTAAAATATGAGTTAGGCATTCAAATATCTTCTATAAAGTTGATTATGAACCTAAAACACAGAAAATGATTTCAGTATCAAAGGGATCAATTAATATCATTCATTAGCAGTGGTAGGATTTGATTGCTGTAGAAACTATGGTTTTCCACTGGCAACAGGCTTCAGCAAAAGTTTGCGATGATATTTGTACTCCATCTGCTTTTTTGTACCATCAGAAAACTGCTGCCTAGTCCAACACAGAAACTGTTGCTAAGACTGATTTCTAAACTGTATCATTTGTTTTGAAAATAAGAATGATGATTACATTATACAGAAATGTATAAATATTTGCATTTTATAATTGTTTAGAAGGAGATTAGGAGAGCTGAATCACAACACAGACCTTTTTTTTCCTTTGAAATACAGCAGAATTTTAACTAGCTTTATTTACCCTACTTAATGAATGACATATGAGCCCTCATCACACTTCTGTTTTTATTTTATTTTCCTACAGTGAAACAAACTTTATACCAAGGCTTTTAAATAACCTAAAATCTAATATTGGGCTCACACTCGGGTAGGATTAAAAGATAATTTAATCAAAAAGAGGATTCTAATCCTACTCTGAACTGAACTTGAATATAGGCCCTGTGGAGAAAATAGTATCTGACTTTTAAAGTATTAATTGAAAAAAATAGTTTATTTAGGGATTTCTATGTGTGTATGAGAGAAAAGGCAAGGTAATTTCCTTGCCTGCAGAGTTTTCAAAGTTTATATATATATATAAATGCTGTGCTAAAAGGATCATTCGGTTTTACTTGCTGGATAGATCCGTGTTGACCACTAGTGGTAGCACTCATCCCAAGAGACATAATCATTCAAGAAGAGCATTTATGTATTTGTGTAAAATAAAGTATGCAATTACTATGTATTCCTAGATGATGCACACACCTTATTTCCAAAAAACAGGTCTCCAAAATTAGAGGGTGTGCGTGAAGCAAGGAAGATCAAGTAACAAGGAAGCTGATTTTTCTGCACTGGAAATGAAACATGTAAAAAGCTACCATATAATGGCTACCATGAACTGTGGTTCTCTCCCAGTCCAGGAGGGCACAGCAGAGTGTACCTTTCAAGGTCACAGTTTGCTTTAACCCTGTTATGGACACTGAGTAGTGATGGCTAGAAAATGTTATTTTGACATTTGCTTTTGAGAACTGGCTTGTAGGTAAATTAAATATGAATTAGAACAATGGTTCAGGGTAATGGCAAGGGTTAATTGCTTTCTTAAAGGCCTGTTTGTGCCTTCAAGCCCCACTGTGTCTGATGCAGGCAAGAAGCAAGCAGACACAGGCTGGGAAATTAAAGACATGTACCACACTGTTCCATAGCATGAGATAAACACACACTGCTGTGTTTGCCAGGTCACACTGCCCAAATGCAGGCCCTTGGGATTTCCAGCTTTGGTAGATGGAGCAAATTAGGAGAAACTGGAAAGAACCACATTAGGATGTGTGCATGTGATGGGTTTGTGAAACGGGAATATGTTGACAGGATGGAACATGGATAATATGATGACCACAGAGAGACCAATCAGCAATGCACAAAGATAAAGTCATCACAGAGGGAAAAAGAATACAAAAAGAGATTTCAGAGCAGCAAAGGGTCCCTGAGAGGGTTATTTGAGGGCACATGACCAACGCATGTCACACACCCCAAAGGGGGGGTGGGGGAGCCTCGGCCTCTAACTTCCAGGCTGCTGACATCTGACATTCAAGAGAGAACCTCAAAGTGAAGCTTGTGTAGTGGCCAGATCCACTTTGACTCTGTGCAGCTCTAGGACTCATAGATATAGAACTGTTTTGCATTATTCTTATCTGATGTTACTGTGTATCAATAAAATTCAGCTATTATTGTAAAGAGAAGTCGTGGTCAGTCTAAGGGTTTGGGTCCACCTGAAACAAAGTATCTGGGTCATAAATCAAGTACCAACAAGTAGTAGAAATGTAGTTCAGAAACTGTAGCTACCAACTGCATGATGCTGAGAAGTGGGCTCCCAGGACCAACGTTTTAAGCCCATGTTGTGACAGTTAAGATTCTGGAAAAATCTGTTTTTCTTCATTCTTTCTTACCAAAATAAGGTACAGGTATTATTTGGGGGCATATGGTATGACAGTAAATCCAATAAGTATTCTTATGAAATAGAACTAATATGTAATATTAAGTATCTTGGCTATAAAGCTATAAGCTCTGGCAAAACTGGAATGTAAATCATGATAGTTATATTTAGGTGGCATCAAACACTGTATCCACAATCTGGCTTCCTGTTTGGTGAATCAAAGACTTTGGCTGAAGCCATATGCTCTTGGCATCCATTAAAAAAGCACTGAAAGAGTAAATTTAAGATTTGAATAATTTCTTTTAGAGTGTAACTACAATATTCAGTTTCCTAAACTTGATTCCATACTTGCAGTATGATGCACTTAGGTATCACATTTCATATGACTAAATTCCTTGTTTTTATTTTCTTGTCCATCTCTCTCTCTCTCCCCTAAATGAATTGCATTCTAAAGTCTAGCATTTAGCTTAACAAAAATATATATACCCTTGTAATTCTCTTGTCCTACAAATTGTTATCATTGATGTCAGCTGCTTGACTCATACTTAACTTGTTCTTCTTATCTGGGTTTTTTAAATCTTAAAGTTGAAATAATTGATGTTATTGATCTACTGGGCTACTTCAATGCTCCACTGTGTAATTGCAGAAGTGGTTACAAAAATATGTTTTCATGGTACTGGTGTTTTTCAAACTTTAGGTTAAGACCCATATGATACAAACACTAATAATTCTTTTTGTAAGATTAAGTAACAAGGAGATAAGGCCCTATCTTTGTCATATGTCAGCTAACATAATCGTTGTGACAGTTTTCCCTCTGTTGATATCCATGATTATTCCCATTTCCATCTTAAAATGAATTTTAGGAAGTAGGCTGAGACATTATTGGGTAATTTAGGGTTTTAAGCCCATTGTAAAAGTCTGGTGATGGTAAATATAAATATAACAAAAAAATGTTCAGCTGTGCTATCTAGTGCCAAGTCTGAGAGAGAGAAATGTTTAAGTATCATTCCAGTCAAAATGTAAAATTTTTCTGGTTTTGTTTGACACATTGTATTTGAGATTTCAGTAGGATAGAAGATCTTCTAAATAATTTATCATAAATCCTGGATTCCAGGAAACCAATGTTGGTTTACCCCAGCTTATGATCTAGCCCAATAATTTCTAGAGTAATAAAGGCTGAACTAAGTATAGGTTTACTGCAGGATCCTTTCTGAAATTATGGATGATCCTGGGTAGTTAAAATGACATTTTTCCCTATTAAAAATGAGCTTTCATTTTGTGATTAATATGATTTTTAAAAACTATACTTTTCTATTTAACATTAATAATTAAATATTCTCTTTAACACCATCCATTTAACTGTCCCAAAATCATAGACATAAGAGGATATTGTCATGAATGCAAACTACTATTCTAAGGACAGGAAATTAAAAGTTACAGCTTTAGACTGAACTGCATGAAAAATGTAACACATTTGAATTGTCAGCAAGGACCTAAAGACTACTATGGCATCAGAAGGAAACTCCTGCCCCTACACCTACCCCCCAAAAAACCCAAACACACACACATGCACCCCATGAACCCTGAGATTTCAACACTTTATTTTATTTGATGCAAGTAGGCAATTCCCAAACAATGTTACCAGCCTTCCCCTTGTGTGTAATGATGATAATGATGTGGTCTAGCTGTGGCAATATAAAAGAGATACATGATTATTAACAGTAGGAAATAGTTGATACCTAGCAAAGATTTTCAGCCACTTGACATTCCATTACTTTAAATGATGGAAAAATAGTAGTTCAGACATGTTCCTACCTAATCAACAGTAAAATTAGTTTTCACATATAAGGTATTAAAGAGAGATTCAGAAAGCTGTTTGCCAGAGATTAGGTGGCCAAATTTTCTAAAACAGCCTCTAGTCTTATGCCTGTGATATTATTATCACATTGCACTGTGGCTGGAACACTACAGCCGTAATCATGTGTGGGAGCAAATGTTAAAATTTCCCATTTGACTACATGAGATACAGGCACAAAGGACGACTAAATTATACTATATATTTCTGCAATTGCCTCCACTTCTATCTGATTGTTAGAAGAGAAGGGAAAGAAACATGTGAGTGCAGATTAGAACATAAATAATTTTTTACCCTGAAATGTTTGGCTCTAGAAAATGCCAAAGGCTTTCACATCAAGAGAATTTACTGAGATAATGTTGTGGGTTAAAGATGCATTAAGTGTTTGGATGTGTTCATAGCTATGAGTAGTATAAGTGGGGGGTGGGGGCAATCGGCACCTGGGCTCTGACTGTGAAGGGGGCACCAGAATCCCTCCCAGAGCCTTGGGCAGCATTTCTCTCAGCAGGTGCACCCAAGTACCCAGTAGCATATCTGAAGGGCAAGGTGGGAGAAAGCAGAGGCCTAGGGGCAACTTCCAGAGAGCCAGCACTACAGAGATGCAGCTGCTGGACTTTGTCTCTTTCTGACACTGCTGTAGCAGTGTTGGCAGCAG
The DNA here is from genome assembly GCF_001723915.1 of Gavialis gangeticus. Classification (NCBI taxonomy): domain Eukaryota; kingdom Metazoa; phylum Chordata; order Crocodylia; family Gavialidae; genus Gavialis; species Gavialis gangeticus. The sequence continues at coordinate 66,067,799 of NW_017729031.1, forward strand.
TAACAGTATTATCTACCTTCCCTGTGCAGACAGCCTGGGCAAGTAGGACTTCCCTTCTGTTTTACTGGTTGGCATACTGTCCACCCTTGCCCCCACCCCACAACCCCCGTGCTTTGGTACTGAATGAAGCAGATATGCCTCTGGTGGCATTAGGCTAATTGCAGATAACATATTGAGAAGTTCTCATTCTTTAAGACTGAAATTTAGGTTGGCTTCTTAGAATTCCTGGATGCCTTGAAATCAGTAAATTAGAAGGGTAACAGAAGCCTATCCAAGGACCAATAATTTGTTTTCTTTTTCCCGCTTCTTTTTCTTACCCCATTCAGTTTCATAGAGGAGATCTCAGACTAGAAAAAGAAATAATTTCCTATCAGGGTGCAGGAATAAGTAGGATCAAAAGCATCTTATTAAAGTAAATAGATATTAAGATATAATGATACCCTAAACTGACTGCTTTCTGGCAGCCTTAATTTCACTGCTGTCTGTTAGGACTTGTAGGTATAGAGTCTGGATCTTATTGCTTGTATCAAACTTTTCCATGTAGGTATATACTGTAAACTAATTAATGAAATGGCTCTAATTTTGTCTCAACTCATAGTTTTATTGTTAAACAGGAAATTATAATGTGGCCAAAAAACTACAGGCTTGTCAGCACTGTAAGGCTCGTGTGCCCTTTCCATCCAAGTTCACTCCAGAACGGGGAGGTCCAAGGAGGTTGCTCTGGGTTTGTCCCCAGTACTCTTTCTTGAACTCTGTCTCCCTCAATCATAAGAGTAGGCACTGAGAATCAGCCCACAATAGCCTCCTGGATGAAGTTCCAGATCTGGAGTACATCTGTGGACTCAAATGGGTGAGTCATACTCAAGTGGGACATGCCACTTCCACTATATAGACAAGTTCTACATGTCCTTCCATTTTGTTTATGTTTTGCTTATGCCTGCAGATAGGTACAAGGAAAGCAATGCCCTTTTGTCTTCATCATCAGACAGTCCTTTGCACTTGAAGAGTAAGGGTTTACTGGTGTGAAAATATGTACCAGTTTTATTTAAGGAATCATTTTACAACAAATTGTTGTTAAACTAGTGGAAAACTACACAAGTCAGTATAAGGGAAAAAAGAATTAGAGGACCTTTAGGTAAGGTACATGTCTTCAAGTAGGAAGAGTGATGATGAAGTTATCCTGGAGCAGGGTTCAAATTACATTCTGGCTTTTGGGGTGGGATCTGGTGGCGACAGAATCTGGAAAGAGCTGTCACTGCCTTAGATGCAGGGTAGGTTGGGTGGGGGTCTCATCTCTTATGGGGGAGCTCCTGTCTCTTATGTGGGGCTCAGCCTCCTGACCCCCATAATACTGCTCTGGAGTATTTAAGGAACTAACTAAAGTAATCCCCGAACGACTAGAGATTACCTTTGAAAACTGATAGAAAATGGGTTAAGTCCTAGAAAACCGGAGAAGGGAAAAGTGAACATCTATCTTTAAAAAAAAAATGGGGGTGGAGGGAAGGACATTATAGGTTCTTCAGCATAACTTCAATACCTAGAAAGATATTGGAACAAATTATTGAACAATTACTTAGTAACCATGTCAATAATAATAAAGTGAAAAGTAAAAGCCAACATAAATTATTCAAGGGCAAATCATGGATTAGTCAAGCCAACCTAATTTCCACCTTTGATAGGCAGAAGACCAAGAGATGAGCTATATCCTAAACTTTAAAATGGCTTTTGTATGGTTTTTGACAGAATTCCTCAGGATAGTCTCAAACAAACTAGAGAAATATAGTCAAATAGAACTACTAGGAGGGGTCCATGCTGTGCACGTAGGACTTCAGTTTCCCATGATCAAATCCAAGCCAAAAAGTCACTGGAACTTTTGGAAGGCAGATTGGACATCTTATACAGCATATATTGAGACAAGCATCAATCATATCCAACCTTTGGCTTCAAACTATAGTCATTTTGTCAGCCTGGTGATGAAAGCAGCAAAGATGGCTGTACCTTTCAGCTGCCAAAAAAGATATATTCCATGCTGGTCATCAGGAACTGAAAGACTCTTCAAACAGGACAAAAAGGATTAAAAAAACAGGCCATGGCAACAGCTCTCCTGGAGTTGACAAACTCAGAGTGGCAAAGGTGATGGAATGAAACAGCCAAGAACCCTGACTTTACAAAGGTAAGACAATGGGCCTGGAAGTTTGAAAACTGGTTTGTAAATTCAAACAAGCACCTAACCTTGCTAACCTAACCTCATTACCAGAAGGCAACTTCCTACAGCTCAAAACACAAAACCTACCAACAATCTCCAGTACCCCCACAAACTGCACACCAGAATCTATCAAAGACAACAAAACCCAACTACCTGTGGGGGCACATTTCTCACAAAAAACCACTCCATCTCCAGTCTCTCAGGCATGATCCTGAAAGGGAAATTACAAGCCACTTTTCACAGCTGGGCCTATGAACTTCATTTCATCAGCCTCCTAGGTACAGAAAATTATGGACTCAATATAGACATAGGATTTATGACACTACAGCCTGCTGGACATCTGACTCCCCAGGTACCTCTACACCTTTACCTACTGCATCCCCCTTCCCTTCCACCCTAGCCTGTCTCTCCCTGGCACCTCCATTTCCACTTTCACTGACTGGCTTTCTTGCCTTCATTGTATGCCAGCCTCTGACTTCTTTACTATTCCTTCCATCCAGGAACAGCGTGTGCGCGCGCGTGCGCGCGCGCGCGCGCGCGCGCGCGCGCGCGCGCGCGCGCGCGCGCGCGCGCGCGCGCGCGCGCGCGCGCGCGCGCGCGCGCGCGCGCGCGCGCGCGCGCGCGCACACACACACACACACACACACACACACACACACTGCACGTGCTTCCTCAGCCTGACATGGAGGAACTTTGAGGGGTGTGGAGCACAAACTCAGTTTCCCCCTCAGTCCCCAGAATTTCTTTAGCTAGGGTGCTCAGGTCCCTGGTTCCAGATCCAGCTGCTCCTCTGGCAGTGGGAGGCTCACTCTGGGAGATGAAATTGGAGCAGAGGAGATGGTCATTCTGCTGCTGGTGCCCATTTCTGGAGTTAGGGGAGGTGGTGCAGGTGCAGGGATGTCAGGTACTGCTCCCACCCCCTTGTTTCCACTGGCTGCCAGGAAAGAGGATGCATCTATGTTTGAGTGGGGGAGGGAGACTTGCAGCTCTAGCTCTCTCCCTACTCCCTCTAGCCCCTCATCCCCCCCATGCCAAAAGACCTATCACCTGCCTTTATAGAACACTTCATATTAATCCTTCTGTGCTGAAAAATGTGTCTGTGTGGGTAGCTAACTAATAATATATGTCTTCTTTTTCTCTGATGTATGACTGTGTCTGACTTCTTCTGTGGTGCGTTTACTGTTGTATGTGTAACTAAAATAGTCTCTTTTTCTTCTATGACTCTGACTTCTGTGTTGTGTTAATCTGAATCTCTATCTGACTTCTTCTGTGTTGTCTTTAGTCTGTATGTAACTAACTATAGCTAATAATATTAATAACTATATATAATCTCTTCTTCTTTTATGAATGTCTGACTTCTTCTATGATGTATATGTGTTAGTGTGTGTAATGTATGTGCTTCCCTGTACAGTGATGGATCACACTGCCAGGGAAAACACAGCTTCCTTTTTAAAAAGTGTTGGGAAAAAAACAAACAAAAACAATTATAAATTGGAAGAAATAGATTGGGTAGAGATAAGTAAAGTGTTTCTAGTTAGTAAGTTATATCCAATCCTTTCCAAGAACAGAAAGTAGCACGAGATTGAGTAGGTGGGAAGCCAAGCCAGTACAATACTTTTCAGATGCTGTTGCCCAGGTAGAAGCAGCTCACAAAAGGCACAGAAAGCCTTCAGAAAGAGGCTTTTATGTTGTTTCTATGTCCCTCCCCCTGAGAACTGTGATTGGAAAGGGACTCTGGGAAAGATCACAGTCACTGGCCAGCTAGAGATGTCAGTCTTTCCCCGCCTGCTCCCCCTCCCTCTTCTCAGTTTCTGTTCCCCTGAAAGACTGCCTTCCCAATCTCTGAATTTTCAGAATCTTTTCCAAATAGATTTAGAGCCTCCAAATCCATTCAGAGGGGTTTTTTTCTTCTCCCAGTTTGATTTGGATTTGGTGATTCAGCCTCCAAATCAGGCCAAATCTTCTCTGAATCAAATTGCAGACCAAAGCTTTGCACACCCCTATTAGGCATCATGTCCACAAAAAACTGCACCAGAGTAAATCGACCTGCCATCCTTCCTCCTCCTTTTCTGTCTCTTTCATGCTGGAGGAAGGAGACAAAGAGCTTGCAGCCACAAAGTCTGGGAAAGCATATGGCTCTGATCAAGTATTCCTAGAGTTCTTTAGGAACATGGGACTGCTGTCATGGACGTGGCTTTGGAATCTTTTCAGCAATATACATACCACTGGTCAGCACCCTAAAGAGTGGAAAGAGGTGAAATTCATCACAGTCAGAAAGCCTGGAAAGCTTGCTGATGACTCAAAAGGCAACAGGCCAATCCCTCTTCTGTCCATGGCTTATAAACTTACAGAGAGGTTAATCCTTGCCCAGCTGAAACCCACCCAAGAAGGAAACCAGCTTCTGGACAAACAAAAGCTGCTGTGATCAGGTATTGGCACTGGCTAATTATACTGATGCTGGATTTCACTGTAATTTAAAAACAAGCGCACCATTTTTAGACCTTTCCTCTGCACATGAAATTCTTTGGAGAAAAGGACTTTTGGTGTATATCATCAAGTGCAGAACAACTCATGCAGTAATAAAAACATTCTTAACAAACCATAGATTCTGAGTACATCCTGGTGAGGATTTGAGCTGCTGGTGAGAGCTAAATGATAACATCTCTCAGGGTCTGTTCTTTCTCTGATTCTTTTAAACCTATACAGCAGTGCCATACCACCAACAGTATCACACAAATTTATTTACACTGATGGTATTGCATTAGCCACACAAGATGATTCTCTGTGGTAACAGAAAAAGTCCTTGAAAATGATCTGTACACCCTAGAAGACAATTTCCAAACTTGGTGCTTGAAACCTAATGCAGCTAAAATGCCTGTTTCCTCATTTCACCTTAACACTTAGACCAATATAACGCTGAATGTACAGTTTTGTGGAACTAAAATAACACATGAAAAACTTCCACAGTACCTTGGAGTCACTCTAGATTGAACTGTCAGTTACTACCAACACCTCAAAATGACTGGCAAAAAGACAACGATGAAGGTAAACATTATAGAGAAGCTCACTGGAATATCCTGAGGAAGCAAGGATCCTACTCTCCTTAAACTAACCGAGGCCCTGGTACTCTCTACAGCTGAATAATATGCTCCCATCTTGTGCCAAAGCCATCACATCCATCACATCGACACACAGGTGAACACACCACCATGTGAGTAGTAAGTAGTGTTCTAAAGTCCAGTTCCCATGGCTGCTTGTGTTACTGAATACTGCTCCTTCCATGATGAGAAGGGATTTGGCCCTCAGGAGTACAAAAAAATCATGGCCAACCCTGAACTCCTATTGTATAAAGATATCACCCACCCACCAAGATGTAGGCTTAAGTCAAGAAAACCTTTTTTGGTTACACATACTCAAACTTTCATCAAACAGTCTGGATGCTGAGAGCTACTGGTACAAAATCGGGTCTGCAGCAATAGTGTGCAATAAAAATGTTGTCATAGTTCTGACCATCAAACTTCCAGATTTCCAGTTGCAACATGAACACTGGATCATGATGAACCACATTTGTATGGGACATGGAAGGTGTATCTATTTATTGAACAAATGGGGCGTCAAAGACCCCCTGAACCACTTATATGATAAGGTGCAGTCAGTGAACCACATTGCAAACTCCTGCCCTGAACTTGCATATCATGAAGGGATAGAAGCAATCCACTTACCTTACTCAGATATCATCAACTGGCTATCAAACCTCAACATACAACTTTAATTAAATTGCACCTTCTCTGCCATTGCTTGCCATAGCCATATGAAAGAAGAAGAGGAGCTAAGAGGGGTTGCACAAGTGACTAAAAAGAAAGTGTACCTGTCAATAGTTTGCTGTCAAGTGATATATTGGAGGGTTTCCTCTGGGTCCAGTTCTAATCAGTATTTTCAGTAATGACTTGGATTATAGAACAGAGGGTATACCTATAAATGTGACAGTTTTTTGGAGGAAAGAGTATATGTGATGGGAAAGAAATCTTTTTGTCACTCCCTCATGGCTGTCACAGTGAAATCAAGAACTTTTCATTCTTTAAGACTGACTTTTATAGACTTGATAGACTTTATAAAAGTGTAACTAACATTTCACAGCTGGAAATACAGATAATCTTATTTCCAGGACAGACTTTTCTGTCATTGATAACCATATATAGAGAGAGACAAACTCTACTGGCAATACATCTGAAAGCAAAATTTGACTCCCAAACTTTATTATTTAATAATTCTATGAAAAGCTTACAGAAGTAATTGAAAGAGCTTACAGCAAGTAGGATGAGTGGAAGGTGGGATGACTATGAGGTCATTGACAGACATTCAGTTAAAGGCACAGTAGGATCTGGTTCCCAATCCCAACAATCACAACTTCTATCATGCCTCGTGTGCACATCAGGAGGCATGATTTTGGGATTAGGGATCAGATAATAATTATGACATATTGCTAGTGCAGGTGGTGCCCAGGATCATGATCCTAGGCTTCCCCTATATCGGCAACTGACACTCTTGTGGTTGGGAGTATGGATCAGTTGATGGGTGCTCCTGGCACTCCCAGCTACAGGACTGAATGGGAGTCAAGGGCTCCATGTACTCCTGCACCTGGGAGTCCCAATCAGTTGAAAGGCATGCTCAGCATAGGGAGGCACTAGAGCCTTTAAGGCTCTGGTGCTGGCCCCATGTTCAGTTTATAGTGTAAAGGAAACCAACCACAAAGTTGTTACACACATTTTGTGTAATAACTTTGTGGATTATTCCCTGTTCTATCATGCCATTAATTGAATGAATGTGTGACCAAGTTACTGCTTAAATAGTCATGCCTTAAGCGTCATGTCTAGTCTACCAGGGGTCTGTTTCTGCCTCTTGGCTATTACTAAATTTTGTAATAGGAGAATGTATGATAATGATATCATATCTTGGGGGGATTTATTGTTCAAATGAGTTCAAGGAACTCTTATACCATCCACTATCAGTAGTTAAATTTGCATGGCATCAGAATGAATCAGGACATTTGCAAACCTCATAGTGTTATGTCTTATAGCAAAAAAGTTCTTCTCTGAAAATCCTTAGCTTGCTTTTATTTTCTGTGCTATTGTTATTTCAATAATCTTCAATACAAGATATTATAGGCAAAATAATGACAAAACTCGTGGATTTATGCTGACATACTGTATATCCCTCATATGACTTTTCAGCAGCTTCTGAACTTGTTTGGTTCAGAAGCACTTGTGATCTGTATTTTTTCTAGCTGCCATGATGCTGGAGGATTAGAGTCCAATTAGCCTTCAGTTTGAGCACTAATCCAAGCTTTGGACAGCTTTCCATTTCCAGACTTAAACTCAAATCTAAGCACAATACGTTGTTCCCATTAACTTTTCATTGCACGTTTCTTACTGTGTCCAACCACAGTAGATAAGAAGCCTACTGTACTTCTCATTTTTAAAATAAATGTTAAACTGCTTTTTATAGCACACAGGCCTCTAATATTCTATCAAGCTGAACCTTTAGAAATTAGAGACAAGTGTTTGCAATAGATTTATAAGTAGCAAAGAAAAATCTGAAAAGCTGATTTTTGGCATATCGGATTTATATTGGCTTTCTGAAGACCTAAAGGTTTTCATTGTATATCATATAAAATTGTGTCACTTTTGGCATGGTATTATATAACATTATTTTGTATTGAAATAGTGATGAGTAAGACAAGCTGACACTAATTTTTAATTACTTTTTAATTAAAAAAAGTGTAAGCTGAAATGTTGTAGGTGTGATGGTTCATGTTGCATTCTTCAGAGTGAATGTTGCTTAAAGCAATTATCTAAACTGATTGGAGATATTTGAGGACATGTCTGATCTTTTATGCAGTTTGATTATTTAGGAGACAAATCCTGGAGCCCTTGTTCCTAGTTTGTGAGCCCTTACCTATGCAAGTAGTCACAATGAGTTCCCTAGTGACAATGAGAAGAGCCCGAGAGCACTTATGTCTGATGAGGTTGTCTGCTTCCTGATTTTGGGCCTAGATGTGTTAAATATGATGGTCAGTATACAGTAGGGATGTGCAAAATGGTGGCTCTAGCCCATGACCAGACTCCATTTCTCAGCAGCCCTTTTCCATGTCACTGTGGCCGGTTTCCATGGAGAGCCCAGTAGCGGCAGCGCTGACAGCGTGGGGCCAGGGTTTCTAAGGTGACTGGCCACAGCAGTTATGGCAGGGTGCATGGCTGGGTGAGGAACTGATTCATGGCCAGGGTGGGGATCTTGCCATGGTGACAGCATGGTCTTGCCTAGGGTGTGCGGGCAGTGAATCACAGCTTTGCTCTGGCTCCAAACTAAGATGTCACTGCA
>NW_017729031.1:66081382-66096471 GCF_001723915.1 Gavialis gangeticus
GTGACAGCATGGTCTTGCCTAGGGTGTGCGGGCAGTGAATCACAGCTTTGCTCTGGCTCCAAACTAAGATGTCACTTGCAGGTAGATCCCAGCTGCACACCCTTCTAGTGCTGCTGGGGCTGGTATCCATCGAAACTCTGGCCCTGTGCTAGCATGGCCCTGCCACTTCTGGGGGTCTCCATGGAAACCAGCCACAGTGATGGTAGTAGGGGCTGCTGGGAAATGGAGTCCACCATGGACCTGATCCAGCCCATGGGCTGGACTTTGTCCATTCCTGGTATACCATGTGCTGGGAAGATTAAGCAGGGACTTGAAGACATCTTGGGTGACCAGTATTTCAGGAAGAGAAAAATTGGAGGGTAGGGCTAAGATTCAAAGAGTCCTACACAAATTGGAGTACTGGGCCAAAAGAAATCTCATGAGGTTCAACAAGGACAAGTGCAAAGTCCTGCACAGAACAATCTTATGCACTGGTATAGGCTGGGGGTTGGCTGGCTGGGCAGCAGCTCTGGAAAAAAGGACTTGGGGGGTTACAGTGGACAATGAGCTGCATATAAGCCAGTGTGCCCTTGTTGCCAAGAAGGCTAATGGCATACTGGGCTGCATTGCTTGTAGTTTTGCCAGCAATGCAAGGCAACACTAGAGGTTGTTCCCTTCTATTCAGCACTGGAGGCCACATCTAGAGTATCATGTGCTGTTTTGGCCCCCCCCACTATGGAAAAGGTGTGGACAAGGTGGAGAGAGTCTAGCAGAGGATGACAAAAATGGTGAGGGGGCTGGGGGCATGATTTTTGAGGAGAAGCTGAGGGAACTAGGCTTATTTAGTCTAGAGAAGAGGAGACTGAGAGGGGACTTAATAACAACCTTCAACTACCTGAAGGGTAGTTCCAAAAAGGATGGAACTAGACTGTTCTCAGTGGTGGCAGATGGCGGAACAAGGGGCAACAGTTTCAAGTTGCAGCAAGGGAAGTTTAGGTTAGATATTAAGAAGAATTTTCTCACTAGTAGGATAGTAAAACACTGGAACGGGTTACCCAGAGAGGTTTAGACTCTTCATCCTTGGAGGTTTTTAAGACCTAGGTAGACAAAGTCTTGACTGGGATGATCTAGTTGAAGATGGTCCTGGTTAGTGCAGGGGGCTGGACTAGAGAATTTATCCCCTTCTCCACCCCATATACTTTGTGATTTGTTGCTAGATTACTAGTATAAGAAGTAACCTGTTCTTTATACATTTTAAATGATTTTCTGGAAAATTTAACGGACCATTTGATGCTCTCAGTGATCATGGTAAGAACCATACCTCAAACGTTATATTTCACATGACTACAGCTTGTGAGCTAAGTTCCAGCAAGAAATGATTGATCACAGTGTTGATTTCTTTCTGTCGTTCATTTTCCTTCCTTTACATTTTCCTTTGATTATGAATCCCAGAATTGTCATAGAAGAATAAAACATCTTTCTTTCCTTGGGGCCCAGTGATGTTGTTACTTCTGGGCTTTGCATCTAGTGAAGTTCCATGGGAGGTGTTCTTTTAGCAAAACAGATATAGGTTTTACCATGGATAATTATTATTATTGTTATATGACCATGTAATTATGCTGTTCTCTTTCCTGTGCTGCCTTGGAGTATACTGATCCTTCCTGAAATGACAGGAATCAGACAGATGGGACTGGTCCCAATGACTTAGTATTTCAAGGATTTTCCATTTATGGGAAACAGGGGATTGCCAGGGACAGGCTGAGCATAAATGTTCAGCCAAAAATCCTGTCAATATTCTGATTCATAGCCAGTACACTGAATACAATGGCATGTGAATTTCATCTTCATACACATAAATAATATATTTTACAAGAAATTACTTTGAAGCATCTACAGAAGTGTGTGCTATCACATTTGTCTATAGGTTTATTATGCTAGGGCATACAGTCTTTTGGTGGCCCTATAATGGTCCCTTCCTGTGACACCTGCATCAGGATTTAGATGTTTTTAGCTACCTACTAGGACACCAGTACTCCAGATACAGAACCAATATTCGATAGAGTGAAAGAATCACTTCCCTTGATTTACATGTGACACTCCTGATAACACAACCTGATATTCTGTTGACCTTTTTTGCAACAAGAGCATGCTGTTATAGTGCAGTCATTCCCAAGTGTGTATTTGTGCATGCAATTATTCTATCCCAAGTGCAAAACTGTGTACTTGTCTTTGTTGAATTGTATCTAGTTGATTGAAGACCACTTTTTCAGTCTATCCAAGTCATTCTGGATTCTAGCCCTACCCTCCAGAGTGTCTACAACTCCACCCAACTTGTTACCAGTCCACAAATTTGATGTGTGTACTCAATCTTCTTGTCCATATCATTAATGGAGATATTAAACAATAGTAGACCAGGATAGACTGCTGGGGAACCCTACTTGATACCTTCTCCCAATTAGACATTAAGGCATTGATGACTACTCATTGAGCATGATGATTTAACTGGTTGTCTACTTTACAGTAGATAAAATTTAGCCTGCATTTCCTTAGCTTGTTAATGACAATATTGTGGTAAACTGTTTCAAATGCCTTGCTAAATCAAGGTATACCAGATCCACTGCTCTTCTTGCATCCACAAAGCCTGTGAACTGATAGTAGAAGGAAATCAGTTTTGTCAGTGACTGGCTCTTGATGAATCCATGCTGGCTGTTCCTGACTCTCCTCTTGGTTTTTCCCAGTAGATTCCTTAAAGACTTGCTCCAAGATCTTTCCAAATATTGAGGTCTGTGACTCCCCGGATCCTTCTTTTTCCCTTTCTTAAAGATGAGTACTATATTGTCCCTTTCTAAGTCACCCAGGACCTCGCACAACCTCCATGAGTTCTCAGAGATACTAGATAATGGCTCTGAAATTACCTCACCCAATTTATTTAGTATCTTAGGGTACATCCCATAGGGCCTCCCAACTTGAAAGTATCTAGCTTATCTAAGTAATCTCCAATCTGTTTTGCCACTATTCTAGGCTGTTTGACTCCTTACTTATCTTTGCTGTCAACTATACTTATAATCTGTTAGCTGCACCTATTTGTAAAGATTGAATTTAAAAAGGCATTCAACGCTTCAGCCTTCTCTTCATTGTCCATTTTGGTGTTCTGTACTGGTCTGTAGCAAGTCTGTGGCCACAGGGCAACCATGACTACCCTTAGTGGCCATGCAGCCCCTGCATGGCTCAGGCTCAGCTGCAGCCCTTCCCTTGGATGATACCCTAAGATATCCTTGATCTTAATAAAGACTATAAAAGGGAAGCTGCCTGTGGACTGTACATGAGCCTGAGCCTGTCAATGTCTACTGGGCTCCCCCCGAGTCCCCTCAGTAGCAGTCCTATGCCCCAAACCAGCAGGCTGCCTCAGCCTGCCTGTGCCCCTGCCAGGCACCAGTCACCATAGGGGCTCCTTGTATGGCTCCTTAACATCCCCTACGCCATGCCCCAGGCCTCATGGGTGTTACCATAACAATGTTTGACCCTTTTGGGAGCTGAACCCCTGGTCCCTGTCTACTGGCCCCCTGGCCCATCTGGCCATACCCCTCTTAGGCACTGGGTCCCTGGCACCTGTCTGGCCCTGTGGCCTTACACTCTGCTCACTCCAGGATCAACAGCTGCTCAGGCCCTGAGCTGGCTCCTGGCAGGGCTCAAAGCTATCACATGCCCCAGGGGCACTAATGGGACCTCCTACCCCTTATAGTCCCAACCCGAACCATGGGTCAAACTGTAATGTAAACACTAAGCCCCTAGGCTATAACATAAACATAACGGGATAACAGCCCTCTGCCTCTTTAAGAGTGTAAACCTTCACCCTGTAATATAGCCTACCTCCCAGCCTGGGCTCCTTGTGAGCAGCCTGAGCCTCATTGTTCCTGCAGGCAGCCAAGTGGTCTAGCATTCTCATGTGGCTTTCCTGGGCAGGAATTCCTTCTCCTGCAGCTGCCAGGGAGAGAATCCCTGATCAGCTCAGGCTGTGGGTTTATATAGCACCAGCCTGAGTCCTCTTCCAGTCATGTGAGCCTGCCCCACCTGCAAGCAGCCTCACAGGCTGCTAGCTCCCTGAAAGAAGCAGGCAAACCCCAGTGCCATGCTACATGGTGTAGTGGGCCAGTAGGGGTGCTCCTGCATTGAGCCACCCACCTCACTGTGCCCGACCACCTTCCAGGCTCCGAGTGTCTCCCTAGGCTCCTTCCTGGAGCACACTTGCTAGCCTGGGGGTAACATAAGCTGCCACCACCCCAAGAAGGGACTCTTTCAGCCCTGTGTCCTCAGGGAAACACAGGCCTAATAGTCCTATGACCCAGTACAGGCACTTGGTACGCTTCCCCAAGTCGGGGGCCAAAAAGAAAAGTACTGCCTCAGAGTCCTACTCATCAACCAAGTCCTTTTCATGATAGGAGCTGTACAAGAGCAGCATAAAAATATGATTTCTGTTCTTGGCCCAACTTTAAGAATCAGCCACTGCTCAATTGTGGGCAGGGTGCAGCATCCCTAAAATGACCAGTCACAACACATCCCATTGATAACTTGAAGACCTTTATTGAGACACAGTAGCAGCACATCACAATTAGCAAGCAAGCAAAGGCTCTCTCCATACACTGAGCCTCAGGGATGTATACAGGAAGACAGATGTCTGGCCAGCGATCCTTTTCTGTGGGTCTCTTGCTTCAGTTTGTGGTGGTCTCACCTGGAAGAAGTTTTTGAGTGATGAACACGCCCTCTCTTTACTCCTCTCAAGTGTTATATCTTTAGTCCATCCATTTTGTACCTAGCTGGTGCTCATTATTGGTTGTCCAGTCCGCTGTGCCTTGTCCAGCCAGTGTGCTGTCCAGGTTCGTTTCCTGCACTTAACATCTAGTAACAATGGATCATATAGTTGGAATATTTCATCCCTAACTGGTACCAGGACAAGTTAATTCCTGCAATAGCGCTCTTATCTTTTGGATGCATGGGAGATGGAGCTGCTTCTCCTAAGACACTCTCTAATCCACACCCCACCAAATCTCTCTCTCTGGAATGTGTGAGAACTGCCTTGTTACAAAGCTGCTTCCCCACTAGGCTGAGAGAGCCTGATTTTGCTTTCTATCACACCAATTAGCCACACTTATATAATAATATATAATAAGCATTAAATAAGCACTAAAATTCTAAACATTTGAAATTTTAGCCCTCACCCATCTCAAATTAGTAGTAAGGTATTTATGTACTTGTGAAGAAGCAGTTGACACTGGTCAGGCCACAGCTGGAGTATTGTGTCCAGTTCTGTGCGCCCCATTTCAGGAGGGATGTGGACAACATAGAGAGGGTCCAGAGGAGGGCCACCCGCATGATCCGGGGACAACAGGGCAGACCCTACAGTGAGAGACTGCGGGACCTGAACCTGTTCAGCCTCCACAAGAGAAGGCTGAGGGGGGACCTGGTGACCATCTATAAACTCACTAGGGGGGACCAGAAGGGTTTGGGGGAGACGCTGTTTCCCCTAGCGCCCGCTGGCATAAGAAGGAGTAATGGGCACAAGTTGATGGAGAAGAGGTATAAATTGGACATCTGCAAAAACTACTTCACAGTTAGGGCGGCTAGGAGCTGGAACCAACTTCCAAGGGAAGTGGTGCTGGCCCCTACCCTGGGGGTCTTTAAGAAGAGGCTGGATGCCTACCTGGCTGGACTCATTTGAGTCCCGTTTCTTGTTTTGGGGTTTTGTTGTTCTCCCGCCCTGGCGGGGGGTCGGGTTAGAAGATCTACTAGGTCCCTTCCGACCCTAAATCTATGAAACTATGAAATTATCTACAGCTGATGCCACTGTCCTCACAACGTAGTGGAACCTCCTGCCTGGAGCCCCAATTCAGAACCTGCCAGTGGTTTCAGCTGTTGACCTAGGCAGGAGCTTCTGCTGTACCAAGTGGGTGGCAGTGTCAGCTGTGGACAACACTGGCAGGTTCTGCACTGGGGCTCCAGAAATTGCTGGATCCACCTACATCTGATGCTTCAGTGCACTTGGTGTTTCAGAAGCTCCTGCCTGACTCCTGGTGAACTACAGCTCTGCCTAGGTTCTGGAAAGAGGTGGAGGGGAAGGAAGAGGGTAAGTGGAGAGAGGAGAGAGAAGGTAAAGAAGAGAATGAGAGGAAAAGGAAAGAGGAGAGATGAAAGAGAAGAGAGGAGGAGAGAAAGACAGAGAGGGAAGCAATGAGAGAAAGAAAGAGGAGACAGAGACAGAGAGGGGTGTGGCCATTGACAGGTTTCCAAAACCTAGTAGGTGGCTCTCCAGCTGAAATAATTGCCCACCCCTGTTCTAGAGGAAGGCTTAAGTACAAATGCTTCTCTGGCAATTCACTTATATCCCCTTGTCAGTTCTAGGGGGCTCACACTCTGCCATACTATGCCTCACAAAGGTTCATGCTTACCAAACTACGAAACTTCCCTGAATTTATCAAGAAAAGGAGGATATTTGCATCCTTTCGGACCTGGAGATTTCCTAACCAAATATAATGTCTATCTCTCTAGTATTTGACTAGCTAGGGTGTCAAACTTCTTTTAAAATGTAAATTCAAGGGAACCAGGAAACAAGTCAAATGCTAATTTTCAGCAATTACCTCTTCTAAGTGTGAATTGGTTAAGACCACTTAAGTTAATAACTACCTTGATAAAACAGCCTTGGCAATTATATAAAGATATATTAAAATTACATTTATATCAAAATACCAAAATCAATACAGACATAAGAACAGTATGGCTGAACACATTTTGAATGCTACCTATACATAAAGATGATGGTTGCCAATTAGTAACATAAACTCAGTATATCATGCAAGACACTCGACAAAGCCTCAGTTTGTGATACTTGGCTCCCACCCTTTTGCTTCACTGAATCTTCTCTTCAAAGATTTCCCTCAGCAAAAACTCACACAAGCACCCTGTCCACATCTTCCTCCACCTGCCATTCTACTTCAACAAAATTGACCATACTGTTCTTGAAAGCTCATTCTTGTGGTCTCCATTACTGTCTTTTCCTCATTCTTAATTAGACTGATTAGACTGAATTCTAATAATTAATTCAGTGAATTCTAATAACAAGTGTGGTATTTGGAGGACTCTTCTTATGTTCCAACTCTCCACAGGACTCTACTCTCTCTCTACATTATTTCCATATAATCTTGCCTGTAAACACAATTTTCACTAGCTGCATGCTATTACAACTATTGTCTTGCTACTTCATACCTGTTTCCTGTCCAAAATAGGTTCTGAACCTGTCTGTATGACATCTCAGAGAGTTCTAGCTATCAGGTAACTTTCCCAAAAAAACCACAATCCACTATATTCTTTCTTGATCACAGAGGAAATACCACCTTTTTGCTTGTCATTCAGGCCTGTAAGTAGTCCCTATCTTTGACTTCGACCTCTCTCTAAGTCTTCCTATCTTGGGAATGTCAAAAGATTGCTAATTTTGTTTGCATAATAAATAAAAAAAAGGTCTTTCATATATATTTCTAGAGCTAGAAATCTTATCATGTCACCTTTTGATAATTGTGATATCCCTTTCTCTTTCCTTGACAAATGGACCAATCATATTTATTCAGAATGCAGCAACAAAGATCATTTTCATTCCCATCACTTTGAACTCATCCTTCTTTGGCATCTATCCAAATCCTCTCTCGTCATATCAAACATAAGCTTCTTGTATTCATTTTCAAGGCCATTTACAACATGGCTTCCCCCTTTTTCTCTCCTCTTGTGTTTATTGAAAGGCCTTCAGCTGGTCTATGTGGCAAATCAAACCACTTGTTAGATTTGCAAACAAATTCTTTGTGTACTTTATTCCATTCTTATTGTTACACATGCTTCCTTTAAATATTCAAAAAACAATTGCATTTGCCATCGTCTAAATCCTTCCTTAAAACTCTCTTCTGCCGTGAGGCCTACAAAACCTTGTTAATAATTTAGGTGCCTAGGGCTTAGATATTATCTCATGGTACCCATGTGCTCCCCTATCTATTTTTTTCTTAATTCAACCATTATCTCTTGTCTTATACTTATATTATAAATTCTTTGGATCAAGAATCACCTTTCATTATGTGCCTCTACAGCCCCCAGCACAGTAGTGTCCTGGTCTATGCTGGGATTTCTATAGTGTAGTAATGCAAATAAATTGACAGGGATGATGGTTCAGCATGTTATCCATAGTGAACTACTCTATAATGCCTAAAAATGTAGTAGAACCTTGGCATGCCAGGTGCTGCTACTATACAAGTTCCTGTTTTAACAGGAAAGCAAATGTTGTCTCTACAGGAAATGCACTGCATAGTTGTTAGCTTTTTATGCAATGATATAGAGCATAGTGAGTATCAAGAAAGCTTATTATCTCACTATGTATATGCCTTCAGTCCGTTTTTGAGATAGCGTGTCTTGGATTGAAATTCCTAAAAGAAAACCATAGGAACATGTTCTCTGACCACCTCCAATTGAAGACTGCTGAAAACTGTTTAAACAAAACACAGGACATATGTAAACATGTTATATTTACACTTATCCATTCATTTCTACTTCTCTTGGAAGTCCATCGGAGCAGCTCTGGGCCTCTTTTGCCTTTTAGTAGTCAGATGACAGTATAAACATGAATCTTTATTTTCTGTTTACATCAACAATGGCAGCACACCCTATGCTTCACTTTATATACTTCATTTTTTATTATTTTCCATTGTAATAACCTATAACTTCCTGTGTCTGTAACAGTATAACAGGCATTCTTGTTGCATTTTCTCTCTCTAGGTACAAAGACTGCCTTATTAGAATACAGAGATAAGGATTATTACCAAAACATAAAAGCCTTCTGTTTGTCCTATCATTTAGAGTGATAAAGACATAAAAAGCAATGTAAGAATCTTAAACTTTGTATTATCCTTCTAAATGGTAGAAAAAAATCAATTTTGGAATTGAGGCTGGCATTAATGTACAGATCAAGATTGCATGATTTAATTTTAAAAGGAAATATACAGGATGAATTATCAGTGAGTTGCTTTTGTAGAACAAACTTAGCAAATGTGACATGCAATGTAACTGAAAATTCCCATAGTTGCAAAATAATTTTTTAGACTTAACAATTCATTGTTACTGACTTTGAGGGGACATATTGAAGATAACCAGATGTCTAGAAACTAAGAAGGCCATGACTGCATAATATAAAGAAATTAAGACAGATCTTGTCTTTTTTTAAATTAACATAATTAATATTTATTTCAAATAAAAAGACCCAGGTTTAATGAATAGCTGCTCAGCATTATGAAATATTCTTTATTGCTTAAGTTTAATATAGAAGTTTATGAAGGTAGGGAAAAATAATCATGATAAAGCAAACAAGCAAGAAATATTCATGAGTTTATAAAGTGGAAATGTCTGTAAAAAACCCATTCTGATAAGCAAGAAAGGAAAGAACTGGGTAGAAGACAAACAAAAGTACAGTTGGTTTAGAAAGAGAAATTAATGACTAAATTAATTGTTTTCCTGATTATTGCCATGGACACAGCTCCGCAGCTCCCAGGCTGAGCCCATGTGCTAGTTTCACCTCTGACCCATCATAAACATAATAAATTCTACTGAGCTACAATGAATGGTAATGGTTTTTGATGCTAATTAGTGGTAGATGCTGAAATGTACTCTAATCTAACATTCTGCAGTTGTTCATTGTAATTTATTACATTATTGATAGTATGGTCATAATTTCTCCTGATTTATAGCAAGAGATTTAATTAGTGAGAAAATATCCCAACAAAACTTCTCACATTTTAGCATTTTAGTACAATTTAGTGCATTGCTCTGTCTTGCTGTTTATTCAATATTTTTACCTGAGTATATATGTTTCATGCCCCATTAGTCTCATGAAAATTACTGTACACTCCATCCAACACTCATCAACTCATGGGTCCTTTGCCTTGTTCCATTATTTTTACCCACAGAAACCTAATACAACCAATACCTCTGTCTATGCCCATTGAATGAGAGAAAAAAAACAAAGAAACAAACTCTGGCAGCAGCACCCTGTTTCCCCTCCAAGAGAGTGCCGTTAGAGCTAAAATCATGCTCCCTCTTGTTTGTTCTCCTTCTGGTCCCATCAAATTTGTACTTTCATGCTTGGTGGGTCAACTCCAATCAGAGGCAGGTACTCTGTTTAGCCCTTGAATGAACAAGCACGTTAAGACGATCTACAAAAAATGGATTGGTTGAGGGAGAGAGATATTTCCAAGTTCAGAAAAGTCAGAAGCAAAGTCAAAATCAGCACTTAATTAAGTTAGACCTTGGAAATAAAACTAAAAGAAATCACAAAAAGCAAAAGAGAACTAGTGACAAGAAGTGGGGCAGCTGTAGTATGGAGATCAAGGATAATGTCTTCCATAAGGGTGTAAATAAGATTAATGACAAAAATCCCATATAAGAATAAGGATACATTAATGGAAATTATTGTATCTCAAGTAGAAGCAAAATTTGAACTGCTTTTTCTGAACTGGGGAGGCTCCAGAGTAGTACTGAAAACAACTATTATTAGTATGGTATATGAAATGACCCAGTAGTCTATAAAAGTTTTCCACATATCACAGTTTCTATTAACGCAATGTCTAATCAGATTTGGCAACAAATTTAAGGTCAAAAGAGTTTACCAGGTGATAAGTGAGCCATATAGGTGGAGGCCTAATCAGAAGTAGTTGATGCTGCACTTATATCTGTACTACCAGGTCCTTGGTCAGTAGGGTTTTCAGTAGACACTTGCAAAAGATTTCATTGTATATCCATTATTTTTAAAGAGTAAACAAGCTAAAACTGATATTTTTCTGTTGTCATTCTGTTTTTACTTATCTCTTTTTGCATTAGCTAAGAATAAACCCAATATTAATACATCTGGATAAGAGACATTAAACCTGGAAGAAAAATGATGGGTATTTAAATGAAGCAGACATAAAAAAATTGCATATAAAATGTTTAGCATCAGAATGACAACACTTAATGAGATGAGACAAGCAGAAATTCATAAACAGAGCGTAATTTGAATTGGAGTGGTGCAGCAAGAAATATGAGGGAAACTGACTTTTTAAACTAAGTTGTTTTTAAAGAAAGGAAATTGTCAAGAAACCTAACAGAATTTTCATTTACTGTATACTGTAATGTTATCAAGGCACCAGGATAAAATCTACTGCAAGAATAAGATGTCAAAGAAATTCTATACAGTCTCAAGCTGAGATAGGTGGAACTCTTCATATGAGACATACCAACCTATAGAGATTGATAAAAAGCATCTTCTGCTCATTTTATTCATTAAGCTAATATTCTACAGACTTAAAAAAATCACTTTATGTAATGGCTGTTTGTTTTTCTTTTGAAAAATTCATGTATATTTATGAAAATTTGTTTCCAAAATAATAGTAAATTATTGTAGTAAGGTATAACTCAGGATGCAAAATCTGACCCTATATTGCTGATGGAAACAGATTCTCCCCATAAAGTGTCTCCTCTGCTCTGTGTTTAATTCTCAACTTACGTTGCTTCTTTCCTATTGATCAACAAAATGGCCCTTGTTACTCTTTCAGCTTCTATGTCTATGAGGTAGTATTCACCTGAAGTTCTTTGGCTTGTAAACCCAGCTGGTCTCTTATCCACATAATAGGCAAAGCTAGGGCTGCTTAGCTTTTAGGAACAGATGAAAACAGATACATTTTCCTCACTATGACTGCCTTCTGGTCCTAAGTATTTGTTTCCCCATAGACATTAGGGCTGGAAGGGACCTCAGAAGATTATTAAGTCTAGCTCCCTGCCCCAGGGACAGGAAGTCAGCTGGGGTTATAGTATTCCAGCAAGCTAAACTTTCAAATGTCTCTTAAATGAGTCCAGAGGAGGTGCTTGCATGTTCATCTTGTGGTCCATTATGACCCCCAAGTCCCTTTTGGCCATGTTGCTAGCAAGAGTAGCACTGCTGAGCCTATAAGCATGCTGTGGGGTTTTTTTCACAAGGTGGAGTACCTTGCATTTTTTGGTGTTGAACACCATCAGGTTTTCATCCACCCATTTTCTGAGCCTGTCTAGGTCAGCCTGGATCACTATATTGTCCTCAGGTGTGGATGCTTTACCCCAAAGTTTGGTGTCATCGGTGAACTTGGCCAGTCTGCTGCTGATACCAATATCCACAGAAGTATTAAGGAGAGCGAGGACAGTAGCTGTAAGTGAACCTCCATTGCCTGCAGTAGCTGGCAGCTCTGCAGGCTCTACTGGGGCTGCAAGAGGTTCATACCTGTTGCAAAGCTCCAGAGGGGAGGGGATCCTGGTGCAGTGGGCCTTGGGGATGTTGACCATCTTAGTCCAATGCCATGGATGAACAGTATGGGAGATCCTTGAGTCCTCCCTTGTCCTGGAAGGTGACCTTGGTCTACCCTCAGCCATCAGGGGGTGAATGGCCTGGCAGTAGGAGTCTATCTCCTGCTTGCCATCCCTGATGGCATCCAGGCATGCAGAGGTCTGGACTGTGGCCTGGAGCTCTTCTATCTGGCACCCCAGAGACTCCAAAGTGGAGCAAAACTTGCAAGGGGAGGTGGCTGTGCTCCTGGTCCCATGTGCCTGGAAATGTGCCAGGCAGACCCCGCAGCTGAGAGCCAGAACCCTCCTGTGCAAACTCCCACACTAACTCATGTGCCGGGCCTAGAAGTGTGCCTGTTTGCACATCCTGTTTGCAAGTCTCCGGTTGCATGGCTCCCTGGGGGCTGGGGGTCCGTAGGCTAAACAGGGACATGATGGGCTTTTGCCTGTGTGTCTCACGCTGGAGCACTGCGACTTTGCCATTTGCGGGCCCCTTTTAAACTGTGTAACAGTAAGTATAACAGTGTAATTCCATGAATTCAGCTACAATAGTATCAATCCTAATTTACATGAGTTCAAATGAAAGGCAACTTGGACATTTGTGCTATAATTTGTTGGCACTGGATTTATGAAGCAGATACTTTGTTCTGGGCAGACACAAAACCTCAGGCTGACCACAACTTCTTCCGTTCAATAATAGGCACATTTTGTAGATACACAGTGACAGCAGGTAAGAGTAGTGTAGGCAAGGAAAACAAAATACCCCCTTCCACTGATTCAACATCTACCAGTTCCAGGGTTCACATAGGGAAGCTACATCTGGCCAGTATGCGAGCTTCACCTTGTGGTTCGTTCTGGTGTGTCAGATGTCAGCAGCCTTGGAGGTGATGGCAAAGGCTCACCCCCACTTAATGGAATGGATAAGACAAGCTGGTGGTGTGCCCTCTGCCCATGGCAACCTCTGGTTCCCCCCTCAGGGATCTTTTGCTGCTCTGAAATCCTTCTTTTTGTCTTTTTTCTCTCCTCATGACTCTTCATTTCTGGGTACCATTGATTCATTTCCCTGCGATTATCATACTGTCCATGTTCTATCCTGTCAGCATATCTCTTTGTTTCCACAAACTTATCATATGTATACATCTTAATTTGGTCATTTACTGTTATCTTCATTTGGGCATGCTTGGCCTACTAATTTGGTCCATCTACCAAAACTGGAAATCCCAGGGGCACTGTGACCTGGATCCAACATGGCAAGCCTGTCTTTTATTATGGATTTTCAGGGAATACTGGGCAAATTTCCCAGCCTGTTTGCCCATTGGCTTCAGACACAGGGTCTGCCTTGAAGGCTGAAACTTTGTAACAAACATGCTTTTGGAAATCTGGCTGTTTCCCTGGGCCATTATTCTAATGCAATATCTACTTCACCTACAAGCCAGTTCCTAAAATCAAATCTCTAAATTTCATTTTTCTAGCCATCAATCTGAAAAATGGGGTTAAAAACTATTCTTTGCACTTCAGCCTGGTCCAAAGCCCACTGAAGTCAACTAAACTATTTAAATTCACTTCAGTGGTCTTCAGGCCCCTATTGAAAATATATAAAAGTTCTTTGTACAGGTAGTTAAACCTAACTATCACTGTTTTGAAAATGAATGAGCTAATTAGAGATTTGAAAACATTTATGGGAAAGGCATTGTAGTTACATGGATAAACTATCAATTTTTCACCCTTGGATCATACTCTCATTTCTTCCATTACTTGTCTTTTGCCAATATTGTTCTTTGGTAGCTGCCTGTGTTAACAGATGTATGAAAATCTCCCTTTGCTGAACAAAGAAGGGATAGCGATTTTACCATGTCCAATCAAACCTTCATTTTTGTAAAGGAATCTCACGACAATTTAGAAGTCAACTTCAAAAGTAGCTTCCATTAGAAGATAACTATGAAAATATTTTCTACCAGTGTCTCTCTTCCCCTTTGGCTTCACTGAAAAAGATACAAATATAGTTTTCGGGTAATGGACTTTTAAAATCTTTTGATTATTACTGATATTTGGTGAATGCATTTAGTGACTCAACATCAGTGCTTTTCTATGTTGTAAATATGGTATGATTTTATTTAGTAGTAGTAGAAAAACACAACGATACTGAATGCAACACACATTTCAAAAGAGGCCCTATTTAAAATATTTTAATCTACCAAAATATTCAACGTAATCAAAGTGTTCAAAAAGTATTCCAGTTGTCATAAAACAATCCTGTTAATCTAAAAGCAGGAGTATTTTCCAGAACACCATGGGCACATTTACATGAGACAATGACAGTGATGCTGTTGCTACTGTGAAGTAGGGTTGAAAATGACCCATGCACTGCCAGGACTATGCAGTACTAGCACAGTCAGGGGCAAGTGTAGACACGCTCCATGTGTACTTAAGGTCCAAGTTCACACAAGTCCCTCAGGTATTAAAGTCTCTGTTACAATCCTGTGCTTCCATTATGGGGTAGTTCCAGCCTGTGAGTAAGGTACTGAGGGTAAATAGCAGATTTCAGCTTCTTACTGGCTATGATGCTTGATGAATAAATATACAAATTCCCAAACAGAAGAGTAGGGCCTTCCCTAAATGTGCACAAATCAATATATCAACTCCAACCTTTTTTGTGGAGGTGGTATAATATGATATTCAAATTATAATCCTACTTCAGCTAGTCTTTTTCAAAGAAACCAAAAAAAAAAAAAAAAAAA
>NW_017729031.1:66096527-66098575 GCF_001723915.1 Gavialis gangeticus
TAAATTATAATCCCATTCAAGATAGTTTTTTTCAAAAAAACCAAAAAAAAAAAAAAAAAAAGCTTTCTTTCCTCCCCCTAAACTGTCAACTGCCCTTACAGGTACCATAAAAAGTTGTGCTTTTAAAGCTATTTAGGATACTCTGCAAGGTTATTCCTAAGTACCCAAGAAGAATAAAAGAGTCTGTCTTCAGTAAATACATGAACAACAAACAAATGTAAACGTTCATGTGTAGTCTCTAAACACAACAGTGAATTTTCCTATTCTATCCCCCTATTCTAGTGGTTATGGAATCATAGTTTTTACAGCAGACATTTAGACCAAAACCAAATAATTTCCAGAGTAGGTAGAGCCTGTCAAGCCTCCCAAATTTACTCTTTTCTTGTTTTCTCTCTCAATAGCATGGCTTCTTTCGGCTTAATTTTGAAAGTACAAATATATTTCAGTGTTTAACTGTGGATTGTATTACAGGGATTTTAGAGTTTTATTTGTCTGAAGATCTTTTAAATGGATAACACAATGCTACATTAAATACTTGTTTCTTCTTCATTGAACAGTACTGTTCACAGACTGAACAGTTTGTGTAATGTAGATTTATGCTGAACATAACAGAAGGTGAAGACCCTCTAAAATCAGACTTTTATACGGAAAATAATGTGGTTGGTCTGGGTTACAATAATGAGACTTCACTCTGTTGGAGAGTAGATGTATTTGCTTTGTAGATAGGGAAGGCTGTTGTTCATTTCCTTTCTCACAAGCATTTATGTTTGAGTCCCACCTGTGTAATGACTCTGTTAGGACTGTACTCTAGAGACATGGAAAGATAATGTAGATCTTGGGAATGAGACGTGGATTCTAATCACTATGACTAATACTGATTGAGCATGTGCAAGTTAATGATCCCCTCTTAGTACATATCACACTTGGATATTAATTTGGACTGGGTAAAAGTTGGTATTTTGACATAGAAAGTACAAAGTCTTGTGGCACTAAAGGAACTGTTCTATGTTAAAAGTTGAATTTAGCCTGTTTATTTAACTCCCCCTCACTTTTCTGTTTTTGCTACCCATGCCAAATTTTCCCCAGAAATAAATTATTCCTTCTGCAATATTATATGCTGCATGTCTTCCCAAGATAAAACTCTTCTATGGTGTCTTGAAAAATCAGGAAAGCAATTTTACAATCATGGTGATTTTTAAAATGACTTTGTTGTTTTCTTTTGAACTTTTTACTAAATTTGGCTCAGATTAGTCCCAAAATATCTTTGCCTGAAAACCTCAGTTTTATTTTGTTAGTCTTCCTAAAGAGAGTAATTGCATTTTTAGGGAGATGTGTGAAGTTAATGGGGGTATCACAAAGATAGATTGTTTAAAGAGTTTCTGATTAGCTGTGCTTAATCTACACTAGCGTAAACAGGCAAGAGATTAACTAGGGTCTGATTAGACTGGGACTATAAAAAGAAAACAATCCCTCTGAGTTCAGAAATCAATTGAGGATGAGGCTCAGGGAGTGATTGGGTTTGGGAGTAGGGGATTCTGAGGAATTTCTTGAATGATGATATGAAGCCATGCTCTCTGGCCTCAAAAAAGGAAGTATAGGTGTGTAGAAAATCAGGATGTGGGTATGATGCATGATAGTGCCATGAGACTTTTCTCAGGGCATGGAGGAAGGCAGGGGTGTAGAGCCAGGAGGAATCTTACAAAAGGAATTAAAGACATGGAAAGAAATACTTTCACTGGCAAATTTGTATTATGGTAGCACCTGTAAAACAGGACCCCATTCTGTGGCATCCTCTATATGTGCAGGTAAAGGCACAACTGGATCTAATGCACAATCCACACAATCAGGTGTGTGGATTCTTGGTCCTGGATGCATTTGTGGCACAGCCAGGGGGGTCACAGCAGTTGCGAACCCCTGGGCAATGCCTGGAGTGCCCCCACATACCTGCAGCTGGGAGACCATATTTGTTAAGATTTCCCAGCCCCAGGGGTGCACTGTGCTCCACAGTGCCTGGGAGATCACAGCAGGTGTAGTCGCTCAGCCATAGG
>NW_017729031.1:66103575-66108009 GCF_001723915.1 Gavialis gangeticus
AATGCCTGGAGTGCCCCCACATACCTGCAGCTGGGAGACCATATTTGTTAAGATTTCCCAGCCCCAGGGGTGCACTGTGCTCCACAGTGCCTGGGAGATCACAGCAGATGTAGTCGCTCAGCCATAGGACTGCCTACACATGCAAATTAAAGCTGGATAGGAACCAGCTATAAAGTTATTATACATTTTTGAGCAATAACTTTATAGCTGGTTGTACCTTTTCAAGGAGTGACAGTTTTTTGCACATATAGCCAATCTAAATTTATTGTTCAAATAACAAGGTAATTGCACAATAAATATGCATAGGGAGGGCCTATTATACAGTATGGTGCCTAGCTGAGACAGTTTTTCCTGTACAGCTTTTGGCAGATGGGTAAACAGGGCTCAGGTGGGCTTAAAAGGGGATCTCAAAGAAAGAGAAGCATTGAAGGGAGATACTGAGGGCACAGGGCAGCATGAAGAATGGATGAAGAGAATGTGGAAAATATTTTATTTTAAAAAAAATGTTAAACATTTTAAATACCTATGAGTTGCCTCTTATAGTAGTGTTGGAGAATGCCTGAGATGTACCCTTCTTTAGTGAGGCTCATAAATTCTGTACAGCTAGGCTTCCTTCCTGAAGCCTTTATACTTAACTGAAACGTCTGAATTTCATCAAAAAGGAAGAGGGAAAGGGGGATAGAAACTGTGGGAAAAAAAGATTCCATTTAAAATGACTGAAAGGATAGCTAACCAAATATTCATTTTTTACCTTGTGAAAAAAATGAATGAAAAAGGTTTTGTGTTCCATTTGAAATGTTTCCTTTTCATACAAAAAAAAAGGTTTTCAGTTTCTGATGTGAGGGGAGAGAAGGAAGGGAAATCATGAAGTTAAGAATTAAAACTGAAATAGCTGGGGTTTAAAAATGAAAACTCAAGATTTCTTGGCCTTTTCTAAAAAACAGACAACCTCCACATTTTCATCAAAAAGTACTCCCTTAATTTAATTTATGCCATTATTTTGTATTAAAAATGTTTGGATTAAAAAACATTGCAGTAGGCTCCAGCTGGAAGTATGTTTCTATAAAGTACAGCAAATGTCTCAAAAATTGTCTTTTTTAAAGAAAAAATCAATGTCTTTTTTAGTCCCACTTTCTACATATTAAAACATTTGAAAATGAACAGTAAATGGATTTTTTTTTAAAATCTCCTCCATGTCTCACTGTTTCCCAACTTGCCTTACACTGATTATCTTAGCTTGCAATTGAGTGTTGAAAAAACAAAAATATGCAAATATAGTAACAGCAGGTTATTATCAAGTTATGATAATAACAAGAGACTATAAAATCTAATTGCATATTCTAAGAATGAATTTCCATTGCATTGTAATATAACTCTAAGTTATGCAAGTTTATTTTATACTTTATGTTTATGTTATTAACAATATTGTTAATAAAGTTGAAAGTACAAATTTACTTTGCCTACAGATACTTGCATAACCTTAGGACATCATATAATAAACATAATTCATATCACCAAACAAATAATGCTTAAAACAGGAGTATTATCATCAGGTACTTCCAATGTCAATTAGAATGGAAGACATTTTAAACATTCAATATACATGTTATCTGAGTAAAAATAAAGCCTCTCCAATTTGCAGTGACCTCTGCATGAGCACAGAGTCTGTCCATGTGAGCTTATTGCAATATCAGAACTCATATTGAGAAGAAGAATCTGTAGAAGAGAGATGACAATGCTCACTTAGGTGGTGATATTATGTCCATTCTTCAGGATGAGGCTCAATCAGACATTATGATCATGGGAGGAGCTATTAAGTACCTAGAAAGAGATAAAAATAAAAATTCAAAAGGCTTGTTCACATATATATTTATACATCAATTCGAGACCTATTGAAACATAAATTTACATATTTTGCTCCTAAATATTCTGTGGTGTCAGAATATTTAATTTAGATCCCTTCCTTTTTTCCCAAAACACCAAAGCCTCTCAGATTCAATCCAGTCACTGTTTTCTGACACTTGAATGACAAACAACACGAATGTCTTCGCTGTTTTTGTTAAGAAGTCAACAATCGCCCATGCTGCTGGTGTGCCTTTCCTTACTATTAAACCTGGTATTAACAAATTATGCCTAGAGACAAACTGCATTTTCCTTTTACTGCTAGTATTGTTTGCCAAGTATTAGCTTGCATGAAATGGTATGGTAGTGTGTGATTTGTCTGCTTTACCACAGGCTTTCTAAATATGTTTCTGCCTTGACATAGCCCTTCTTTATAAACCTCTTGTATCAGTTCTTTATCATGTGTCTCAGTTATTTCCCAGAAATTGCAGTCTGTCTCTTTCCCAACAGCAACTTTTTTCCAGCATAGGTGGTGTGTGTTTTCATTTGAAATTAGCAAAACTGGTGGTGTGTCAGAATGCTATGTTATAATAAAGGATTTGTTACTTATACCAAAATAAGCCAATCAAGTTTAAAGGGCATTTCTTTTCAAAAGTGTTTGTATAAAAAGGATGATTGTCTTGGACTTTGGAGACACGGGTTCAGCTCTGTACTTTGCCACAGATTCCATGTGAGGGTTCAAGTAGGTCACTCTGGGTTTTTCTATATCATGTAAAAGGCAGGTCTTGGGGACAGCTAAGTATACCTTTCCAGCAGAAGTCTGTTGATGCATTCCGGACCTAGAAGCTAGCCTACAAGACCAGTCAGGATTTGTTCCCAGTTCTAGCTCTTAGTCCTGTTGGAGACCAAGGGTTCAAGAGGAGGCACTGGGAAGAGTCCAGAATAGACCCAAAAGTAAACTTCTAGCTCTGGAGTGTGTTGGCAGACTTAGGTAAGCAGGAAATGCTCAGTCCTGTCATCCCTAAGTCATGCTGTAGGTACAATTTAGACAGGTCCATGGTGTTCTTGGGTCTTACTGTTCTTTCTCCTTAAAATAAATGAAGATAACAGTAGGGCTGATGAGCATGAAGATATCCTGTTCTGTAAGGAATTCCAAAACTTGCTTCCAAAATTTTGTTGTGCAATTGAATAAAATCTGGTCATTTCAACTTTTCCCACAGAATTTCAAAACTTTGGTTAGGAAAAAAAAATATCGTATTTCATTTTGATTTTTCCCAGTTACCTTAATGAGGGAACCTCAGCTGCTTGGTCAAGAACTATGACTGAAAATGAGGGATCCTGAGACAGTCTTCTGGCTTTACAGCAGTCCATTTTCCTTGGCAAACTGGCAGGAAGCTAGATAGGTTTCTTACTATATCTATATCAGAAACCTATCTAGCTTCCTGCCAGTTTGCCTAGGAAAATATATAATTTTAAGGAACATATATAATTTATAGTGAAATAGTCTTCTGGAAAATTTATGACTGTTTCTCTTTCTCATAAGGATATTTTGAGTATAAGAACAGTAAAAGGTCTCTGGTAGAAGAGAGTTTGCTTTCTTCTGCTTATTAAAAATGAGGAATAATACACAATGGAAAACATTTGTTGGTGGTCACACCTCTATGTGAATGTTTCAGTGCTGCTTTTCAGCAAGATGATTGCAGACAGTCACCAGAAATTTCTAGTCTAAGACATTTAAACTGTAATTAATATAAATTTTAATTTTCAAATATATTTCATTGCTTATTCATGGAGAGACAATGCTCTTCCCTTCTGAAACTGGAATATGCAGTTTTCTTTTCAGTGCACAGTAGGAACTCATACTGTGAACAGGCACTTTTATAATGAATTTTACTCTTCAGCTGGTACAATAGGTTATTTATAATTGAATGCTAATTATGTTAATTTGCTCAATATTAATATTTGAGGTAGCCATTTAAAAATGTGGTAAAGTGAATAATGATGAAAATTAAGGCTTTATAGACAGAAAGTGGTACTAGGTGTAAGAAATGTATTGTAACGCTATAAAAGAGATCTGGTTTTAAGTAATAGCACAAGTGTATGAACCTGAATTTTAGAAAGCTTATGGAGTCATCCCATGTCTTCCTACAATAAAGTGCTGGGAAATTAAGAGCCTCAGTCTTTCAGAAAATGGGCACTTTGTAGTAGTTGAGCTTTAATTGGCCCAAACCTATGGAGATGTAACAGGCCTCATCCTAGCCTGAAGTTTAAGTAACTGGATTTCAGAGAGCTTGTATTGAACTGAAGTGTTGCCCTGTGGGGTCAGGCCAACTCTCAGGATCTCAATATCGTGCTGTTAGACAGGAGGGTGTGACACAATTGCGCATATACAAACACACAAATCAATTAAGTGCATACACACACACACACTACCAGCTCTGGCATATACACACCCAAATCAGCCTAGACACATGCATACCTATCACCAATTCAAGCACATTCTCAATTTACCCCAAAAGTCAGACACAGATCACTAATTCATAGATCATGCACACAATACCATACACACACACACACACACACACACACACA
>NW_017729031.1:66108487-66151582 GCF_001723915.1 Gavialis gangeticus
CAGGCTGGAAAGGGGTCCTTGTCCAGTAGGTGTTATCCAGAGGGGAATTGCCGGCAGGGTCTCTGGGTGGATAGGTGGTGTGGCACGGTGCTGGTCCAGATGGAGAGGCCGTCCCACTGGGTCTGTCTTCACTCCCCCTTTTTATAGAAGCAGACCTTGTGTGACCCTAGTGACAGGAGGCATGCCCAGGCAAGGGTCAGCTTCTGGCGTACAGAGCATGTGTGCTCCATGCATGGATGTGCAGTTTTGGGTGTCTGTAATGATGGGGTACAATGGTAGAGTTGCTGGTTCTGCAGGGTCTTTTGTCTTTCAAATGCTGGGTTCTTGTCTCTGTTTCTGGGTGAGGTCTGTCGTTCCTGGATGAATCAATGCAAGGTGATGGCCCAGTCATTACAGGCCATTCAGTAGAGGTCTGCTAACATTGTATTTCAATCATTACCAATCATTCTCATTCATCTGGGAACCAATTTACGTGGGAGGGATACGTGACTCATACAGTTGCAACATGGGATGCCCAGGCAGAGGACACAAGATGAAGACTTGACATATAAAATGGTAACTTGACATGACTTTGGTTCACTTACAAACACAGGCCTAAACCATACAATATCCATATGAAACAATAAAAATCAATACAAATATGATAATAATACAATATCCAACAGTAAAAATCAATACAAATCTAATAATTATACAATATAAAACAGTGGATATCCAAAACCAAAAACTTGCTACCAAAATAAAAATGTTAAAGCTTATCCTAATTCTGAGCTCGTTTCTGCTTGTCTATAGGGAATAGAGAGGGAGAGAAAGAAAAGCCAGAAATAATTGGGGAAGGGAATATATATATATAAAAACTGGGGTTTTGCTACAGAAGTTATATACATATATTATGTACACTTGGCTTTTTCTCACCTTACTGATTTCCAGAAATGTTTCCTTTCTTTCTTCAGTGGGAAGTGGATCAGGCCCAATAAACAACAGTTACAAAGCAAATGTAAGGGTAAACCTCATCCGGGTTTCATACCACTTTGAAATCTAAGTGGTGGCTTTATAGTCTTACTAGCACTGACTATAAATGCTACTTATCCAAAAATGAGAGAGACTGTTGACATATCCAGGAAAGGTAATAAAAAATAGGGGTTTTTTTAGGGAGGAAGTAGATGTGAAACAAGTAAAATTACTGTGGAATGTTCCTCAGTTAAGGAATTTGCAATTGTAATAAAATAATATTTTGCCATTCTACAATAATTTAACATAAGAATCCCATAATAGATGACACAAGCTTAATGCAGAATTTAATAATAACATCCTGATGCAGTTATAAAACTGGTAGGAATTTTAGTTATCCTCAAAGAATTTATGCTGATAATTATGCTTGTGTTGATCATTAACACAGAATATTTCACACTAGAGAGGTATAGTAATAAAGAGAGGAATGACTTGTATGTGCCAATTAGTGCTTTCACTTCAGTCACATAAATCTTTTACATTCTGTTTCCAGGAAGATATAAAAATGATAAGGTGGGGGTATCCACCTTCCTACATTCATGCCCAGTAATGCCATGCTTGCAGTGTTCTTGTGATCCCTTAATGTTTTACTCATCCCACATAACAACTCAAATTTTCTCCATCTGCTTGGTTCCTAATTTAAATTACAATTAAATTCAAAATTAACCACGCACACACAGTGAACTGTCTCAGTACTAGCAGCTTTACCATATTCTGTCTCCACACGGCAATTACATTTATAAATAGCTGTGCAAGGAGCAGCCGGTAAACTAAGAAAAAAAATACTTCTATTGCATTCTAGGGACTTCTTTCCTTCCTTTTAGAGATGCCAGGATTTACAGAATCTCCAATTATAGAACAGAATTTGGAGAATAATTTTCTTTGTTTTATGCAAGATATAGGCTAGGTACAGACATTCACAAAGCCTGAGGTGGAATCTATCTAAGTTGCACAGGTTTGTGTAAACTGCATAGTTTAGATCGGTAGCAAACAGAACACATATTCACCCTTTATAGGGTGGAATAGGGGGGAAATCTTGTACTGTGGGCACTTGTACATATGATGGCCATCATGATGTACACATGACAGAAATGTTATTTGTGTGCCTTAATGACATTATGCATTACACGTGCGCCAGATTGGGGAGTTTTAAATGACTTTGCATCATTGCTAACTAAACTACATCTAGATCATTGCAAAGATGCAGTTGTCAGTTCGATACCGAACCACGGGAGAGGCAGGCAGGCACCACAGAAAAAAAGGATTAGTCCCCTCACTGCTTCTGCCTTCAGCCAACAGCTGGCTGAAGGTAGGTGTGGTGAGGGGCCCAATCTTTTTTTTTTTTTTTTTTTGGTGGACCTTCCTGCCTCTCCTGCAGCTAGGGGGTGAGCTGTCAGGTGTCCACTGAGCTGCAGGGGGACCTGGTCCTTCCCTCTGCAGTGGCAGTACCTCCCAGGGAGCGCCCAGGTGGCCTGCCCCAGCTCAGAGGCAACACTCAGCTGGATCCAACTCTTTCCCCAAGCTCACCAGGACTTCTAGCACCCTGTGCAGTGTCCCTGCCGTCTTCCTGATGCCTAGGGCCACCAAGGAATGGGCTAGCCTGCCCTTGGGGTAGTGCAGAGAAGTGGCAGGAGGGTGGCTGGGTGTGTTGGTGGCAGGAATGGTGCACAGCTCACTGGAAGCCCAGGTGTACCATCCCTGCTGCCTTCTCTGGCCACCACCACTTTTTCTGAAACTTTACTGAGAACCAGATCTAAAATTAAAGAATATCTTTTTGAATTATGACAACTGTTATGTGTGTATGCATGTGTATATTAGTCACTGGGTCATTGTTTTCTAGTTTCAAACTGCCACATTTCAGCTACTGTAAATTGTTGAAGCACCATGATTTCCTTGGACCCATCCCTACTTTCAGCAGCTAAAAATTTGGTCCAATATCTTTGTACTTACAGTTTCAAATCAAGAGATGGGTCAGAACTGGCAAAACACTTTGAGCAAACTTTGATAATTTTTTAGTTATTTTTCTCTTGGTTGGAATTGGGAAAAGCTAAAAAACTAAAAAAACACCCTGGTATTTATCTAAGCCAGGCTCAAATTCCATAATTTTGGCAAGCTCAGAGGATGAAAATTACCTGTAAAAAATGACTGTGTGGGATGGAATTTAATACAGGGATAGAAACTTAGAGAAATGTGTTGTAAATGCAATTAGTTAAAGCATATTTGCTGCTTCTTTTTTTAACATTTCTTTAGGTAAAAAGATTTCTAATAATTTTTATTCCATTCCTAGAAAGATGCCTGTCATTCTGAAGGGTTTAACCATCTTCCTTCTGCATATTTGTAACATACGTCTTGAGGTGCTTCTGTGTTTCCAAAAACAAATTTTTATCTCTTCTTAGATGATATTATTTTATTGTTTTAGAGATGGTGAGCAACATTATGTGCTGGTATTAAAATGCCTCTAGATACCTTCTGAAAACTCCAAGTCTAATTGGTGTTTTTGTTGTGGGTCAGAGTTAGGTGAACCTTGCCAATCTAAAAGTTATATTTGTTAAATGGTTTGAAATTGTATTTCTTGCCTATAAGCAGAAGGACACTGCCAGCAGGACCCCTCTTTGCAGACAAGAATCTAGTCTCATAAATTATCACCAAACTGCATAGTAATGAGGCCATTTATATGGAAATGGATGCGCTACTATTCTTTTGCTGGCTCTCAAGCAATTCATGAACTGCTTTTCACATTAGGGGAAGTGCTTCATGAATCAGATGAAAAACAAAATTGAGATACTGATAATTTCAAACTTCCTTTGATAAATATCACTCCAAACATGAAAATGGTGAAAAAGCCAAGAGGTGTAAGATAGAAGAAAATGTAAGTGATGATAATGTCAATGGAATCGAATGCTGCCACAGGATAATGGTCTCCTCTTCCTAAGATGATAAATATGTATGCAAAGATGAGGCATTTATCAAAGGATAAACAATGAGGCAAAGCAAAGGTGTTTATTTTCATAGGAAATGTAGTTTATCCTGGAATGGTGACAACCTCTTAGTTACTCTATCAATTAAAATCAGTGCTCCCAGGATAGGTTTTAGACCAGTATTCAAGCATAACCTATTCAACATGCCCATCCTAACTTCCTTAAAGAACCAATATATTTGTGTCTAACAATTAAGCAACACACTTATTTGTCTAGGCTTACATAAATATTGATCATTTATATGGAACAAAAGAGGAAAATTTGGCTTAGGCTTTCTTTTAAACTAGATACAATAAATGCCAGTAACTTCCAAAGGCAGGGAAAGCCTGTGTTTGTTCATTACCCACAATTAACAATGGCACTAATGGGTAGTGACTGATAGCAGAATTACGTTTTAGTTTATTCATTCTGAATATTGCAATACAAAAAGTTAAGGATGAATATTGTGTAGTGATGTCCTAGGACAATGAAGCTGCAATGAATTTCATACTCAAATGTTCATAAATGTCTAGGTATTAGTAATTTGCAATTCATTTTCTAATTAATGATTTGTTGACATAGAAATTGTGGTAGTCATGCACATGCCAGTTTTGGAAAACTAGAGCAAACTTTAGCAATTTTCACCATTACACATAGAAAAATGACTACAACCATATAGTAATTAACATTAATAACTCACACAGTGAAAGTACACAATGCATATCAGTGTTACCAACTGGGGTGAATTGTCAATCTCTCAGTACTTTTTTAATCCTCAGCTTTTCAGTCTTGTAAATATGTAAGACTCTTTACTGTCACTTAAAATGAAAAACCTCATTTTTGTGAAAGGTAAGGATTCCAAGATATTTTCTGTTTATATTTCATGTGAGCATTTTAAGTCACACGGATGTTTTTTAGGTGTTATACCTTAATAAATAAATAAATAAATCATGTTTGAACACTTGAGTCAGGTACAGGCATTTCACTTTTACTGGTTTATACTCATGACATAACACAAGCTCAGTGCACATAGACTGTTTTTAAAAGGGTGGAACCTAGTCTAAGAGTCCCCTCTCCCCCTCCAAAGGGAGGATGTGTGTTCTGTTCACTACCAGTCTAAACTATGCAGTTTACAGAAAACCACATAATTTAGATTGATTCTACTTCAGACTTTTTTAATGTTTTTACCTAGCTTTGAGGTTGATAGTATTGCATATATATGCATACCTTAAATTTTATTTTTGCTAATGTGGTTTAAGGAGGGGATGTGAGGAAAGCAAGCTAATATAGATGTACATTTATGCATTTGGGGGGGATTCTTAATTTACATTTGGCATAAAAAGGAAAAAATCACTCAGGGAAACATTTTTTTTTAATCATAGAGGATTAAAGATTTGTGAACATATATAAAAGAACAAGGGAGCAAGCTCCTGAGTGAAAAATGTTTGAGGAGTTGTAATTATGAATTTAGACATTTCTGGAAGTACAGTCCTTCAGGAGCTCCATTATGCACAGAAATGGTCATGTGTGCTTCTCTGTTCTTACTAGTAGTGAAGCAGTGCCGTGATGTTGGTTCTGACGATTGGCATGCAGGGAGGGAGACCATAGCCTCGACTCCACCCTGCTCTTTTCAGAATAACTTCCACTGCTGGGGACAATCTTTGATCTCCTTGTATGCAGAGATTGTGATAGTTTCCAGTCCATTTACAAATGGCAGAAAGTATGGCCAGAAAAACTTTTTAAACCTACCCCACTGGAACACTCAAACAATGAGCCATCTAGTAGATTTGGACATGGAGAGCTTGCTGTAACTGCCAAGTATACCCAAGGTGGTCAGGGGAGAGGACTAAGGTGCAAATTACAAAATAACTTGAATTGTTTTGATTTTTAGGTAAAGATTCTAGTCAGTCTGTACCATTTTTCTCTGAGTGAAATCCTACCTACATAGATATCGAAGACATATATTTGATCTATCTAAAAGAGAACAAAATGCAAATAAAGCACACTTGTGCTTAAGTATCAATTAAATGACCAAGCCAAAGATACTCCAAAATAATTCCCACACTAATGGTGGATGTCATATTTTTCTCTGCCTAAATGATATACACCTAGTTTAATCACTGAAATCAATGGAATCAATTGATATTTACAAAGGTATAAATGACAGTGCACCTTGACAGTGTACCCAGTAGACTAAGTTGAAGAATGGTATACTATGGTATCATCATCATTGGCTATCCCTTAATATGAGGATGATGTCTGTTCAGGGGTGGGGAGGGATTACTGGTGAGTTTTCAGGTGACTGAGGACTCTAATCCATGCTCTACAAGTTTTTACAAAGGTATGAAGAGTGGTGCCATGGGGAGGGGGAGGAGGAGAGGGGCACAACTGTTGACCAACATGTTGTGTGCTTTCCTTCCTTCTCTGCCATTTCTCAGCTTCCTGAGCAAAATGGTTCTTTTTGAAGTGGGCTGTAGCTTGATGTATGGTGCAGCAGCATTGAAACCTGTTACCAGGCAACACTTCCCAATTTATAGGGTTAAGGCTTCTTAAGGTATGCTTTCAGAGTATCCTTGCAGTACTTTCTCTGTCCTCCACAGATCCTCTTACCATGACTAAGTTCAGAGAAGAGGACTTGCTTCAGGAGATGTGTGTCAGCCATCTGCACACAGTGGCTAGCCCAGTGAAGTTGAAATTTCATGATCTTTGTCTTAATGCTGGTTATGTTAGCTGCAGAGAGGATGCTGGTATTGGTGCAGTGGTCTTCCTAACTAATGCAAAGAATTTTCCTGAGGCATTGCTGATGGAACCATTTCAGGCACTTAAGATGGCTTTGATATGCCACCCATGTCTCATACCCAGAGAGAAGTGTGGGGATAACCACTGCATTGTAGACCAGGATCTTAGTTTCCAGCTGCAGATATTGGTCAGCAAAAACATGGCAAAGCAACTTTCCAAAGGATACTCTGGCACAGAAAATTCTATGTTCACTTTCTGTATCAAGACTGACTGACTAGCAGAGGTGACTGCCAAGGTATGGGAAATGCTCCATGTGTTCCAGGGGTTCTCCATAAATAGTAATATGTGGTGGGGATGGGGGACAGCTTGTTCTGGGGCAGGTTGGTGGACCAACTTGGTCTTCCCAATGTGAAGGGAGAGTCCCAGGCTTTGATAGGCACCTGGGAAAAGACTGAGGGTAGACTTCAGATCGGTTTCAGTGTGCGTGAGGATAACACAGTCGTCAGAGTACTGAAGGTCAGTGATGCCAGTCTTGGTAACTTGGTTTTGATGTGAAGGCACTGCAGGTTGAAAAGCTGACTGGCCATTTAATACTCAACTCCAGTTTTGGGAGGAAGGTGGTCATGGATGAGAATCAAACTCGCAGCAAAATAGATGGAAAAAAGGGTTAGGGTGATGACGCAGCCCTGCTTCACACAAGTATAGATGGTAAATGGGTGTCTGATCCATTGCAAAGGACTGTGGCTGTCCCATCATAAAGTAGCCTGAGGACACTGATGAACTTCAGTGGACAATGAAACCTAGCGAGCACCTTCCATAAGGCTTCATGATTAATTGAGTTGAAGGCTTTAGTTAGGTCAATGAATACCATAAACAGCTCTTGGCGTTGCCCTCTACACTTCTCCTGAATCTGTCTTGCAACAAAAATCATGTTGGTGGTACCCTGAGATGGTCTAAAGCCACACTGGGATTCTGGAAGGACATCTTTGGCACAAGGGAGGAGGCAATTCAGAAGGACCCGAGTAAGAATCTTCCCAGCAACGAAGCGGATTAGTAGTTCTCAAATATTGACTTGTCCCCTTTCTTGAAGATGGTCACAATGTTGGCATTCTTTAAGTCGCACAGAACTTCCTCATTAACCTATATTTTGATGAGAAGTTGGTGAAATTTTTGCACTAGTGCTATTCCACCAGCTTTGAAGACTTCTGCAGGGATGCCATTTGGGCCTGGTGCCTTGTTGTTTTTGGTCTGAGTAACGGCATGGCATGGCAGACTTCCTTGAAGGATGGTGGAGCAACATGAGGTTCTATTACTGGGGGTTGAGGGATAGATTCAATGGTGGCATCTGAGACCTCAGATACATGGTTGAGTATAGTCTTGAAATGCTTCTTCCAGCATTGCTTGATGGATACGTTGTCCATGAGAAGTGTGGACCTGTCCTGCGTTTGCAAGGGGGTTGGACCATGGATGGCTTTTATTGCTTAAAAGAACCTTCCTATGTCGTGTTGATCAACGAAACTCTGGATCTCCATGGTGTTCATTTGCCACCACTGGTTCTTCATGTCCCATAGCCTCCCCTGAACTTCAACTTTAAGCTGGTAATAACACTTCTGTTTTTTCTGGTTGGAGGGTTCATTTTGCCAACTGCAGAACACGGCTTTCTTCTGATGGATAAGTTCTAGGATTTCCTTGTTGTTCTCGTCTAGGTGATGGTGAATGGAGTATCCAATTAATTCAATGCATGACTTGTGAATAATATTCTTAAGCTCCTCCCAATGTGCCTGGATGTCCTTGATGTCATCAGGTAGGTCAGAAAGCCTCTCAGTAAGGTATTTCTGAAGAGCTTCACATCTAGCTTGGTCCGGACTGCCTTGATGTTAAATCTCTTCCACATCCTTTTCAGTTGTTTACACTGTTATGGTGCAAGCTGCATATCCATGATTGATCTGACTAAATAGTAATCCATCCAGCAGTCCTCTGCACCTGTCAGGACTCATGGGATATGGATATCAGTATGATCATGGGCTCTGACAATATTATAGGTAAATGGACCAATCTGTAGATGTGACGACAGTCCCTCCACATGCTGATGTCTCAGATGACCTTTTTGGGTGACCTGATCTGGATTATTGGTTGCACAAGGCAAGCAATTGTTGACAAAATCCTCTCTCATGGATGGCCACCATCCAAATGACTCTAATTGTTGGGTTATCTTTTCAGTACCAAAATGGCCTTGATCATGTGCTAACAAAATCATGTCTGTCTGTAGCTGTTGTAGCACTACCCATACTGGTAGCTCCTCTCCTTTCTTAGCAAGGATAAGGCCTAACGGCTCCTGCCATACACACCAGTCTCTTTGCTGACAAGATTGAACCAATTTATTCAATTCTAAATCCTGATGCTGTACCCCAATTATATCCACAGCACCAGGCATGGATGGTGTGACTTTAGACACAGGTCCAAGCTCCACTATTTCCAGCATGACCCATCTAGGTCCCATCCTGGCTTCTTTCTTGGCAGCTAGGTCTGCTTTCTCATTCAAGGAGCCCTCCAAGGTTTTAGACTTCTGGTGTGCCTTTACCTTA
Source organism: Gavialis gangeticus (assembly GCF_001723915.1). NCBI lineage: Eukaryota > Metazoa > Chordata > Crocodylia > Gavialidae > Gavialis > Gavialis gangeticus. The sequence continues at coordinate 66,117,780 of NW_017729031.1, forward strand.
ATCACCACTACAGGATTCAATCTCTCCTTACACAGGAAGCAAACATACTTAAGTGCTGCGATGACCCCAACAACTCCAGCAGCCTAGACTGAGTGTGGCACACACTGCCTCTGGATGTACCGGATCACTGACCCATCGTCTACCACCCGTGTGACCAGAAAACTCATGTAAGGATTTCCTTCAAGGTGATAGCTGCTTCCATCAGCAAACTACACAAAATCAAAGTTAGCAGACACCTCACTAGAAAACTGTAGATCACTACAGAACATCCAGGTGCCTTCCTCCAGTCTCACATCTGGGAGAGGACACTCATGCTTAGTACCCTCAATCACCAAGGTGTAAGGCATCACCGGAGCCCTAGACACAAGCTCTGTACTTACATTCCTGTTCATAAGAGTGATCATCCAGTTAGCTAACCTGGGCTATAAGACATTCAAATCCTTTGCCTTACCAAAAATGATATATTTCATTGGCAAGAGCACGGTTCTCATGATCACAGGGGACATACCTGTCAAATAATTCCAGTGTGATAATGCCCACACCAAAGCCAAAACCTCTCTCACAGGGGGTGAATTCCTGCTCTACAACAGAGAGAACCCTGCTTCCATAAGCCACTGGTCTCCTGTCAGTGCCAGTTTTCTGACAGAGAATCACACCTATGTGCTGGGTAGTAGTAGCCAATTCCAACAGGAATGGCTCTCCCATCCATGGATAGGTAAGGGCTTGTGCACTCATCATGGTTTCCTTAAGCTTACAGAATGCCAACATCTGTTCCTTGACTTATTGCCACACCACTCCCTTGTGCAGCAGCTTATACAAGGGAGTTGCCAACCTGGCATAAGCCTCAGGAAACTCTCCCAGGAACCCAGTCAATCCTAAGAATGACCTTAAGGTACTTACACAAGTTGGCGCTGGTATCTTGCTGATCAATTCAATCTGTTGGGCATCTCCTGCCCTCTGGACCCAATCTCATACCTAAATAGGTTACCTCCTCCTGCACCAGCTGTGCCTTAGCTGGGTTTATTTTTAATCCAATATTGGCTATAACTCCTAGCACTACCTCAGTATGCTGCAAGCATTCTTCCCAGCATTCTTCCCAAGAATGCATCATCACTAGTAGGGCTGTGCAAAGCTTTGGTCCCTGATTCGATTTGGCCTGATTCGGTGATGAATCTCTGAACCCAAATCTAATCAGAGGATCCTTTAATCTCTCCAAATCAAATCAGAACCCTCCAAATCAATTCAGAGAGATTCAGAAAGATGCTGATTTGGACATAAAACAGCTTTAAATTTTTTTTTCTACATACCTTGAGGTAGCAGGTGGCTCGTGAACACTGTGATGCTGGGGCGCATGGAGTGTTCCACAGAAGCATGGGGGGCTTCCCAGTGCTCTCGGGAGAAGACCTGGAAGTGGACCAGAAGCACTTCTGTTCCACATCTGGGTCTGCTGGGGAGTGCGTGGGAGGGGGCCTGTGGCCCCCTCCCTTGGCAACTGGTACCTCCTGGGTTGGGAGGGCACCCGGGGCCCCCTGTGGCCAATCACTGAGCCATTGGGGTGCAGGGAGGCCCCCCAGTGCACTCCCCAGCAGACCCAGAAGTGGACCAGAAGTACTTCTGGTCTACTTCTGGGTTTGCCGCTGAGCACGTGGAGGGCCCCACCAGACTCCTGTGGGATGCTCTGTTTGCCCTAGCAGCGCAACCTTCACAAGCTGTGCTGGTACCTTGAGATATGTAGAAAAAATATTTAAAGCAGTGTCTATGTCCGAATTGCTGATTCTCTGAATCAGCATTGAATCAGATTCAGAATTGGCTGAATTGAATTGGGGACAGCGATCCGAATCAACAAATTGAATCACTGTCCCTGATTTGGACTGAATCTGAATTGAATAGGACCTGCACTGCACACCCCTAATCATTAGGATGTCATCCACATACAAGATCATGGACCCCCGATCCGCCTCCAGGATCTTTTCCCACATTACTAAAACACTTTGACGATAATGCAGTGGTGAGTTGCTATACCCTTGAGGCAAATGGATAAAGGTGAAATACTTCTGAAAGTAAAAGGAAAGTTATACCAGCATCTCTGATGAACAGGAAGGGTGAAGAAAACATTTGCCAAATCCAGCACCGTGAAGCCACGCTGGCCAGCACTTCCAGGTACTAAGTGACCACAGGTGCCAGTGAAGGAACATACTTGTTCAGCTGGCGGTAGTCAATCGTAAGTTGCCAGGTCATCCCATCTGCCTTCCTCACAGGCCAGATCAGACTGTTACATGTGCTGTTTACCTCTACCAACACCTCTTGCTCAACCAAAGCATCTATGGTAGTCTGAACGCTGTCCTCAGTTTCTCTCAGGAACTTGTACTACTGGTGCGGCTTCGGATTGGTCCCATCAATCCAGATCATTGTGCAAATCTTATTGCATTCGAGCTTATCCTTAGTCCATACCTATAAAAGATTTAGGGCAACAGCTTTGACATCATCACATCAGTCAGGAAAGCAGAGCTGGTCTACTGCCTTCAAGGCTACGCACCAGTGCCAGGCAGGAATCACAACATGGCCATCTGCTGAGTCAGAGCATCTCAAAACTCTATTTGGCAGGTCAATAATCAGATCCCGATTTCCCAGCAGATCTATCCCAATTATTCCTGTGCCTACCAAATTTAGCAAACCAAATAAAAGACAACCCATTTTCATTCCAATTCTGGCAACCTTGAGGTTTGAGAAATCAACCACTTTCTCTGAGCCCTCAAAGCCCTCTAACACTTTCACCCCACCGGATGTCCAATTTGCAAATGGGACAATTTCATTGCTAATAATGCTAAAAGATGCACCCATGTCTAATACCATGTCTTGCTTATGCCACAGTGCTTCTCCATCTGAATGCAAATACACAAACATCAATGGACGTCCCCAGGAGTCAAAATTGATTGATGCCAGCTCCTGGGTTACAAGTGCCAGGCTGTCCTAATCTGAATTCAGAGCTGCCAGTGGGGATGGCAATCCCTCCGGGCCCTGCTCTTCTGCCTTTGCTTTGCCCTCCTGTCTTTTATACTGGGCAAGCAACTCCAGCAGCCTCATGGTTGGTAAACTGTTAATCACTTCACTGGAAGTGTATCTGAGCAACTCCTTCCAGATAGTCACATAACTCAAACTTGGGGTTGCTCCACTCTCAGCCCGCATGCCTGCTCTGATTACACCTGGAGTGACCAGATCCAGATGGCTTCTCCTTTTCCCTCTCACTGTCCTTACCACTTTCCATGGCTTTCTTAGGCTGCACTGTGTGCATCTGCACCTTACGAGCTCCTGGATAGCGCTTTTGTAGACCTCTGTCTGTGCAGTCGTTAATCCCCTATGACCCACACATATTCAGGTTCAGGGCATTAAAGTAAGTTAATTTTCCTGAGCATTGATCTACTGCCCCACCCCGCTCAGAGTTAAAAAGAGTAGCTATACGCTATAACACAGGTAGGTTGAGCAATATAAGCTGTATTACACAACAAAACCTGTGCAACAAGTACCCAATGCAATATTCCCATAACACCTGAGCTGCAACACAATAAAATACACCTGATGGGACAATAACCCAACGCACATCCCAAACCCAATGTCCCTGGTCACACAACCAATCAACTACATGTTACAATGCACTTTGGTCACTGCACAGTTAACTGGTGTGCAACCTCACAAACAAGCCTGAAAACACAAATGGCAGCAAGAACACCCTGGACCTAGTCAGCAGGAGAAACCCTCTGACAATCCCTGAGGATTTCTAGCTTTTTCCTCCTTAGGTACTCAGCACCTCAGATAGGGAAAGGGCAATACTTTACCCAACTGTAGCTTCCCAATGACCAGGTCACAACAAGGAACCTGCACTCGACAAACTCCCGCACCCCAAGAGCCCAGCGTCAGAATTGTCTAGCCAGAGAGTGAGGCCAAGCCCTGGCTGGCTACTCCAAACAGGATTTATAGCCTTCTAATCATGCCACCTGTCATTCATCCAATGGTCCAATCATCACCTTTTTCACAATACCCAATCAAATTCAAACCTGGGCAATACTTAAAAGGACCAATCAATTCAAACTATGTCAACTCAATACAAGTAACGTTATCATAACTGTCTTACTAATTAACATATCAATATTGATAAACAGTTGCACTAACATTACACACTACGCATGCCCAGACCTTAAAAGCAGGTCATGACTTCATCAAGGTTGAGAGTTCAAACCCTTTAGAAACTTTTCACCTCTAGTTATATGGCACATATGTGGACTTGCATTGTTCTACAGTAAAATAAATGAATCTTGATCTTTATCAAAAGGATCCTATATTAAAGTACATTGAAATGTGTAGGATAAACTCTGATCCATTCTTTTTTTTAATAAAAAGGGAGTAAAGGATGTACAAAGACAAGAAAGTAAATTAAATGAAAATAGAGATATTTCTTGTCAACTTACCATTTTATTTTCCTGTTATGTTCCACATTTAATTCATGAAGAAACAAACAGAACAGGCACTTACAAATCCCTAGTAAATGACAGTATATTTATTTATACATGTTTCACCCTGAATCATTACATATCATCATGATACTCCTCAGGCTACACATAAAAGAAAAGTAGGCATAAATCAAGCCAAATTTATTCCCTTCCATTTCTGCACTAATCCTCAGATTCCAGTGTTTCTGTGTCATGCACACAAAACATGCTTCTTCTCGTGTTATTCTCAAAGGCAATATTATTCCTAATATTGTTCTCATTCTCTCTATCTAATGATGTTGATAAATCTCATTCCCTGTATACTATAAAGGATGACATAATTCTTTGGAGTCATGAGCACATTATTTTGTGCTATTACTTGGCTAGTCTCATGGGATTGTTCTCCTTTTTGCAAGCAGTTTAGCTATTCAGTTTCTCTTCTCAAAATTTCTGGTCAACCCCTAGGATTAAAATTTATACCAAAAAACTCTTATGCAGGTATTTGTCATTTCCCTGGGTTTTATTTTACATACATAAAAAGTGCCCAATCCACAAGATACATGGCTAGCCAAATATGTATATAATATTGGCATTGAAAAATCAACCAAGCTCCTTTTTAAACATTTGAAGGGAAGAAAAATTTCATGCAATATTTTGAAAGCAGTCGGTAGTAACCTGCATCTTTGGGAATTTTTTGAATTTGAGTCAATTACTACTTTTTCAAATATAAGTTTTACTATAGTTTCCTGTTGTTGTTGAAATTGGGCCAGCTATTGTCTCTAAATATTGCATAATTACAGAATGCCTTTTACCCGGGGAAGCCACGGTGCATCAAAATGAATCACTTAATACCTCATATCTTATTTTTCTGGCTCTGTGATATGTTGGTCATTGCCTGAATGGCCAAATGGGAAGAATGAAATATGTTTTGGGAAAAGCCATATTAATACACTTGAGAGAGAGAGAATGCCAATCTCTCGTGTATCAGTTGCTAAGGGGTAAGGTTTTGGCCCTATGAACTGTATCCCAGCTCTCTTGCCAACAGCTTTACTTCATGACTGTCAATCAGAGATTTTTAAAGGCTATAAAATAGTAAGGCATATATGCAATAGACCTCTATGTCTTGAAGCAAAAGTTTTAGAAAAGTATAAAAGATGCAGTTAACCCAGGTGTGTAGCTGTATGAGAACTTTATTTGTAAAAATAATAACTGAACTTACAACAAATTATACAGGTGTCTTTTGTGGCTTACCCACTGAGTTTTCAAAAGATATATCAGCAATTGTAACTTGTGCTTCAGGTGTTGCTTGGTTCCTGTTGCTTGACAGGAGACCTAAATCCATAACCTTTATCTATGAGAATGCACTTGTGTTTAAAAGTAATATGAACTACTGAACACTAGTGAACTGGCCTAGTCATGCTGCTGGGTTTTTTTCTCAAAGCTGTGACAGCATTTTGAGGGCTCAGTTACATTTATTTGCAGATACTTGTAACAATAGTCAATTTTCTCCTTATGTGAAATCAGATCTCATTAGAAGTAGCTGCCTTTTAAATAATTTCATTATGTAGCCCAACTTGGGCCCAGATGAAAGGGCTAAGTTCAATTAAAAAAATCAAGTATGGGGTGGGGGAGGGGAATGTAATTACAATACTCTTCAACATACTCTGAAGTCAGCTTGACACAGGTGGAAATGTGAAGAATAAATTAGCATACTTTTGTAAGATAAAAATAGTAGAACTATTTTCATGATGAAAATTGCCACATCTTTAAAATCAACATTATTATGAGGAATAATTAGGGAGTTCTTAAGTGGGTAACAATAGTATGGTAGGAATATTAGATTCTATTAAACTATTCTTCTTATACTGAATAAACAAGCTTTCTGGATTTTAACTTTCAAACTAAAATAGTATGAAATTACCTTGTGTGTGGTTGATGGTAGTTTTAAACATGTGGTATGGATCTTAAATCCTTCTAAGAAACTGTTAACACTGGCTGATTCTCATCATTCTCTGACAAAAGGTTAACTGGTAAGCTAACCCTAACAGCATCTATCTTGTCCTTTTTTTCCAGTATAGAGTTAAATTAATAGCGAACATAGTTTATCTACAGGAGGCCAAACAATCCTTTCAGATAAACATATGCATTGGCATAACAAGCAGAGTTGCTGCCCAGGGCAAACCCTGTGTGAGAGCGAGCAGGGGATGAAGAAGGGGGCACATAGTTCCAAAAGCGGAGGTGGAGGGCATGGGTTATGAGAGCGAGTGGGGTGCAGGTTGCAAAATAAAATAAATAAGCCATCTGGAAGTAGCCGAGCATAGTTTCTTTAATGCTATGCACTGTAAAAACTGAACTAGGCTGGTCAGAAACTCCACAGTCCTGGCTGAGCTGCTGCTCACAGCAGCCAGGGGCTGTTTTGGATTTTCCAGCATGCATTCCCAAAGCATAGACTCCATGGAGGTGGGGGGCCAGTCCAGCACCCCTCCTAACTTGGCACCCCAGGTAAGTGTCCCTTGCACCCACTCCAAATATGCTACTGAACACATTTCATTGTTGATCATTTTGTAAACTCTTTGGGGCAAGGACCAGCCTAGTTCTGTGTTTTTACAGTGCATGGCATGAAACAAACTACACACTGCTACTTCCAGCTGGCTTATTTTTTTCTTTTATAGCCAAGGTCCCCAGCCTGTAATTAATGGGACTACTCACAGTAGGTAAAGTTAAATCAATACATTTTAGCAAAATTATGAACCATTGTATTAATTTTTCTCTACTGTCTTTTAAAACATATCTTTTAAAAGGAGCCAACCCTTGTGGACCTTGCTCTGAGTCTGTATTTCATTTATCCACAGATAATGGTATGAATGAAGACATCCAAAACTGTTTTCCATTGCTCCTCGGAAACTGTAAATGTATGCATTTTCTCAGATTACATGACTCGATGGGGTACCGTGACCAATAATAGCTGTCTCACATCAGTACCTTGTTAATGGCACACCAAGCTTTAGCTATTAAGAGTGGTATCATAGTAACTTCCGTGACAGCCAGCCCAGTGGTCTGGTTCTGCCTTGTTTTGCTCTGTGCACAAACATTTAGAACTGTGTAAAGTGTGAACAGCACTCAGAATGGAAGTACCTTTGTATCAGTTTTGCACTTGCTTCATAGAACAGTGAAGGACTACAATAGACAGTGGAGAATCTGGTCATTGAGGTTTTTGCCTATTAATATATTGTGAATGAAAAGAACTGAGGATGCGATTTCTTTACTGCTCTAAAAAAACAGATTTTGAAAACAAAGGTTCACATTTAGTCAAGTCATGATGTCTGGCTGGCCTGCAAAGAGCAAAGTCAAAGGAAGCAAAAAAAACTTAACTTTGCTCTTATAATACTACTTCTGATACAACTCTTTTAAAAGCATATGATAAGGTATACCAATTACATGCAGTTAGCAATGAATAACAAAATTAAACCAATCAGATTGTGAACAACCCAAAAGCTTAAAAATTATTCATCCAAGCTATCTGGCGAAGACTTGGAAATAACAAGAAACAATCTGACCAGCTCTAGATGTCAGACTGGGATTCACTTCTCAACCATAGACACAATAATGGAAGTAAACACACACACACACACACACACACACACACACGAGAGAGAAGCAAATACAGAACAAGAGAAAGCAGGAAAGTGTGTTCCAGGAGCTTTGGCTAGGATGAGGTTCCAAAAGCAACAAGACATTTTTTCTTTAATTGAATTCCACTTCCAATCTGGTTGGTGTTTTGAACTGTGATTTAAAAGACTTGTCTCCAGGGAAACCAAATCTATGTGGGACTGAGAAAGAGAGACTGACTGACAAATTAAAGTGTAGTTATAGTTAGAAAAGTGACTCTAAAAATGACATTGTGGGGTTCCATATTTTTCTTTCTTTGTGATTTCCAGATCAAATTTGCTCAGTTGACAAGTCAATAGATGATTTTTCTAACAGCCATCATTGCAAGTTCAATGGGGGAGATGAAAATCAAGCTGTGGTCTTCCTTGCTTTTATTTCACAGCTAGTAATAAAGATTCAGCTATCACCCGTCAGTCACAATGCACAAAGCAAAACAGAATCTAGTTCCTTCCTTTATGGTTGTAATGCTCTGCAGTGCAAAAGGAAGCATGAAACTAATGGAAGCTTTGGGTCTGGGTGTCAGTGGGCATGGAATCCATTTTGGAGTCTGACTTGCTGTGTGTAATTGGACTAGTCAGTTATTCTTGCAGCCTTGTCTATTAACCATGGAAATCATAGCATCATAGACAAATAGGGCTGGAAGGGACCTCTGGAGGTCATCCAGTTTAGCCCTCTGCTCCAGTCAGGGTCATCCCTATCCAAATCATCCCATACAAATCCTCATCTAACCTATTAGTAAAACTGTACAGTCAACCCTGTCACTCAGCCATAAGTCATAGCATCCTAACCTGTCACAGGTAAAGTGGGGGGACAATAGCAATCAGGGTTCTGCTGCTGCAAGGTTTGTTAAAATATGCTCAAGATGTTTAGGAGGGCTATGCCCCTGCTACAGAGAAATACAATCTCCTCCCCCATAGTCTATAACAATCTGACTATGGGGTAAAATTTCTTTTTGATATCAGATATGGTGATTGGGTTAAACCTGAGCTAGAAGGGTCAAGATTGGGACAAGACCTTCTAGCCAGAAAACTTGGGATTTAGTTCCAGCAGGAGCATTAGCACACCCCAGTCAAAATCCCCAGCCTTCGCTAGAGCCAGTGCCCAATGCTTCTGAACAAGAACAAAATAAAAACAAAATAAAAAAAACAAAACAAAAAACCCGAGACACACACAGCTACAGGAGGAAGAAAAATTCCTTTCCAACCCCACGTGGCAACCAGCAAAGCCCAGAAGTATGGGAAATACCTGTAGTAGAACAGAGGTCCCCAAACTTTTTCTTATTATGTACTCCTATCAAGGATAAGTACTGTAGGACTTTTGTCCTTGGTACCTTGATGTCTTCCCTGTTCTTAGTGAGCCAGGAGGTGTAGCAACTACCTCCTTCAGCCCTTCCCCAGTGTTTTATTCTCACCCACCATGTCTTTCATGTTCCTTAAGATTATTATTGAGATGATATTTTTCAGTAGAAGAAACCCCTTGGGCCCTTGGCTGGACCAACGGAGCATCTTCCTCCCCTTCACCCCACCTAACCACACCTTAGTTGTTGAATATGACAAGGCAAACTACTGGCTGGTGTAACTATCTTCTCTGGACCAGGCTAGTTAAGCCTGGTTTTAACAGACCCCCAGTCCTGGATCCCAGTCCTACTGCTAGTACACTTGGGGCCAGGTTGGCCCATTCAGGTACAGACCGCAAACACAAACGTAAGCTTTCAGCAGAGGTAAATGTAAATGAAAAAAACCCAAGGAGAATAAAAAAGGAATCCTTCAGAGAAAACAGGAAATAAAATAGAAAAAATTCATACATTGTCTCCGTAAGCTCCTAAGGAGGAGTCCTGCCTTGCAAGAGGACTGACCTTGCTGGTGAGGGTAAGTGGCAGGTCTAAGCACAAGTTGGGGTCTGGGTGATGGCGGACCTGGGATATGGGCTTCTGGTGGCAGGCAGCACCGCAGGACCTCCTGCCAGGCCCAGGTGGGGCCTGCTACTGGGCAGTGGGTGGCTGCCAGGGTAGTGTGTGGGGTTAGGGTTAGTGGCCAGGCAGCATGAAGGTGATAGCCAGGGCCAGAATGATGTCCAGGACCAGGCGGTCACCATCTGTGGCCTGCACTGGCCAGCTCAGGATGGTATTCTTTTCCCACAGCACCTGGAGCTGCTTGAGTTCCAGAGCCAGCAGCTCAGCCTGGAACTCCTGGCATGAGTGACTGGTGCCTTCTGAATCTGCAGGGAGCACCCCAGCAGCCGCCGCCGCCAGTGGCCCTGTCAGGGGGGGCACCAGCCCTACCGACAGCATCAATGTCAGCCATCGGGGGGCACCAGCCCCTTCAGCGGGGGCACGTGCACCCCGTGCACACCCGACCAGTCGCCTATAACTCTTGGTCTGCCTGGTTCCGCTCCTTCTTGTGTGAGTCCTGAGTTTTTTGCACCAGTTCTGTGTGTCCTTGTGGGTGTCATCCTCCACCTGTGAGGCCTGTGCGTCCTCCACATGGTCCTTCAAGACCACCACCAGCCACTGAAGGGGGATGACATGGTCCATTGTGTGCCTCTGGCGGAGCCAACACATCTGCAGCACCCCAGCTGTGGGTAGTGGTGATCCTGAGCTGGCAACCCTGCTGCCAAGTGTGTCCTCTCCCCCATATACAGCTGCAGGTCCTTCAGAGCCACAAGACAGAAGCTTTTTGTGAGAGTTTGAAACATTTCAGAGATAAGATGTTCTGTACCAGGGGCTGTGAGTTGCGTGGCCTCAGGTCAAGGGTCAGGCATGCACCAGTGCCCAGGCATGGTAAGTTGGCTGGACAGGCAGGCAAGTGCTGGCCAAGCCCCCCATCCCTGCGCACTCCCCTGGGGCTGGCAGGCTGCTGGATGCTGGCCAGAGACAGCCTGCCTCCCCCACCCCATCCCCAGGGTGGTACAGGCCAGGCTTCTGGCAGCACCTGCTGCCACAGCTCCAGACCCTTCTTCCCCGCACCTCCTGCAGGCTGATTGTTCTGCCGTGCTGCCACCCAGTCCACAGCACCCAGGGTTGGGGGCTGCAGAGATCCCAGACAAGTGGTATGAGGAGCTGGGCTCTCCCTAGTGACATGTCATTGAGGGAACCAGACTGGGGCAGGGCCTCAGGCAAGCCACCCATGCTGGTATATACTGCATGGCTGCAGCCTGGGTCTCAGGGTGCAAGAATGGCTGTCAGTTACCACATAAAGGACATGGTTGTGTGGGCACGGCTGGACTCAAAAATGGTTGGTCATGGCAACCCACTGTGCCTGCAAAGCTTTGACCTTTATGAGGTACTGCTGCACCAACCAGTTGTGCCCTCACTCTTGCATCCAGCCTGACAGTGCCTCATAAATATGCATGTTGAAGTGCCTTCCCCACTCAAACTGGGGCTGCACCTCTGCCTCATCCCACAGTACCATGAGGTCACCAGTCTGTTGCTTAGTTCAGCTGGGGCCCCGGATGGAGGGCATGGGCATGGAACACCTGCAGATAGGGAGGAGGCCATGGTGGGTCCTGCACTGGCTCTCTGGGCCCCTCCATGGCTGTCCCTGTGTTGCTAGCCCTGGGCAGCTGCCTGGAGCACCCAGCGCAAGGGTACAGCAAGGGACTGGCAGCTGTGTGGCACAGGCAATGCCTCATTGCATCTGCAGGTGCAGGGCAGGCTGCTGGGGTGTGCTACAAGCAGGTAGCTCTGGCCCTGCTGGCCAGAAGCTGCCTGCAGTTGGCCCTGGGGGCTGACAGGCCTGACCAGAGCCTACAGCAGCCTGAAGCACGCTGCTAGCCTTGATGGCACTGCCCTGTCAGCTGCATGGCAGTGTGGTACCAAGCAGCAGTGCTGGGGGTTTTGGCAGGCAGGCACAGGTAGATTGTGGCCTGCCCAGGGGGGACACACAGGGCCTAGAGTGCCCTCAGACTCCCTGTTAAGTGTGCCCTAGGGCAGGCTTTTAAAGTCTGCAGGCTTTTAAAGACTGAAGGCAGCAGCTGCAATAGAGGCACCCAGCCCTTGGATAGGAGAGGCTCCTAGCCCAGAGCCTTGGTGCTGGCCTGAGGCTGGCCCCCTAGTGCCTGGGCAGACCTGGGAGCAAGCTTGTTCCTGGGTCATGTCTACATTTGCATTACTGCACGGTAACTATTCCTGCTTAAATTTGCTACTTGCATTTTCAGGTACAAATTTAAGTGAGATTAAGGATGTTTACTGCTCAGTAAGCATGCACATGTGTAGATGAGTGCACTTACTGTGCAGTAAACTACACTAACGCACAGTAATTCATCTCATGTAGATGTACCCAGTGTCACCTAACTGATATTTGTAGAAGCTCTACATAATGTTAGAGCCAACCATTTGGAAAAGTTGGGAGTTGAATAGAATCAGTGGACTCTGTGCTCACCCCTTAAAGCTATGTGTTCATAATTTGGAGAAACAGGGTCAGAGGACAGTGGAATGAATGATGTAGCAATTAAGGAAGGTCTACTGAATCAAGGACAAAGGAAATAATTAGGTTGAAGAATTTATTCAAAATGGACTTGGATGAGAGACAAGTTAAGGAGAGGGAGATTGAGAAGGAGAAGGAGATTGGCCTGCAGGGAAGATCATGCTCAGGGGCAACCAGCATGGGTTCATCAAAGGCAGGTCCTGCCTGACCAACCTGATTGCCTTTTATGACCAAGTAACTAAATCCTTGGATGATGGTGTCACTGTGGACATAGTCTTTCTAGACTTTAAGAAGACCTTTGACACTGTCTCTCACCCTATCCTCATCAATAAATTAAGTGACTGTGGCATTGATGCCTGCACAGTTGGAAGGGGAAAAAATTGGCTGAAGGGGTGCACCCAGAGAGTAGTGGTGGACAGGTTGTACTCAACCTGGTGAGACATGAGCAGTGAGGTACCCCAGGCCTTGGTCCTCGGGCCCTCATTGTTTAACTTCTTCATCAGCGAGTTGGATGAGGGGGTGGGAAGCATACGGTTCAAGTTTGCTGATGACACTAAGATGTGGGACGAGGTGGGCACACTTGAAGGGAGAGAGAGGCTGCAAATAGATTTAAACAGACTACAAAAGTGGGCAGATGAGAATAAGATGGGGTTCAACGTAGACAAATGCAGGGTGCTGCACCTTGGGAGAAGGAATTCACAGCATACATACAGGCTGGGGAGTTCCCCTCTTGAAAGCACACAGGCGGAAAGGGATCATTACTGACCCCAAGATGAACATGAGCCACCAATGCCAGACCGCAGCCAGCAAGGCCAGCCACACACCTTGTCATGCATTCAAAGATGTATCTCAAGCTGGTCCAGAGAACTGATACTTCCCCTCTCTGTGACACTGGTCAGGTGCAGTTGGAGTACTGCGTCCAGTACTGGGCGCCACACTTCAAAAGGGATGTGGCCAGCCTGGAGATGGTTCAGAGGAGGGCCACCCACTTGGTGAGAGGGCAGCAGGACAGGCCCTAGGAGGAGAGACTGAGGGACCTGAACCTGTTCAGCCTCAGCAAGAGGAGGCTGAGGGGGGACCTGGTGGCTGCCTATAAACTCATCAGGGGAGATCAAGAGCAAATAGGTAAAGCCCTTTTCTCCCCAGCACCACCTGCGGTGACAAGAAACAATGATAATAAGCTGATGGAGAATAGGTTTAGGTTAGAGATCAGAAGGCAATATTTTACAGTTAGGGTGGCCAAAATCTGGAACCAACTTCCCAGGGAATTGGTCCCTGCCCCCACCTTGGGCAAATTCAAGAGGAGGTTGGATGATCACCTGTCTGGGGTCTTGTGAACCCAGCATTCATTCCTGTCTGTGGCAGGAGGTCAGGCTAGATGATCTGTTCAGTTCCCTCCTGACCCTAGCTACTAAGTAACTATGAGAATTGGTGACCCTAACCATTTAGTTGGGAAAATGATAGGCAATTGAGGAATAAAGAAATAATACCATAATCCAAAACAAATTTTGGATCAAACCTTGTTTCTTGCTTCACTCACTTGGCAGCTGCAGTGAGCGGGCCTGACCTGATGCTGCTCTGGATCAGGCTGGGCTGGGAGTTCCATTTGCAGGAGGTTGAAGGAGCAAAACAATAAAGAGAAGACCCAAGGAGGACACTGGGGAGATTAAAAGGAGGTGGGGTAAGGGTAAACAAAGAAGAGCCATAAACCAGATTCCCCAAAGCTAAGGCACTGCTGCTTGCTACTCTGGGGAAAGTCCCATCCTCCCCCCTTCTCCACCCCCACCCATATTTCAGCTGCGCCTGGTCAGCATAGTTGGTGCCTCACATAGCAGACTTCCTGCACCAAAGAAAGCCAGCAGGGAATGGTGGGGTAGCTAGTTTCTTGGACACATGTTGCTCCAGAAAAAATCCTATTCCCCTCTCCCTCCCCCCCACCTGACCCATATAGCTGCTGTGATGAAGAAACAAATTCCTGGCACCCGAGTCAGCCAGGAATTGGGTAAGTGGTGTGTAGCTCTAAGCTGGGCTCCCAGGAGCTTGGGCAAGGGGGGAAGAGCCTCACCCCATCTTCCCCATCCCCTCCACATGGCCAAGAAGGCTTCCGACAGCCAGTAGGGAAGGGGTAAGCAGGGTGAGCCCAAAGACAGGCTCCTGAGCAAGGGCACTGCACTACACCAGGAGAAAGTCAGTCCCATTTTCTCTTCGCTCCCATCCATGTGACCAGCCAGCACAGCTGCTGCCATGGGCAGCAAATTGCTTGCATAAAAGCCAGGTTTCCTGGGGGCACATGCTGCTCTAGGGAGAAAGTCATATCTTCTCTTCCATTGACCTTGCCAGCACAGCTGCTGCAATGAAGGAACAAATTGCTGACATCAGAGCCAGAAGGGAATGGGTTAAGTGGTGTGTAGCTAGGGTGGGTAGGAAAATGCCACACCCCCCTTCTTCCCTCCCCTCATCCCTCCCTTCTTCCATACTCACTTTCTTCCCTGCTGCGATAAGGGAGCAAGGTGCCCAGAAAGGAATGGGTTAAGCAGCCCCTTGTCCTGAGCCATGCTCTTCAGAATACAGGGCTCCCATATGTATGGCCAACTGGGGTCCACACCCCAACACCCCAAAACCCCAACTCTGGCAACCGCACAAAGAATAGTAGCAGTGAAAGCCCTGACTTGCCTTTAAAGCCTCACTTGAAGGCTTAGAGCCATGTGTCACTACAGCCATCTTCACTACACTCCTGCCATGGTTGAGTCCGACACCTTATAGAGGGCAGTGGAGAGGAAGAAGGAGAAAGAAAATGGAATCCAGATGCCTCTGAAGATCCCTGCCAGCCTATTATCCAAACAGTATTAGCAATACCTATTAGCAATACCTTTCCAAAAAGTAAGGGTGCTGTTCCTATTCCTTTCACTGAAGAGAAACTTCTAGTTCACTATGGCAGACATCTATTATGCTGCTAGGACCATTGTAGCACACTGCCACAGAGTACCTGAGATGTACAGACATTAGGAAGTGTATTGACATAACATTCAATACCCCCAAACTGTTTCTATTCTAGTTTTACAGCATCCAGACCACTGTTGTGTCTGAACACCTTCCAAAAGTTTATTAACCAGCATTACTATCAGTTCACTCCTTCACATCATCTCCCCAGAGAGAAAATTGTGTGATAGGTGTTGAGGCAACACAGTGACTTGTTTTGGGGAGGATAACTTTAAGAACACAAGAACTGTCATACTGAGTGGGATTACTGGTCAATCTTCCTCTGGCATCCTGTCTCTGAGTAGATGCTTTAGAGGGAGAGTACACAAATGGGGCATATCTAGAGTGATCCTTTGATACTTTCTTGGACATCAACTATTCTTCAGTTCATGGGGCAGTAAGCATGGCAGTCTGTGAGGCAGTGGGGCCTGAAAAAAGTTCTACTGGACCTGCTCCATTGAGCACACTGGAGATTACTGGAGGGACCTGCTGCAGAATCTGGGACGCTGGCACCCTAGTGGACTTTGCCCTTGGCAGCAAGGGGGTACACAAGGGATATGCAACACAGCCTTCAGTCACTCCTGTAGCACCTCTGTTCTACAGGGAACAAGTTGCAGAACCAAGGACGGTTTTGCTTATGAGCAGGTGCACTGAAGTGTTCAGTACTAGCTGGAGTTGGGGATCCTCCATATATCACATAATACAATCAGTTGACATTGTTGTTCATTGTTGAAAATGTAGCATGAATGTAATGTTACTACTGTAGCATGTTAAGCAGCAAAAATGTAATTGTAATTTACTGTTTTAAACTGCATTGTCAGGAAACAAAAAAGTATCAGTGACAGATTTGCCAGATTTGGTAGCCTTTGTTTGTTTCCTTCAAAAAAGGAATATCATTTTTTTATGATTCCAATGTAGTCTAGCTTCTATTTTTTTCTATATAACTTCTATATTAAAACAAGTCTTTTAAAATTACTCAACTACCCTTAGAGTACTTCATCCATTATGTTGACCATTTCATGTTTAATATTGCTTTAAAACTAATTGTATATCATCACCCTATAATAAGAATCCTTTCTGCTGATGGGTATTATACTAAAATTTCCTGTAATTATTACCTTTGGCATCAATAATTTGTTAAATTAGCTATTTCTAATTTAATTATAGTTACCTCATTGTCTCAGTGACCTTTTAAACAAAAATCCATCTACTATAAAATTGTTGTTTTTACTGAATTATTTAATGGAGGTTTCATTCCTTCTCATTCTCATTTCCTTTTTAACTCTCAGTTAGGTTTGGGGTCAGTCTTCACACCATTTTTGGCAAGAGTTTAATCAATTGGATGTGATAGTAGTAATAGCAGTAGTGAAAATGAATATGAAAAATATTGGCTTGTTTTGTTTTAAAAATCATATGGGATGCATTATTCTAATTAAATGCTCTTATACTTAATTACTATTCATTATAGAAAAGTGAAAGCACAACATTATTTTTGTGTTTGAATGACCAGTGGTGTATCAGTGCTTCACACAAAGAAGTAAACTTATTGGCACTTACCCTGAAGAGCTTACAGTGTTAAGAATCAATTTAGCAAACTTAAGTACACAAATAATTTCACTTGAGCATCTATACAAATCCTTGACTGAACAATTATATGCAGAATCTGGTTCTAAAGCAAGGAAATGGAGAAGCAATGGTACTAGTTGAAAAAGCATACCACAAAGCCAAGCCTTTTTTTCCAGAGGGCTTGTGAAATCCTCATTTGTTTAACATATTAGAAATGTAATTATTTGTTAATGTATCAACAGTAATATCAATTGGTATTATATTAAATCAATTCTAGGTTTTACAACTTTCAGGGTTCATCTACAAAATGCATTGTGCATGCTTTAGGAGCCAAGCTTTTGTGGCAAACAAAATATCTATTTGCAATAAAATCTGTTCAATAAAGCCTAACTAAGATTGACTATAGAATAAAAAACAGACTTTTATTCAGAAGATAATTTGTTGTTTTTGCAAAAATATTTTTCCATTGTATGACTTCTACAGTTGGTTTGCATGTTAAAGTTTTTTTTGTAAAGGCCATAGCTTGGGGTTTGATTCAGTAAGAAATATTCTAAAATATATTTTAGGAGTACTTTTAGGATAAACTGTGTAGAAGTCATGAAAATTGGCTCTATGCCTGGCTGGCTAATATAGTAAGAAATCAGCCAGCAAGTTGAAACCATTTTAAAAGTCTTTTATATAGTGCCAAGCTGTGGAAAATAGTGAAGCCAAACAGTAGGTGGAGAATTCATGCAAATGAGTTTCCTTTGCAAATTTTGACTGACTCAGCAAAATATTTTTTAAATGCCATCTGCAGCTATACAATTAGCTATGTGATCTACTCCATTACAAGGAATATACTAGAGTCTTATGTAGCTGCAGCTATGGGACTGAGTTGAATGGATTTACAAAATCCCTGAACTATTAATTATATATATGTATGCATTATACTCTTAAAATTCCACTTTTGACTGCATTACAAAGTACAGATAACTACCATGACACCTTACACATCCAATGCTGTGATCACTATCCATAGAGGAGAATATAATGCCAGCTTTAGGATGCTGGATATATAAATCAAGTACAAATTCAATATACTGGTCAAAACTATTTTTTTTCTGGATATATTTTTATGCTCCATAAGATGCACGGAAAAATCTATCTTTATTGCATTTGGGGAGTCAAATGGTAGAAGAGCTTACTCTCGCTTATTTTCTCTTGTAATCTACCCAGCACAAATAATAATATGCCAAAGGATACATATGTAAAACAAATTTCTGCTCAGATGTTGATCAGAGAACTCTGCCCCCTTAATCCTAGACTTTCAAATAAACTTTGCCTTTGGATCTTTGAGTTGTTATGCTACAGGTCCTCAATGATCTCAACAGTGAGCAGTAGAACTATTTTTGATATGCAGTATTCCATTGGCATAAACAACCCATTTTTTGAGTATTAATAGGTGCTGAAAAAAGCTTTGAGGTTTACTGTAGGATGCAAAAGATAATTTTTCACACCATCAAAGACAAAAGTTGATATACCAGGGTCTGGTGTTCTGTAATGATTTTGGTCAAAATTCATGATTTCTATTTCGTAGGAAATTCTGATCATTTAAAAATTATCTTGCTAAATTTAATTTTTTAATTACATATTTTCCATGAAATAAACATTCTGCAAATGTTCATCTAAAGAAATGTTCAGTTCTTTAAAAAAAACAAACAAATTTTAATATTTTTCATGTCCAAAAATCCTTTTCTTATTTTATTACTTAATACTCTTGCAATATTTCATGACACCTCAGTAATCATAATGCAAAATATGGCATATGTAGCCAAGTCATGTGTGGGATGACACAATATAATAGCTGAAATATGTATTTACTTCTTAAAATTTAAGGCCAGACGGTCAGTTTTATCAGTGGTATGCACTGGGACTCATAATTTTAATTTTGGAAACCTTGTATATCAGTATTTCCAAAGTGAACATTTATAGAATTACTGTCTGGTGGGAAATGTTTATTCTGAGTCAAAACAAAACCATAATTTAAAATGTCAAAATTTCCTACAAATCAGAAATTTCAAGTATACAACCAACTTTACTGACTGTGAGGCAGATTGTAACAATGATTTTTTCACTATAAAGCACTTATTCATCTCTAGGGAAGTTCTGTCCTGTGAGTTGACTCCAGCAGAGGTCCTATCAGGGGAAAAGGATATGACCACGTATAACGCAGTAGCAAACAGGGTGGGAGGAGGGAAGCAGAGTGACTGCCCTGGGTGCCTAAGCGAAGGGGCACTACTAGGCACTGCCCAGCCTGGGTGGGGCATGGGATAGAGCCATGAGTGGTTCATTTGTGGGGGGCACAGGAACAGGGGAAGGGTGGCTCCTGACACTATGTGCACTCCTGAGCAAGCTTGGGAGGGCATGTGCTCCCCAGATCTGTGTGGGGCAAGAGTGGGCTGCCACTGTGAGCTTTGCCCCAGGCACCAAACTTTGTTGCTATGGCACTGACAGTGTAATTAAAATTATCATAAAGCATATACCCACAGGAAGCAAAATAAGGATGCACAGACAATCTCATTTTTTAGATTTGAGTGCCTGCCTGTATTTCCTTGATATTTTTTTAACAGGGGGTCTACATGAGATGCTGACTGTGCAGTATCCTGATAATACTGTGCAGTAGTGTCTTATGACAAAACTGTGCTGAGATGCTACAGCTCAGTAGTATTAGCCTACTGTGCAGTAGCATCACTTAAAATGCATTCACCAGTGCTACTGCACAGTAATTCTGGTTACTGCACATTTATTTAGTACTTACTTATACAAGTACTAAATAGATGCACAGTAACCACTGTACAGTAGCATCTCTTGTAGACATGCCCACAGTTTTGCAAATATATATGTAATTTGCTGCCTTTTTTTGATAAAGTAGTAACGTGGTATCATATTGATACTAAAATAAATATTTGTTTAACAGAGTTTCAAACTTTAGATCCACTGGAAAAATCTCTTAACTCAAGCTATTGGAGGATCTGAATGAGGCTTTGTTATCCTGTACGTGGAATAGCATTTAATAAGGGAAGAGATGCATACTTTGCAAATGAGTTTCATAGATATTTTCAGGCAGAGAAATAAGCTCTACTCTAGGTGGGGTGGAGAGAGAGGGATTTGCTTTTGCCAGCATAGACTCTTTAGCTTCTACACTCAAAATATAACACTTTCTCTTCCATCTGCTGTTACCTGTCACAGTTCTTCCTGTCCCATGCTGTTTCTTCCCCAGTCAGCGTATGTTTCTCTTTTCTCACCTCCCATTGACTTTCAGACCCATCTTCTTTTCTCAGCTCATCATCTAACCTGGCCTCTCTCCGCAGCTCTTTCTTGCTCCAGTATCCCCACTCCTGCCTTTTTATTCTACACTCTTTGCCTCCTTATTCTGAGTTATTGTCCAGACTTTCCCAAGCTCCTCCTCTCCCCAGCTCCTTTTTGGTTTTCAGTGCCCACCCAGCTAACCAGTTCTGAGTCCCTTCATGTGGTCACCTTGCCACCACCAATTTTCAAGCCCAGGCTCCCTAACCAACAATTTTCAATGTAGCTTCTCCCCAGCTTCCAGTTCTTTTCTTACAAGGCTCCTTTTTGCAAATCTGCTTCATCTCCTGATCTAAGTTTTAGCTTCTCTACCTTCTAGCCAAATGTTTCCTCTTTCTTGTCATTAACAAAGTGTTCATGGATAGCCCAAGAGAGTCAGGAACTCTGTTCTTACTTCCAACCCAGATCTATCCCATCCCAGTTTAGCCGTTATAGGTAAAGTCCAGTTGTGCATAAGTGGTTCTATGCCAGAGGAAGCAGACTGAGTCACTTTGTGAGAATGACAAATGAACAGTCTGGTTAATGCTCTGAGAGGTTTGACCATGCTTAGTAAGAATGGATTTTTTTTTAACAGGGACTTTGCAATATATTTTCCCCTGGCCTCATTCTTGGAAAGAAACAGTTTTTTGGCTAAAATTTTATTCAGAATGGCTCAAATTCACCATAAGCAACCAAAAACAAGCAGTGGGACTAGAAGACAACTTCTTGTCCCACCTAAAATACATGTACTGTTTTGAATCAGTTTTTGCTTGTTTGTTTGCTTGAGAAAAAAAATGGTATTAATGAATCTATAATTGGACTGATGGAAATATTTAAATAAGAATACAACCATAAGGGAATATAAATTCATAATGTTTCCAATCTTAAACAGATTTAATAAACTAGGCTGCACATATTTTAGTTACTGCCTATGTGAACTCATAGCTGGTAAATTAACTACAAGAGGGAACACCTATTGTTCCCTAAAAGCAACACTGAAAGAATTTTAAAAAGTAGAAACACTGAAAGAATTAAAAGCAAAACGGTATTTAAAATGTGAATATAGGGCTACAGCATTCAAAGAAAGCTTGTTCCCCAAAACATACCAAGACCTACATGAAGACAAAATTCATGAAAATTGGATGTAAATAGAGTGTGTATATTTGACTCCTCGAACCAATTAAGTTTGTTAAAATATTAAATGCAAAGCATTTTGAGTAACAGTTAATCTTGAAAATGTAATGAAGCATTTGAGTCTGAATGAAATATAATGATAAATCCCATCTTGTGCAGTTTTCTATATAGCAACAAATAACATATTTTATTGTCCTTTGTAAAATGTTTCTTGCAGCTAAAAGTAGTTGTTTTGTAGTTATTTCTTGATGGCAGAGCTTCAGCTTCCTTAAACTGGTGTACCTTCACTGATGTCAATTTGCAGCTGCTGAGCTATCAGGCCCAAAATGCTTTTTGTAAAGCATACTGAGATGAGGAGTAGCATTCTGTGCTATTTGCCTCTCACTTATTTTCATACCTGCCTCCTAGCACTGAGCAGCAGTGTAAAAAAATTGCATGGATAGGCACAAGAGATGACTTTCTGAAGAGGAAGTGATACCAGGGAAGAGACAAGATCTGAGCAGGAAGGATTAGGGACATGGAGAGAAAAGACAGATGGAAAGCGGGAGCAGAAGGAGGAGAATAAGTTTATTGGCTTATTCTAATAGGATGAAGGCTATACTAGATGAGGAGATGGGGTAAGGGGGAAATGGTGGTTAAAGAGAAAAGGAAGAGATATGGGACTGAGAGAGGGAAAAGGAAGAGAAAAATACTGAACTTAAAAAATAATGAAAGACTGCTGTGTGGAATATACATAAAACTTGGGATTTGCCTGCCTGAGTTCTGTCCATGGCCAATTTACAGACTCATTGTGGGACCACAAACGATCTGTGTTTCCTTTCTCTGTTTGTTTTCTCTATATGGAAAAGAGGGCTACCGCTGCTTCCCTACCTCACTCATAGTTTAAGATCTTCTGATGCAAAGTTTAATATTAGAGGTAAGGAACAAGCATAATAATTGCTATGACAGAGTGTGGGAGGCTGAGTCTGGGAAAGCTTCTTTTGTTCACTCAATATAAAAAATGTCACTCAAAGATATGCAAAGTCCAGTGCCATACCAGGGAAGACTAAAAAGGCCAGGACTCTTCAGTTTGGAAAGGAAAAGGCTAAATGGGGATATGATAGAGGTCTATGAAAACTTGAAGGGTATGGACAAAGTGAACAAGAAACTGTTATTCACCAAGTCCTGCAATGTTGGAACTAGGGGGCATCCAGTGAAATTAGACAAATTGTTAAATTGTTAAAACAAACAAGAGAAAGTCTTTTTTCATGCAAGGTGTAGTTCCCTGAAAAAGTGATAGTAGTGTTGGCACAGCATAGGGTAGAGCCATGGTGCCTGGTAGTCCTATGCCCTGTGGGACTGTGCTGTGGGGAAGCAGACTCACTGAGTTTGTGCAGCCAACAGAAATTGCCTGATTCTTTCCTGCCACATCTTGTTGTTGGGCTTATTTTAGTCGCAAGGTAACCTACTTCTGCTGTGTACGATCTCGGATGAGTCCGGTCTGATTCTTCTTTGCGGATCCAACCTCTCCTATACCCCATCCTAGCGCCACCCAGTTGTTATTGCATCCATTGCCCCGGGTCTCTTAAGGGGTGTTCCTCTTCTCTTATTTACTCCTCAGCACCACGTCCATCTTGATCCTGATTTACTGGGACATGATTGAGCTGGTCCTCTGATTGCTCAGTCACAGATTGCATCATGGTAAAGGAACAAAGGACAACTCAACTTCAAAGGAGACGCAGGTAAGTCACTCCTGAGAATGGATGTTGCACTGGCTACACCTGTGGGCCTTGAGCCCCAAGTGTCCCTAGACTGTTGGGCAACTCTCAGGCCAGAGGCCCTCACAAAAGAAAATAAAGAATCAATGAAAAGAACTAGATGAGCCTTCCCAGCCCCCTTCACCCCATCTGGGGTATTGTTCCTTCTTGGATGCTTCAGCATCTGGTAATCCAAAACCTTTGCGGCACCTGCTGCTTTCCCTGGAGTGAGGGGTTTGTTCTCATACTCCTCCCGCTAAAACTCCAGCTGGCCCTTTAAAGCCGATTCTCCTGCCATTGTGCCCCAGCCAGAGGTAGCTTTTTGCTTTCCCCCTTTCTCAGGGCTACAACCCTTTTTCCCAGGCTGATCATCAAAGAAAAGAAAAGAGAAAAAAAAAATGAAAGTAACCATTATTGAAGGAGCAGTGCAGTGCTGGCTCCTGATTGCACCTTCCCTCAGCACGTCTCATGGCTGGTATTACCTGCAGTCTCTTCTCTTGCACTGTTTGCCATGGTGGGCTTCAGTAGCAGTGTCCCTCTGGGCTCTCAAGGATCATCTCTGCCGGCACCCCAGGGCTGGAGGCTTCTACTCCAGCGTTCTGGTGTTACCAGCTCTCTTCTTTCATCTGGCGTCTGTCTTGTCTGCTCCCCTGCCCTGGCTGCAGGCCAGAAATAGCCACATTGCCACGAGTGGGGCCAATCCTGATTGTGCAGCTGCTGACAAAGCATCTCAGCTGCCAGTCTTTCTCAGATGTTGGCTCCAGTGGGACCAGTAAGTCCTCCCCTGCTATAAGCTCTGGAGAGTTTTCCTTCACTCTTTTGCAGGTATATGCCAGGAAGGGTAATGAATAGGGGATAGATCACTCTAGATTAGGGTTTGACAAAATGGTGAACTCCATTTCCCAGCAGTCCCTGCCTGCATTGCTCTGGCAGGTCTCTATGAAGACCCCAGGAGCGGTGGGGTGATGACAGCGCAGCGCCAGCATTTCTGTGGAGCCCAAGGCAAGTGGTATGCTGGCAATGCACGCAGCTGGGGAGGCAGCTGCTCTGGAGCTGGACCAGGATCTTGTGGCAGTGACCATGTGGGCCTGAGCTGGGGCACAGCCACAGTCCACTGCCCGCAGCAGATCATGGCAGGGGCAACAGATCCCCTCGGGGCAGCAGAGCATAGCTCTGTCCCCACTCTGGCCTGCGTTATCACTGCTGCAAGAGCCCAGCCACGGGCACGGCCCCGTCCAGCCATGTGCCCTACCGACATGCCACTCAGGGCAGACTCTATGGAGATGCTGGCTCCATACTGTCATGGCCCTGCTGCTCCACAGGGACCTGCCAAAGCAATGCAGGCAGGGACTGCTGGGAAATGGAGTCCACCATGGATTTGATCTGGCCTGTGGGCCAGACTTTGCCTGCCTCTATTCTAGATATTTCTGGTTTAGAGCTTTCATTCAAAAACATCCACTCCTGCTGCTATGAGACAGGGTACTGGGCTAGATGAACCATTTATCTGACCCAGTATGGCACTTCTTATGTTCTTATACTTACAACTTGGCAGCTATGCACTATGGCACATATTTTTAATAGTTGTAGTGTCTGTTTGGCTTCCATTCTGTGTTTTCATGTTTTCTGTAGATGTCACTAAACATTTACCTGCTCAAAAGCATCTTCCAGTAAGGTAACCGTGAATTCTTTGGGCAAGGCAGTGGTCAGTAACATTTTACACTCTAGAAATCCTTCAGAAGGGAGCCAGTTGACCCACTTCTTCTGAACTGTACAATTTCAAGAACATCTAGGCAAAATACTGTTAGAACTTGGGATAGTTTGAAGGCCAGATAATAGAGTACTAAGCCTTTCACTCTGAGATAACCCATCTCAATTCAGAAGTGATAGGCAGGGGTTGTCAGTCTAGTTGATGTGATATTAACTGATTGTCTCATTCCAGTCTACAGGCACAGCTGATAATGTCAGTGTCAGCAAAAAGCCCAGTGATTCAATGCTTATGTCAAGTATACCATCTTCTTTTCAGTAGAGTAGTTCCCTCCAGGTCGGGGCTGACACACATTGGCTCACGTAGGCGGGAGTTTGTAGTGCTGCTACCCATGCAGTAGCTATTTTGGGAAAAATAGAAAACGTAGGTCTCCAACACAGCCAATCTGGCACCTTTCATGAGCACTAAATTGACTTAAAGAGAAAAGGGGTGGTGTGGGAAGCATGCTGAATACATTTGACTCAAAAAACATTTATGCATTTGGATTAGAATTTCAATATTAAGAGGGAATGGACATTTTATATGGATAGAAATATTGAAAGAAACCATGAGAAACCATTGTGGACATATTTTATATACAGGAAGCTATGGTGTGGGCTGCTGGGAAATTGCAGCCCACCCACAGAGCCAGGCACAAGATTCCTGTTTAATTAAGTGGGAAGCCTGTATGGAATTTACAGTAGCTCTGTGCGAGTTCTGCACTTTCCAGCATTTGACACTCTGTATTACAAATAGAGAAACTACAGAAACAACAGAAACAATGACCATAACACTTGACTATTCATGACAGTCACATGTCAGTAGAATGTATTCCTTTTACTAGGATTCATTCAAAGAGGTCTGGACTAAATAGAACTAGCAGAATGTGCTTTATTTCTCTGCCTTTGAACTTCTTTCTCTGTAGTGGTTTCTGACATAAGTAAGTGTATGTGTATATAAATACAAACATTAAAGAATTAGCAGAGTATAGGAGCTGACAAATTCCTTTCCATGTAGTTTAATGGGAACCATAGTTAAGTTTCTGTTTAGAACATTTCTGGACAGGATGCAAATTTCTACACTAATTCTTAAAATAGTAGTGTTTGAAACTGCTCAAGGGAAAAATGTAGTTGCCATAATAACTACAAAACGAACTCTGAATGAAACCACATCAAGGCATTAGTAATGAACTGTAATCATTTAGCCATTAGAAGAAGTTAAAAATACATTTTAGTATAGAAGATCCTATCAGTTTTTCAGTCAAATTACTATGTATTTTAGTATAACCGAGAAACTTCAACTTCTTAGCCCAGCATTGTAAAATAATGAGATGACAAGGGCCATCTCATCTTGACAGTGAGAGAAAGCTGAATAAAACAGAAGTAGTATGATATTATAAACAAGATTTACCAGAGTCTTAGTCCAAGCTGAGTCTTACTTTACAAGATGCTTTCCAAGCTATTGGCTTGGATAGAAGCACTAGCTCTTTTCAGTTTTCTAATCCCGTTGAGTAGTACTGAATCATGTTCAATGGCTTGTCAGGATCATGTTCTAGGTGTGGAGTCCCAAGAGGTGAGATCCAGCAGCGTAGCCAACCTAGGACCCAAAATAGAATCACAAACTATTCCTATAATTTCCATACACTCTTCCCAGAGCTCCACTAGCATCAGGATTACAGTTTCACTGGAGGATCCTCAAAGCTTGTTGCAAGGAACTTGGATGTTTTGCAAAATAATGTCTTAAACATACACATATTTGTATTAAAAATAGAAACTTGTATATCCAAAAGGGAAGAAAGAAACAAAGAAAAAAACCTATGAAATATACATGCACAAGCTTTCTCTCTGGTGTCTTTCATATTGCAAAAGCGTTTGGGGTATTCCTTTTGGGTCCCAAATCTCTCCTCTATTCCTTCTCCAGCTTGGGATTCTCTGCCTACTCTTGAAACTAGTTAGTCCTCATTTTCTTGCTTTGATCTAGCAGTCAAGAGGCTCCTCCTAGCTTAAAGAGTCTGCATCTTTTCAATAGCAGCATCTATAAATCTTATCTTTAGTTCTTGTTCTTCTGAGGAAATTCAAAGGCTCCAACTACAATTCCTCCAGACAAGCATGGGAAAACAGTTTCCATTAGGCTGGCTAGACTTCTCAGCTTATATATTCTATAAGGATGGAAGTCCTCATAAGAAACAATGTTATAAATGGGGGATTGGTTCCCAAACCAAGGTCTGATACCCTATTTTCACCAAAAATACCCCAGAATTTTGTACTAGATCAATTATAGATAAGTAATATAGCTACATTAATATATTTATATTGCAAATAGCAATCATGTTGATTTAGCAGGACTTCCCTGAGGTGACTTTGCAGGACTTTTTGAAGGGTTCTTGGCTGGAGTTTTCTCAGGAGTCTTGTCTGCAGGTGCTTCTGTAGTCTTGTCTGCTTTCTTAAAGAAAGTGTCCAAGGAAGTTTGGACAGATGTTCTCCAGGGAGATGAATGATGCAGTGAACTTGTTCGCTGGCATGGCATTGCATCTGATCAAGCATTTTAAGTTAAAACTGGCTTTGTAACATTGAAACAGGGTGTAAATTTATAAACCTGTAAGTATGAAACATTGTAACTCAAAACGTCATAAATTGAGGACTGCCTGTAGAATCTAAGCATTGGAGGGTGTCTTAATTTTGTGCCTCCCACTGCTGTGGTGGAGAAAGCTACAGCATGGAGGGGAAGGAGGGAAAAGGTAGCCAGATTCCTTCCCCTTTCCCCCCATGATCTGTCCCCTGCCCCTTTCCCCCCATGCTTGCTATCTACTCTCCTGCCACCTGTCATATACTCCCCCTTTTGTCTGCCCACCCACCTCTTGCCTCCCCCCTGGTGTATCTGCCCCCTTGTCTCCTGTCCCCAGTTCCCTCCTCCTCCATTCCCTGTCTCATCTGCCAGCTGCACACCCCCCAACTCCATCCCCAAACCTAACTCCAGCCCCAGGTCAGGGCTGGAGCCAGGGCCAGGGATAGAGCCAAAAGTAACTGGAGGGGGTTGGGGGATAAGTTGCGGAGGGAGCAAGTATGAGGTAGTCTGTACAACCTCCCCTGAACTCTCACCAAGCTGCATATAGCGGGTTGCCCCCAACATGTCCCCCATCATGCAGTCACTCCATATGTCACCTGACCCCACTGCATGGTCACTCTATACTCCCCCCACTGCCCCTTCCCATGCCACATGAACCAGCCTAGAGTAGGTGGCTGTTTAGCTCCAGCTTCAGCCTGACCCCAGAACCAGGGCCAAAGCAGTTGCCTGTCCTGGGCCAATAATCAAATTTAAGATGAGAATTTCTTCTGCCATGTTGATTGGGGAATAAAAACTCATCTTGGATTAGTGTAAAGATGGTACTTGTGACACCCACCTTGCTACCATGAAGACTGCCTCAACTCAACAAGAACACTGCAGCCGAGAAATAGATCATATCTTTGAAAGTGCCACTCAAATATTCCACAGTAACCTGTTGCAATACAAAAAGAAAACCCCTCACTTACCATCCCACAATGGAACCAATAAGTAGGATCATCAAAAAATTGTAGTGTATACTTGAAAAGGATCATACCTTGACAGAAATTGTCCCAATACCCTCCCTCCCCAATGGCTTTTAAACAATCTGCTAACCTTGCCAAACTCACCATCAGAAGCAAATACCTGGCCAATCAACAGACACCTAGTAGAACATAACCCTACTTTAACAAGCAATGTAAAACCTGTCAATGCTACCATAATCAACACCCTCTCAACAAAGCCATTAGAATCCATGCCCCTATGCATGCAAATCTCAGAATGTGGTATATTTCATCCAATGTACCAGAAGCCCTCTTTGGAAACTATGTGCATGATCTAGACAAAATCTATGCCCCAGCACTGAGAAGACACAGAGAAAAGACAACGGATAGAGACATACGAACACTGGTGGGAAAACACTTTTCACAGAACAACCAGTAACTCTGACCTCACAAGGCATTTTTACATGCTCAGGGTATTTGTACATCTCCCTTCTAAAGATGGGCCTGGGAAGAAATTTTCATAAATTTACTATACATGAAATACCAACGACTAAGCACAAGATTGACTTAGTCTCATTATAATTTACCTGCAAATCTCTGGATTCCACACATGATAAATGACCCTTTTCCCTTCCAGATGGCATTTGTAGGTAGGTATTCCTTTGTATTGCATTTCTCTTGTCTTTTTAAAAATCCTTTTACAGTCCTGATTTAATTCCTTAAGCAGACTTTTTATTTACATATGGATTTTACATTGGCTATTATTCTGTTACTTGGCTCAAGCTGTCTGTGCTTCTTTCTCAGAGCTGAAGAAGGGTTCTTTGCACCCAAAAGGTTGTCTACAATTTTTCCCATCCATGCAATTGGTCCATAAAAAATCCTTGCCTTTTGATTTATGCCATGGTTATCTATGGCTTTACACTTGGGCTATGTTACTGCAGTGACATTTGCAATGGATTTTTTTGACAAGATACAACTTCCTGCCATTGTTGCTTGCTTTGTGGTGCTTTTTGTATGGTTGGATTCTTACTTGTTTCTTATTGTGATGCAATCCCTTGATTTCCATAAAATGTTTGGGTCCTGACTAATTTGAATAGTGCCTTTCAGTTTATGTTCCCTTTGGATCATTCTGAGCCGTTATTGTGGTAGTCTGTATATCTGAATCCTAATGGTATGGTGTATCCTTGATTACGGATTTTCCTTTCCCAGTCTGTTTGATATTATTTGAGACTGAGATTGTTTCCATTAATATTAACCAATGGTTATCATAATGCTGTAGAGATTTCCTATATAATAGAAATACATTTGCTCAAGATTATTTTTGTATTTTGCAATGTTTATGTTGGTTTTATACAAGTGTTAGTCCATTGACTTCAAGGGATTTATTCCTGATTTATATCAGAAAAAGATGAATATAGTCAAGATTATATTTGTAGCAGTTAATATTAGTTCACCTGAGCAAACTGAATGGTGTCAGGGAAATGAATTCAGAAGATCCAATATCTGCTTTCTTTACAATTATGATTATGAGAAGAAAGTACTGTACTGTAGAAATAGAGGAACTAAAATGAATTTTAGTATATCATGAATACAAATGTAATCTTAGAGTTCTTTCTCTCTCAAAATGACAGTAAGAAGTCACTAAGGAGTCAACTTTTTTAAAGGAACAAATTATGGGGTGGTGTAAGCTTTAAATAACAATAAAATAATGGTTATGATTTCTTGTTTATTTTTAACAATAAAAAAAAAATCAAACCCTTTCCAGTACCGTAGGAGTTCAAAATTTGGTCTAAAAACTACTGAAAGATTCTGATTAGTAGGAATCTAAAAATGATGATTAAGGTTAGATGTCAGAAGTTCAATGGAAATGTCAAACCAACAAAGTCATGAAAAATATCTGAAGAATGATAAAATAATATTAAAAAGCTGGTTCCTGCAAAGGAAATAGGAGAAGAGAAATAGGGGATAAAATTGCAGCCGTTATAGATCAGCTACACTAATAACTTCAGCGATTGCATGATTATGAAGCAATTAGAGGTCTAACAATATCCAAGACTTAGTCTTACTCCTCAGGTCATTTCTGTCATTCAGACTATCAGATCTGTAATGGCTGATGAACAATGAGTAATAGGTTTCAATACAGACCAGTCAGACAGGTGTGTAAGTCAGACAAATGCTTTTATGTGTATGAGGGAAACTTAATCTTGCATCTTTTGTGCTTGATGGGATTCAGGGAGTGAACTTTTTGTCACTAACATTGTCTCTGGGCAAACAGTGGACAGAATGCTGGACAACACAAGACTCAAGGGTCTGTTCCTGGTCTCCTGGGTCATTCATTTCCCCATGCTGTGCTTCAGATTCTGCATTTGTGAGAAAGGGAGAATTATACTGGTGTTGCAGAGTGCTTTGGAATCTAAAAATAAAAAGAATTATACCAGAGCTATGCATTTTTATTTTGCCTCCAAACCCTTATTCAGCTTAAAATGTAAACAATCTACAAGCTCTCCATCTTTTTCTCACCCCCTTTTGTCATAAGGACTAGGTTATTTTTATTATAGGAACAGGAAACAATTACAGTCTAATTTAAGCTAAAAGGGAAAAAAAAAGAACTAAGAAAGAAGCTGTTCAAAACTGCTCTAAAACACATTGCAGGTTGAAATTACAAGACCTTTAAAAATATATCCCAGTGGAGATTTAAACCAATTAGACACCATAGAGGAATTAGAACAAATATCAATAGAAATTAAACAAATACCCAAAGATCCATACATCCCAAAGGTCCAGATCAATAGTAAATTAACAAAAGTAGTCCAAAGGCATGAACAATGAATAGTTCACAAAATTGACTAATGTACAAAAATGATCTTAAAAGTCAAACTAAGCATTCAGAATGAGAAAAAGGGAGGAAACAAGACTTTAAAATTTTGACAATTGCCCTGTCATACAATTCGTCTACATTTTAAGAAGAAAACAAAACCATCATTTGGCACAACTTAAAAAAATTAACACACTTGAAGTACAATTGTAGCAATAATTAGCAAAAAAACCTTTTTGGTATTTCCTTGGATAGGGACAGAAGTTACACATACACTGGTATAAGTGAACAGGAAGCAGTTTAAACCTGTAACAGAACAGAAGTTCAGTAAACATAAACCAGTTTCAAAATGGCCAAACCCAGTTAAAGATAAATATGGATGGATGTAGTTAGACTTAACTGATTTAGGTTAAACTGATCTATGGAACTTCTGTCCCAGATCTCCTCCCAACTCAGGTTATATCCCAGTCCTGCAGCATCTCAGGATGCATTAGGACCCTTGATAACCCCCCATCACAAACTAATTTCACTTGTGGTATCTGTTCTAGCTGAGCCAGGACCAGCCCTGTCCCATGGCTGTCACAGAACTGAGGCAACAATGCCTCACTCCCCAGTCTAGTCCTGCCTATGCCTGTCAGCCCTGCAGGGCAGTTTTGGGGGAGATGAGAAAACAGAGCCTCCAGCTGCAGCTCCTGAGCCCTGGTCTATGAAGGTGCCCCCCCACCTCCCATGGCAGGCTGGTGCGGTAACTGACCCGCTGTGGGGAGGGGGAAAGGAGTCCAGCCTCTCAGCCATCCCTGAGCCCAACATCTGCCAATGTAGGGGGAGCCCCAGCTGATGACTAGAAAATGGTATTTAGAGGTTTGCTTTTGGGAATTGGCTCATAGGTGAAGTAGATATGCATTAGGACAGTGGACCAGGGCAATGGCAAGGGTTAATTGTTTTCTAAAAGTGTGTTTGTGCCTTCAAGGCCCACTTTGTCTGACATAGGCAAGCAGCAAGCAGACACACGGGCTGGGAAATTAAAGACATGTTCCATAACATGAGATAAGGAACCCTGCTGTGTTGGCCAGGTCACACTGCCCAAATGCAAGGCCCTTGGGATTTCCAGTTTTGAGAACAGACTAAATTAGGAGAACAGGAAAAGCCCAAATTAGGATGTGTGCATGTGATGGGTTTGTAAAACAAAGGAATATGTTGGCAGGACAGAATGTGGACAGTATGATGACCACAGGAAGGCTAATAAGCAATGGCCAGAGATGAAAAACCATCACAGAGGGGAAAAGATACAAAAGGGGGGATTTCAGAGCAGCAAAAGGTCCCCAAGAGGGGAGCCTGAGGCTACCGTGGACAAACAGCATACCACCAGCCCATCTCACCCACCCCAGTGGGGCAGGGATCTTGGCCTCCATCCTCCAGGCTGCTGACATCTGACATTGAGACAACCTCAGGGTGAAACTCATATACTGGTCAGATGTACCTTGACTTTGTGCATCTCTAGGGTTGGTAGATATGGAATTGTTTGTATTATTCTTATCTGCTATCACTGTGTATCAATAAAATTTGCCTATTATTGAATGGAGCGGTCGTGTTCAATCTGGGGGTTTGCGTCTGTCCAGAACAAAATATCTGGGTCATAGATCCAGTGCTGACAGCAGTCTCTGGGGGGTTTCCTCTGGCTGGCCCAGAATGCCCCACAGCCCTGGTCTGCCTAGTTGTGGGGAGTGATCCCCCACCATGCAGCTGGGCCAGTGTGAGTCACTGATGCATAGGCATGGGAGGGGGAAATTAAACCCTCCATCCTGGTCTCAACCCCCTGAGCTGGAGTTGTCCCAGCCTTGGGGGAGGGAGGGAGGGTAGGCCCCAAGGGATTTTCTCAACCCACTCAGGCTGACTCCATAGAAAGAAAGATCAGCCCCGCCACCCTGGGGCTACTGGCATGTCTTCATCACTGTTCCTGGAGCTGGGCTCTGACAGGACGCATTAGGAAGCCCAAGGGGCTTGTGCTGGGCAGCAGGGCATGATCCTACCCTTCATGGTGTGCTCCCATCCCTGATGCCCAGTGCAAGTTCCCTGGGCCATGTGGCACATCTTGCTGGAGGCTGGCACCAGAAGCAGCCAGATAGATGCATCAGGCAGCCCTGGAGGCTTGTTCTGGGTGGCAGAGACTGATTCCTCTTTCTATGGAGCTGGCCTGGCCAGGTGTGGATGAGGGAAACATCTACCCCCTGGGGCCAGGACTGCTCCAACCAGGAAGACCCCAGGTCAAGGAACCAAGAATGGGGTTTTGTTTTCCTCTCCCCCCTGAATGTCAGTGGCTCACCCTCCACCAATAACTAGGCAGATGCTGTGCTCAGGGGCTGGCCCTGGGAGACACCTTTCC
>NW_017729031.1:66151816-66156752 GCF_001723915.1 Gavialis gangeticus
CTTCTTTTTTTTTTTTTTTTTTTTTTTTTCCCCCCCCCCCCCCCCCCCCCCCCCCCAAGCTGGGCAAACCAGGGCTGAAGAGATCCCAGGCCAGCCTTGGGAGAGGCGTGGGGCTCTACCTGTGACCAAACACCTGGCTTAGGGAGACAGCACCAGGAGAAGGGCCCTTTCTTCCCGTGAAGGCAGGCTGGAAGCCATGCTCTAGCAATCCCCATTTTCTGGTCTGAGTCAGTCCAGGCCCCTGCCTGCCTTTCCCAATTGGGAACCAAATGTCAGTTCAGTTCATTATTGGTTCAATCTATGCAGTTTAGAGAAACCTGTGAAGATTGAATCGATTCAGCTGTTGGCTTTTTGACTGTCTGTACTTAGCCTTTATGACCAAGTCAGAAATGTGTGACAAAATTTCAATAGGCTTGGACCCTTGAGATTTATTTATCCATTTAACTAATTGGTTAATTTTACTAACTAACCTTTTATGTGACAGGTGATTCCTCAAGTAAATGTAGGCACAGATATGGAAGCTTGGAAACAGTTGTTTAAAATTCTGCCAATACTGCATTTAGGAGTGTCTGAGATTAGTGATCACTTGATTAATATGTACATTTACATTCAATATGATAACCTGTATTGTTGAGTTGCTTGATACAGGCTCACTTAAACATTGTTCTTCAGAAATGGAAAACTGCCTAACACTTGCATAAGCAATCAGAGTGTTTAGAGATTTTGTATATTACTTAAAATGCTATATTTATCAAATAATAACCATAGTTAAGAAAAATAAAAGAGACCATACTATTGATCCTGAAGGAATGTATTGTAATATTGAGCAGGTGGAGCCCAGCTGGGTTCCACCCAATCCAGGCCCAGCAGGGTATAACAGGAGACTCCCCAGGTAACCAAGGAGCCAGTGAACAGGGGTTGCAAACAGGGCAAGCAGTTTGCAGGCAGTTCACAGGAGAAGTTTTCTGCCCCTTTTGAGAGGACAGCCTTGCAGCTTGGCATGAGGAAGCAGAAGAAAAAAGAACCCTTTGGGACCAAGGAGCAATAAGCCAGCTGCCAGGTGAGTTCACTAGGGAAGGAGTGCTTGGAAGAAGAACAGTGAGAGAGAGAAAGCAGATTAAGAGATCCATGGAAACAGCTGGAGAATAGTGCAGTGCCAGAGCCACTTGCACTACCTCTGTTTGCACTTGTGAGGTTTCTGTCCAGGCAGGACCACTCACCATTGGGACTTCCACCCAGGTCCAAGTTTGGCGCTGTGGGGACTGTGGCTTGCAGGTTCCTTTCTGTGATGGCCAGGTTGGGGACTGCCTGCAGTGTGAGTGGTGCCTCTTGGCGATCTCCCTCAGAGAACAGGCAGGAGAACTACAGGAGGAGGTGGCAAGGCTCTGAATCCTCCTCTGCCATGAGAAGTTCATCAGTTCAGTGTTGGAGGAGACCTCCGGGGCTGTGGAGGAAGAAGTGCCAGAGGCAGTGCTAGAGAAGACATGGACTCCCAAGAGGACAGAAGCTGGAGGCTTGTTACCTCTGGCAGCAAGCAGAGATCTTCACCTCCACCTGCAGTGGTTCATCTGGAGAACAGATAAGCACCAGAGAGGGAGGAGCATGTTCTATTGGTGGAGGAGGACAGGACGGGCCTCCCCAAAGTGGGAAGGATCAAGATGATCACCACCAAGAAGAAGCAACAGGTGGTGGTGGTTGGAGACTTCTTTCTGAAGAGGGTGGAGGGAGCCATCTGCCTTCCTGACCTGTTGCCTTAGGAAGTCTTCTGCTTGCTTGAAGCCTGCATTTGAGATGTCAAGGAGGGATTACTGAGAATCATCCAGGCCTCTGACTACTACCCCATGCCACTCATCCATGTGGGCACCAATGATACTGTCGGGGGAGACCCTGACTACAGTGTTCTGGGTCCAAGGGTTACTACAGGGCTCTGGGTACAAGGGTGAGGGTGTCCAGGGGGTTGTGTTCTTGTCAGTCCTTCTGGTGAAGGCAAAGGGCCTAGGCAGGAGCAGGTGCATCCTGCAGATCAACACCTGGTTGGGCAGGTGATGTTGCCAGCAGGGTTTTGGCTTCTTTGACCATGGGATGTTCTTCCAAGGAGAAGGATTGCTGAGAAGAGATGGGAACCACCTGGCGAAGAGAGGGAAGAGTGTCTTCGCAGACAGGCTTACTAACCTAGTAAGGAGGGCTTTAAACTACACTCACCAGGAGATGGAGATGAGAGCCCTGAGGTAAGTGGGGAAGCAGGAGATCTGGAAGAACTGAGAGCAGGAGGGGGAAACAAGGGAGGTGATCTCACACTTCCTGAGAAATCAGGGCAATCAAATAGGTACCTTAGGTGCCTGTACAACAAATGCACTGAGTCTGAGAAACAGGCAGAAAAAATTGGAGTGGAGGAAAAAAACATCCTGATGTGCAGGAAGATCAGCTAGTATGGCAGAAGACCAGCTTGGTTTAGAATGGAACAGTTAAGTAGACTAAATCACAAAAAGGAAGCTTATGAGAAGTGGAAACTTGGTCAAACAAGTAGGGAGGAATATAAGAGTATTGCTCGGACATGAAGGGATCAAGTCAGGAAAACCAAAGCATAATTGTAGTTGCAGCTAGCAAGTGTTGTGAAGGGTTTCTACAAGTAGGTTGGTTTCAAGAAAGGGGTCAGGGAAAGTGTTGGTCCTTTACTGAATGGGGAAGGCAACCTTGTGACAGAGGATGCAGAAAAAGCTGATGTATTCAATGCCTATTTTACCTCAGTCTTTACAGGCAAGGTCAGCTCCAAGACTATTGCACTGGGCAGCACATTTTGGGGAGGAAGTGAGCAGCCTATAGTGGCCAAAGAACAGGTTGGGGGCTATTTAGAAAAACTGGACATGTAGAAGTCCAAGGGGCTGGATGGGATGCACCTGAAGGTGCTTGGGGTGTTGGGTGATGTGATTCCAGAGCCGCTGGCCATCACCTTTGAAAGCTCATGGCAATCAGGAGAGGTCCTGGATGATTGGAAAAGGGCAAACATAGTACCCATATTTAAGTGTTGGCTACAAAGGACCAACTCACGGGATCATAATAAATTCTAGTTTATTGGACAGGATGTAAAGTTACTAATAAAATTAAAAATGCAAACTTTGAGTAATGGGTGGTACTGGTCACCTTAGTGTGCATGTGCGTGCATGCGTGCGCGCGCACACACACACACACACACACACACACACACACACACACACACACTCAAACCCATGTAGCATAGTGTGTAGTGGCTGCTGTAGTGATTGTGAGCATTGTTGTCAGTATAGCTACCTATCTGAGGCCCTGGAGTCTGCTGCTGATGGTCAGCTTCGTTCAAGGTGATGTCTTCTCCAGAAGGGGGTTGCCTGCTTGTCCTTCTGTCTCAGTAGGTGAGGTGCTGGATGAGAGGGCACCACTGAGGGTCATGCTTCACTGTCTTTTATCCCTTTCTGGCAGACTTATGTGATTCCCGCAGCATTATCTTGGCTACCCAATCTGGAGGACTCTGTCCCACATGGGTCTTGAGTAGTACCTCACAGCTATTAGTCACACGGGTCTCTGCCTGCTGGTACCTGAAGTTTCAGGACCTTTGACTTATTGACATAATGGCTGTATTGTCACAGGTTATAGGAATAGTCCAGAGGGTGAGTGCTCAGTTCCAAGAATCAGTTATTTAGCTTGATTAGTTTAAAATGGAGTTCCTTTGGCTAGGCTATTGTCTACTAATGATCATCATTCACTCGCATTCATTCAACAGATTTTATCACTTTACTGTTACAGTTTCAATGCAGTTTTAACAATGGTCCAGGGTGTAACTTCATTCCACAGGGAGTACATTCCTTAAGAGTTTAAAGGTATAAAATACAAAATGCCATGGTAAAGATGAGACAGATGAAATATGAAAATGCACTGTGAGAAATATATAAATGCAATATGAGGTAGTGAGAATAAAAGGCTACTGGGGACAGTAAGTGAGTTGGGTTAGCACAGGATATATTTACAGACTTTTCAGTGGATATTTTAGTTCTTTTGTTTTCTTTAGTGACACTGAGTTTAATTAATATGTAGATGTAGTTTTTAGGTTTCTCCTAGAGAAAGCCACTTCAGCTTTCTGGCTTGCTCTGAGTTTTGCCACATCCATGTAATGTGTGTGCTAGGTCTCTGTCAATACTTAGAAGGAAAAGAAATGCACAAAATGGGGGAAGGGGGGTTGCAGGCAAGAAGGGGCTTCTGTTATATCTCTGTCCAGAAGGGAAATGTACTAAGGGGGCTTTCTGCTATATAAGAAAGGGAAAAGGAGGATCCAGGGAACTGTAGCCTCACTTCAGTCCCTGGAAAAATCATGGAGCACATCCTCAAGGATGTGTCCATCTCAAAGCACTTGGAGAAGTAAGTGATTTG
The DNA here is from genome assembly GCF_001723915.1 of Gavialis gangeticus. Classification (NCBI taxonomy): domain Eukaryota; kingdom Metazoa; phylum Chordata; order Crocodylia; family Gavialidae; genus Gavialis; species Gavialis gangeticus. Next base: position 66,156,215 of record NW_017729031.1, read on the forward strand.
GAACAGTCATCATGGATTCACCAAGGGCAAATCATACCTGACCAACCTGATTGCTTTCTATGATGACATGACTGGCATTGTGGAGGCGAGGAGACCAGTGGGTGTGGTATACCTAGATTTTAGCAAGGCCTTTGATACAGTCAGCCACAACATTCTCGCAGGCAAGCTAAGGAAGTATTGGCTGAATGAATAGACTGTAAGGTGGATAGAAAACTGGCTGGATCATCAGACTCAGTGTGTGGTGTCGATACCTACACAGTCAGATGGGTCACTAATTGGCTGGAGGGCTGCACCCAGAGCATGGTGGTGGACGGGTATTATTCAACCAGGAGGGATGTGGGCAGTGTGGTTCCCCAGGGCTTGGTCCTCAGGCCTGCACTGTTCAACATCTTCATCAGTGACTTGGACGAGGGGGTAAAAAGCACCCTGTTCAAATTTGCTGATGACACTAAGATGTGGGGGGATGTGGGCACGCTAGAAGGGAGGAATAGGCTTCAATCAGACCTAGACAGGTTACGGGGTGAGCGGATGAGAACAG
>NW_017729031.1:66161752-66165397 GCF_001723915.1 Gavialis gangeticus
CCTGGGGGTCTTTAAGACAAGGCTTGACAGTCACCTTGCTGGGGTCATTTGACCCCAATACTCTTTCCTGCCATGGCAGGGGGTCGGACTTGATGATCTGCTCAGGTCCCTTCCAACCCTACTAACTATGAAACTATGAAACTACCTGAAGTGGGGTTCAAAAGAGGATGGAGCTAGACTCTTCTCAGTGGTCGTAGAAGACAGAACAAGGATCAATGGTCTCAAGTTGCAGCAAGGGAAGTTTAGGTTAGATATTAGGAAGAATTTTTTCACTAGGAGGATAGTAAAGCACTGGAACCCAGACAGGTTATGGACTTTCCATCCTTGGAGATTTTTAAGACCTAGGTAGACAAATCCTTGGCTGGGATGATCTATTTGGGAATGGTCCTGCTTTGTGCAGGGGCCTGGACTAGATGACCTCCTGAGGTCCCTTCCAACCCTAATTTTCTATGATTCTATGATATTTCCTGTAAGAACAGTAAAGTACAAAGTTAGTGTTGGTTTTCCTTTGCATGTCAAAAAGACTGTTTTTGAACAAACAATTCTTGTAACAGAGAATGAAATTCTGGCCAAATCTTGAAGTAAATGGGAGTTTTACCATTATATTCTCAGACTCAGGACTATACCCCAAGTTCAGAATGTAAAATTTCAACAAACAGTAAGATTCTTTTGGTGACAGTTGGAAGCTTTACCCTTAGGTTATGAGACAACATCTTTACCTTGACAGATTGGGTTGGGGATGATTCATCAGGGCCCCTGAAAACTTTGTGGTACAATAGGAATGGTATTTGGATCTTCTTATTTTGAAACTACTGGCCTCTACCACCTAGGCAAAAGTAGAGTCTATCTTAAGTTTTGGCAAAATGTTACTGCATCATGACAAGATTATGATTCCATTTGATGAGGGTGGTGTATGACAAGGGCATACATTAATACAGATGACAGTATTGTAATAAGTCAGTGGTTTTCAAACTTACCTAAAGTCACAGAATTTTTTCATATCACCACTTCTACTGTAGAAACCCTACCTCTGTCTATGGGCTGACATGGAGCCAGGTGACCTGGCCCAGCAGTGGCAGCACGTTGTCTCCCAGCCCACTCCACTGTTACCCCCAGTGTTTTTGCAGAACCCCTGATGAACTAGTGCAGAACCCCAGGGTTCCACGAAACAGTTTGAAAACCACTGATACAGATTTTAAGCCACTGAACTGTCCCCTTTGAATGGAGCTTTCTTCTTTACTATCAGTATGTGAGGGCAGAGAGATAAGGGTGACATTTAGGTGCTTCTGTTATCCTGGGTTGAAGACAGGTGGAATAGAGGAGCTGTGCAATGTCACATTCTGGGAAGATAAGAATGTGATTAGGAGAGTCTTGATGAGCACAGCAAATGCTAGACACATCACTGGATATTGACACCTTTCATTTATCAGTTGAGTTAAAAAATGCAGTGATGATTATCTGGAACTTGGGGACTTTTGTTTTCATACCAGCTTGTCTGTATATTGCACCTGTCACATGCAGAATTTCCTACCAGCTTCATCATTATACTACCCTCGGATTTGTAGGAACTACCCATTCTTGATTTGGTAGTGAGAGGGTAATTCAGCTTGTATTCACTCAGTGGCCTTGCCCACCACCCTCCTCTGTCCCTTGTGTCCCCACCATCATGGTGGTGCTCCACTGTGCTGGCATCTCCTGTCCAAAAGCATCTTTGCACTCTGATTGGCTGTTTATCAGCCAATCAGAGCGTGAATAAAGCCTTATGGACAGACAGACAGACAGACAGATTACGGCTTTTATAATATTAGAATTCCTACTGATATAGTGTTTTTTTCCATTTTTATGTAAATGCTGTGACACATCTCAACCCCAGATGTGGCTGTGTATGCCTCTGAGACACACTTCAAGGGTGCCCTTCTGCCCCAAATCCTTCTCTGTCATCTGCCACTTGACCACCGAGAATGGACTGAGATGCTTCAAAAGTTGCCTCACTAATCTCTGGAACCTTGGCTTTACCTGCCGAACTTAAGTCTTGCCAGATCTTGGCAGAGGGGATTTTGCTGACTAGAAGAATTATGCCATTGTCTGGTTATGTGCTCAGAAAAGATAGATCTCTAGCTTTCTGGAGAAGAGGCCTGCCTCTTTGCTCAAATATTCTGAAAACATGCTTACTCTGACAAGAAAGAAAAAGCAAGTTAAAAAGATACCAAAAAGATTTGTTATAAAAACCAGAAAAACATAAGATATAAGTAACCATATATTGAGCTACAGAGAGATAAAGATAAACAAAAGGAAATATGAGAACAATAATTTGATTTTACTCTGCATCTTAAACCTAAGACTGCAGTTTCTACATAGCCCAACATGGGTAATGAGGCCAGATCAGAACCCTAGATGTAGCCTGTCCCAGTCAGAAGATTAGGGGAATTCATTCCTTGAACAAGTGCTGCCTGCAATGAGCCCAGAGCAGAACTCAGCTGACTGCGGCAATCAGGACAGACAAACCCCTAAAGGCACAGGCAACAGGTTACACTTCCTCCAGCCTTTAAAAGCCAGGCCCAGTCCAGTCTCTTTGTCCAGATTAAGATGAAAATTCTTGCTCTTGACTCTCCTTGCACTTTTTTGTTGGTTCACTGGTTTTGACCTCTGGCTCTGACTGACTTCTGAGTCTGGTAGGACCCTTGGAATGCCCTGATTCTGGTTTTCTGCTCTTGATTCTGGTTTGATGCTTGGATCTGATTCCTGGTTAACCCTTATCTTATCCTATTTCTGGCTCCGGCTTTCGACCCCCATCTGTTTTGACTTTGGCTATAGCTCCCAGTCTCAGTTCTGACATCAGACCATACCCCAGCTCCTGGGAAATAAACCTGGACTGCACAAGGCTTTAGGTGCCTAACCACTAGGCCAGACTCTAACAGCAGGTTAGAAAACATCTTCTGCCTCCAGACCTTCTACCAGGGCCTCCTGCAAATTCTCCTGTCAGCCTACTTAACTCAGCCTACTGACTGAAGGCCTAAAGCTATTCCTTATGCCTGAGAATAAACTAAAGGCAAAGCTTAAATATGATTTCTTATCTGACCATTTACATACACCACCCCTTGCATTTTTGGGGAGCCCACACTATTCACATAACTTCCTGCCCCTACAAAGGTGCATATTTGCCATACTAAAAACTCTTTGTGATCTAAGACCAGAAGATTAGATATGAAGATTACTCATTCAGTATCTTAAAGATATTATCATCTAATTTCCCCACTGATAGAAATGTCCTTCCCTAGAATAGCCTAAATGGCCAAATGATAATCTTATGGGTCTCTGCTTTTCAAATGTAAACTTGTTGTTGCCTGGTTCCTCCGTCTCAGAGCACATCCAATAAGGGTAATGAGTAAACAAACTCATATCAAATCCTAATTCCCAGCAATTATCTCTTCGAAATGTGAATAGGTGAGGAACACTTAAGTTAATTATTACCTCAAAAACAGTCTTGGCTAAAATATAAATATATAATCAAATTGCATTTATCCCATATACAACAATTCATGCAAACATAATAATGGTAAGGCTAAAAACAGCTTGGTACTACCTATATGTAGAGACTACAATGCCATATCATAGTTTCATAGTTTCATAGATTTAGGGTCGGAA
>NW_017729031.1:66165408-66181779 GCF_001723915.1 Gavialis gangeticus
CCCCGATTAGGAAGACTATCAGGACCCCCATTACTTACAATATCAATAAGACGAACTCAAGAAAACATGTATGACATTTCACAAAACCTTCAAGTCCTCAAGTTGCATGACAAATACATCTGCATTAAGAACTTCACCTGATATTACTTATATGGTGACATTATTATACTATGGGTGCTCAACCTTTGTTCCTGTGGGAAAGACAAGTGACATGGGCATCTATGGGCAGAATAGAGCCTCACATGGTGGGATTGAGATGTAGTGGCCCCATGCAACCCTCTCCTGCCCCACATGCCAGGAGTGGGCACCCAACCCAGTGGGCAGAGTTTGGGGCTCCATGTAGGTCTGGAAACTAGAGAGAGGTGGCACTGCTCCCCCCTGCTGCCAAATTTCTAGATGACAAGGTGTGGCCTGCCAGACCTGGCCCTAGGTCAGGGGTTGAATACCTCTGAACTATACAGCATTATTACTTATACAGTGATATTACATCATTTTATATATATGATAAAACATAGACAAATGATCTAACCTCAGTATACGCTGGTGCCCCAGAAGTGAAATGCTCTATGGAAATCACAGGCTCAAGTCAAAGATAAAATAAGAAATGATTGTTAAATAAAGGCTTATAACTTGGCCAATATCTCTTGTGATTCACAAAGGTCAAGTATGGTTGGAAAATGAGTATTAAACCTGAAAGAATTCATGAAGTCAGTTCTCAAGTCAGGGGCAAAAGCAATGCAGCATCACACCCAGACTGGAAACGTCGTTTATACAACAAGCTCAATCACAGAACCACTGGGCCAGGGATTGAGAAACTAACATTTATAGTTTCAAAGAGATATTTAAGATGAAAGAACAGAGATTATCTAGTTTGTATTTGGAGGAGAACAATTAGAAAAGGGGATAAACCCAATAAAAGTGTTCAATTGAATCGCAATTAAATTGAACTCTAATGCTGTTTTTTCCCATTTAAGCTGAACCAAGATAAAAGGCCTAAAATACCCTCTTTCTTCCTTCCCCCAAGTTTTCAGTAGAACTATTAACAGTACTTACTAAGTGCAAACAGACAGAAAAGCTATACATATGGAAATACATTTAAAAACAATATGTATGCTTATGTCTATTAATCAAAAATCTTTTGTACTTTTCATTGCTGCTGTCAGAGCTAACAGATCATTTTGGTCACTGGTCCAGATGAAAATTTAATAGGATGAAATTAAAGATAACTGACATTTCTAAAATGCCAGATATCTTATTTTTCCTTTAAGATATGCACCAGAATTGCACGCAAATCAGGAACACTTAAAATAAATTATGACTTTAGCAATAAACAGATGCTGAAGTATTTAAAATAAATGACTATCTTTTTTTTTTTGTTTGTAGATCAAAATTGAAGTGATAAAATACACATGACTTCAAGGTAGATGTGTTTACTTCTTAAGGTGCTGTACCTCTTATTATTTTCAATGAATAACCTTGTGATGTGTTTGGTTGGTTGGTTGGTTGTTTTGCTTTTTTTTTTATGGTAAAGGAAAATAGCCATGGACTGTATAGAGTATACCAGGTATCACAAATATCTGTTAGTGTTAAAATGTAAGTTATGTTTATGCCTTTTAGGGTTTTTGTTTGTTTGTTTTGGGGGTTTTTAAGAGCCTTGTATGCTTTTTCATTTGCAGTGTAACAGTTTTGGTTTAAGAAAGGTACATGGAAAACCCTCTTACCACATTACAGACCACACTTCAAAGCAAAATTGTTTTCTTTCTTCATTTCAGGTATGTCTTTATCTCATGGGGCCTCCTAAGGAAATTAATTATAAAACACAGTTAATGACAGCCTAATGTACAGATCTCCTTTGGTACTATTACAGTATAATATTGAAAGTCTGATACAAAGAGGATAAATAAACAGGATGAATTGTGCTGTATCATACTGAATCACAAGGTGGGGCAGGGATTTGGGAATACAAATCTGTATCACAAAAATATTAAAATTGAGGGATTGTCGGAATTTTTTTTAAACTTAAAACTTTGCATCATTATTCCTGAAGTCATCTTTAGAGGTTTAATTAAACATTAATAGTATTATTCACATGACACAATTTGCCCTGAGATCTGTTGTCAATGTTTCATCAAAGAAGAATCAGAGGTCAATCTATGTAATTTCTAGTACCAGTTTGTCTATTAAATATAGTAAAATACTTCCATTCTCAATTTCAAAATAATGATTTATTTCTAACGGATTTTCTGAATTTGAAAATCTCTCTTAATTTTAAATGAGAAAGCCATCTTTGCTTGACATGGGGTTCTCTTCATTCAGTTGACTTTCTAGGGTATGTTTCCACTTTCTCTGGACCAGGTATAGATGTTTGCATATTGGGCTGACCATACAATATTAGTGCAAAACAGAAAATCTCTCAGATATCTCCTTCAAAAATTCTTTTCAGCAATATTATGTCTCAAATAACTTGAGAATCATCAGTGTTGAATCCAAGGCATTGGATTTTTGGAATGAAAAAAATAAATTAATATAATTTTTACAGAAAAAGATATTGGAAGTGGTGTCCTCATTTTAATATCTTGGAACTTATCTGAGCTGGAATAAACACATTAAAAATGCAAGCATTATATGAAAACAAACCTGGGGTGGAGTTTTATCCTTTTACCATTAGGATGGTACTGGCAGCAGTAGCCTGTAGATCTAAGGTAGGGTCCATTTTATTGTATGAAGAGGAACTATGGGGTACTGACACCATGGCTCATTCAAAAATAGAACAAAAATCTAATTATTTTAAAGTAGCTTATATTTATACCAAATTATACAGTGGGGTGGGGGGGGTCTTATGTGATCTGAAACCATCTGAGACTTTAGCTAAATTAATCTTGAAATTATAAGATAAAAAGTAGAGCTTCTATTCCTGTCAGATACACTAAGAAGTCAATTTTAGGAGTCTCTCCTTTTCCATATAATCCTTTATTTGGCTCAATGGCCTGGGAAATGTACTGATAGTTACTGACCCAATATTTCTCCTATATTTAAAACATGGTATAAATTGAAGAATTAAAGATGACAACATGAAAACATATATACAGACAGTGTGATTCTCTTTAACTTCTTTTTTTAGAGGTTAATAAAGCACTCTTTTGGCTTAGAACCCTATATATCTGAAGTACAAAACTACAAACAATGATTGACCATTACTAGACTGAGGTTCACTTTAATGAGATCTGCAGTTGTCATAGGCAGGTGGTGTTGGATGCCGTACACAGACAGGATATGTTCCTGTGGGAAAAAGGAGATAGATTACTTAAATCACTGTTTGTGTTCCTTTTCATTCATTGAAGAAATAGAAGGAAAATGGATCTCTCCATAAATACTGGGCTACTGACAGAAAAATAATCTGGCTTCTCTCTAAAAGCTTACAGCCTATCCTATACTTCCTAGGTGTATTTGTATTTGATGTTGGCCTTTTATTCCACAAAGAATAAAAGGCCAACATCAAATAGAATTTCCTGTTTTTAATTCGTTACTTTACTATTTTATATTGCTTTATTTTATCTATTTTTGTATGATCATATACCGTTCTATTTGAATTTTGTTTAACTTAGCAGAATGCGTAACCTTACTGTATGCTTTTTTCAAGAACCATAATGTATAATGTACTACATTATTATATAAATTAATTGTCAATGTTATTTTATTGTTTTTGCAAAAGCTGTAAGTAAGCTGCAATTACTACTACTGCTATTGTAAAAGCAGTTGTGAAAACGGCTGTCCTCCAAGTCCCAGTGTCACCCCTTCCTATCACCAATGAATTAAAGAAGTGGCACATAGGGTACTCATGGACATATTTGCTTTTGGGAGAGCAAACAATAAGACAACATATGCACAAATTGGGAAATATATGGCATCATTACTCTCAACTCATTAATATGGTACTATGAGAGTTTATTTATCTTCATTTATGATTTTTGTGACTGCCTTGTCTCCTTCTCCCCAGTTGCTGAGTCTTGACTTTAACAATATTGATAAATCCGTAAGTCCAAGAGTTAAGAGGGGTGTCACTAGCCTCTGTAAGAATTGCTACAGAAATCCTCACCCCAGTGAAACTCCCACTGAAATCAATTGGCTTTGTAAGGACCTCAGAAGCTGATCCACATAGATCTTGCAGGAAAAAAATATTATGTTACTGATTGTTTTAGTGCTGTTAGCAGAGAAGATTTTAAAAAGAAAAATTGCTAATAGAATATAAATGTTAGTGAACATACACATTTAATTTAATTGAGCTAAGCTTGGCCTCAAAATGTAAGAGGGTAAAGGCAAAAGTACTATTAATTTAGCAATACTGAATGAAACAAAAATAAGTGTGAAAAATGAGGCAAAAAGTCCCAAGACCGTAAGGCCACATCCAGACAAGCACCGATACTTGTTTCCTTGGGGACAAATAGCAGCATCACACATTGTGCCACTGCTACTTGTCTGCAAGGAATGTCCATGCTACGTATGCTCTGGCATATGGAAAGTTATCCTGGGTAGGGCAGGGGAGGCTGGGGCCAGAAACTGTGCTGGCCCCAGCATCCTTAGTTAGGGTCCTTGGGGCCTTGGGGAGCTGCAGTCATGATGCTTTTGCAGCTAGGAGCCTGGTCAACAGCCGGAGTGTGGCTCTGGCTGCCAGGTTCTGGTTTTAGGCAGTGCATGCTGCCACCATGTGCACTGATCTGCTCTGTGTGTGTGTGTGTGTATGTGTGTGTTGTGACCCAGGGAGATCCCGGGGTCTTAAAAACACCCACACTTCAAGGTTGCAGTGTGGGGAATGCCTGCAGGTGCAATGGGTGGTGCCGCGGATAGCTCTGCAGCACCACATACCACACATCCACATTCCTCTGGATGCAGCCTAAGAATACAAAACCAATATGGGAAGTCCTTATGAAGCAAAAATCTCAAAGCTAACATGAATCTTGGTTTTAGGTATGATTGCAAAATGTGTAAACCATAGAGTTGTTTTATTTTGTTAAAATAATTTGAACAATTGTTACGGTAATGATGTACATTATCAGATTAATCTAAAGGGCTAGACAGCATTAAGTAAAGAGAATATAATAAGGGATATTTTGAAACTGAGGTGTTTGATTTGAAGTGAATCCTGACACTCTATCAAGAGTCCGCTCTTGTCACTGTTTGAAATACCCAATTAACCAAATAATATACTGCTTTTATGATTGATCATTTTCTGATTTTACCATAACCCTACAGAAATTTTAACTTAGTAATAAATGTTTTTAATGCCATCATTGTTTCTCTTAAGTTCTGAAAGGTTCTCACTAAAATGTATTATCTAAAACTAATTGGGATGTGGGGAGAGAGACTACAGTGAAATAACAGTAGTATAAATACTTAAAATGTGAAAAAAAGCAATCAAATTGGAATGGTACTTATCTCTTACACTTTGTGAGAGATTCATTTTCTTCTGAAACATCAGGAACTGGTGACTTTTATAAGTATGATGCTGGTCATAAAGTACGAATGGCCTAACCCAACATGGCAAAATCCTAACAGTCTGCATGTATTCTGATTTTTTTTTCTGTTTGTCCTGCTTTTGTGGGGAGAGCATTTAACCACCAGTTAAACTAACAACCAACCTTTTTTCCTTAAATGATTCTTGTTCTAATTCCTTGATCAATACTATCAGGGACATTTGATATAATATTTATATATGCTTTCATATAATTTTCTTACATTGTACACCTAATGTAAGTGATCAGAAATCTTAGCTGAGGAAGATTGTCCATAACTACCTACTTATAGAACACAAGTAGAAGAATATTATCTGCTTCAGAACATATTTTCCGATGAACCTCATCTGAAATATGAAACAATTACTAAAATCCTGCAATCTTAAAAATAAGTTGATAAAGTATTTTTATAATGCAACCATATCTTAAATTTGCTTAAGTGATCTTAATCTTTTACTGTGTACTGAGACATAGTATACATGAAGTGGCAATGTTTCTGAAAATAACATTCCTTTCTCTCCACCTCTCAGTTTCCCAAAGGACGTGTCTCCTATTGTGACATATCACATGCATTTGCATTGCATCATCCATGGTTTGGTAAGTTGACATTACATGAAAGACCCCAACATCAAAGCATTACATAAGAACAAAATGTGTTTGTCTGACAACTCTGGCTTACAAATCATCATGTTTTCAGCAGTACAAAAATGATCTAAAAACCATTTTTGTTTTAAGGTTTGATAGCATCAAAACTATTTTGTAAAATTACACAGGTTTTCAAACAGGCTATGCACTTGAATGCTTCATGAAATGTTGTTGCTGACCTTGTCCTAGTTAACAGTACTAAAGTTAGGAAAAATATTCTATTGTATGCTCTCTAGTTTTGAAACCCTATATTCACAGAATGACATACTTTGGAGGTTTCCGTTGCTTCATAATGCATATATAATGTTGCACATATGTGTGTTTTTAATTGTCATTCACTTGAGAGTGTATTGTTTAAATTACTTGTTTTGCATATGTTTTGTTTATCGATGGGAATGATGAAAGGAAAATACTATGGCATTCCATAAAGAAGGAGGCAGCACTGGGAAGATACATATGGGGAAAAAATAAGAGGAGTTTCCTTTTAATTTTTGAAAACAAAAATTAAGGGCACAATTAACAAGTGACATAATTTATAGGAAAAATGGATACACTTCAAATGTGTATGTAAGAGGGTGGGAAGATGGAGGATGTGTTTTCCATGGTTCCCAAATATCAACAATCAGTAACAGATGAATTTCAGTGTTGACAAGCGCAAAGTTAATGCACATGGGGAAAAATAACCTCAACTGTACATACACAATGCTGTGATCTGAGCTAGCTGTTAATGACCCAGGAAAGAGTTTTTGGAGTCATTATAGAAAATTCTCTAAAAACATCACCTTTATGTATGACGGTGACTGAATAAAGTCAATAAAATATTGGGCATTATGAAAAAGGGAATTGAAAACAAAATAGAAAACATCATCCTGCCACTATATAAATCCAGGTGCATCCACATCTTGAATGCTGCCTGCAGTTCTGGACTCTGCATCTCAAAAAGGAGATAGCAGAATTAGAAAAAATACAGAGAAGGGCCGAAAATATTATCTGGTGCATGAAGCAGCTGCCTTATGAGGAGACCCTAAAGAGGCTATGACTCATTAGTTTAGAAAGGAGAAGGCTGAGGGAAGGTATGATAGACCTCTATAAAATCATAAAGGGTGTGGAGAAAGTGAATAGGGAACTGTTATTTGCCAAATCCCTGAATATTGGAACTGAAATTAACAGGAGAAAGGTTTAAAAATTAATCAAGAGAAAGTAATTTTTTTACACAGCACATAGTTAACTTTATAGAACTCCTCACAGGAACTTGTAGATGCACAGAATGTAGCCAGGTTCAAAAAGGAATTGGACAAAATAATGGAGGACAGGTCTATTCATAGCTATTAACCACTACAGTTGGGGAGCTCTCCTTTGTCTTCCTGAAGAAGAGGAAAGTGGAAAGGCACTTACCAGGAGCCTGAAGGAGCTAGTGAAAGAGAGAAGAGTGCCCCGGTAGCTGCAGCTCTGGAGCAGCTGCTCCATTCAGCTATCGCATGGAGAGGTGGAAGAGAGAGGCAGGAAAAGCCAGGGAGCAAGGAGCATGCGGAGAGCTGGGGAATGGGGATCTATGTCCGGAGACATGAGACATCAGGCAGGACATCACCAGTGGCGGGGAGCCAGCAGACAGCTGGCTGAAGATCTCAGAGGAGCTTGATTAGGCTGGGAGATGCCAGCCACAGAGAAGCCATGGAATGGAGTGGTGCAAGTGGTGGGGAAGCTATGCTGCAAAAGGACCAGCCAGGAGGAAAGTGACCGGGCCCTATATCAGGGTACTGACATTTTAGTACCTTTCTTCTTTTTTTTATTTTGGTCTGGCACCTTCACCTCAACAGGCCAGCTGGGTGCTAAGCCAGGCTGGAAGAACTCCCAACCTAATAAGAATAAGGGGGAAATTCCCCAGCCACACTAATATACCCTGGGACAAGGAGCTGCCAGCCTGGATGGGTTTCAGGGTTGGGGGTTTTTTTGGATTTTTTTACTCTTTGATTTTTATTGTAGTACTACAGAGTGTAACCCTTGGAGAGAGAGGGGACAAAAATCCCTCCCAAAACCAACCGCATGACTCATGTGAGACTCGGAAGAAGTCCCTTAGCCCATGTTAAGTTAGTTTAATCAAAACAGCTGTGAAGAGGCACGTGAACCTAAAAGAGAAAGGATAAGTTGCCTGTTAAGACTGGCGTAAATGAGTGGCAGCATAAATGAGTGGCAGCTTAACATCTGGGTGGCACTAGGATGAGGTGTAGAGGAGGTTGGAGCCCCAGAAGAGACCCACATCAGGTTGCTGTTGTCCAGTGGCAGTGAGAATTAGCACCTCCTGATTGATATCATCCTAAAACACCAAGACATGGCAGGAGAGACTTGGGACCATTGCTACAAAATACAGGCAAGTGATCACAGGACTGGTGGTCAGGGCCAGGAAGGTACTGGGATGCTGTGCACATGATTTTAACCAGGCCAAGCCCTGACACTTCCCTAAAGCCCTGGTAGATGCAAGGGAAAATATGACAGGGAGTGGATCATGCTATCTGCTCGTGCTTCTGTCAGAGACAGGAGACTAAACCATTGGTCGACCCAGTATGGCACTACTTATTTTTTATAAAACATAAGACAAAAACATGGTAGTAACATCACAGAAACTTAAAAATGCAAGGAACTCTTGATGCTTGTTTCTCCCAAGTGGTCCCTTAATTCTAATTTCTGTGATCCGAAGCTGATTAATTAAATCCTGGAAAGGTATTAAAGGATTAACCCCATATCTAGCTATCATTAGAGTATTGCATAGAAACTGACAGAATATGGCTTTTGGAAATTAGTGCTATGGGTATCAAATGAGTAAAAGGCCAGCTTTTCCATTATATCTTCAGCCTTCTTAGATTCAAATGATATCAGCAATTTGTCTTTTATAAACATTGACTAAAAATATTCCTAGAAACAATATCAATATTTAGTAGTAGTTTTCATTTTTTTTAATTGCCTTTGCTTCTTAATCACTATCAGACTGACACAGATTAAGAACCCTTGTAAAAATATACATGATGCATACAAATATTTAAAAATAGCACAATTGTTAGGCCATTTTTTTTATTGTAGCAGTCAGATAGTTCCAATATTGGACCTCATAAACCTATTCACCCCCTTAGAGTCAAAGAGATGATAGTCAAAATAATGTAAGTAAATATCAGAAAGTAAATGGAGAAGGAGCAGAGAATAAGTTGGTGGCAAACCCCCCCGCCAACGTCCAGATGTGTTTAATGTCCTTTGGACAGAGGTGGAGGCAAATAGAATGGCCATTTCAGTGAACTGGGGAGTTAATACAAGGCAGAAAGTCAAGAAAGGAGATGGCATATTTGATTTAGCATTGGAACCATGCTACTATGAGTGGGCTACAGCTATAAGGAATAACAATGATGTAAAAGATAGCACACATAAGTTTCTGTTATATGCAGATAATGTACTAATACTTCTGTCACAGCCAGGAGATCAGTTCCTGCACTTTTATTGATCAATACTTTTAGCAGTTTATCTGGTTATAAAATTAACCAGACTAAATAAGCATAATACAAAATATTAAGTGGCAGTTTCAATGGCAACCAGAACACATAACTTATTTGGGTGTTAAAACACGCAAAGATATTAATGCTGTTTTTTGCTAAAACTTTCTTTCAGATTCTCAGTGTTACACTATAGAATCTGAACAAATAGATCAGTTTGGCAACAGTATTGTGGGAGTGTGTTAATAAATTAAAAATGAATGTCTTAATTCGCCTAATTCACCTATTACATAACCTACCCATTATAATCCCCCAGTCCTATTTTGTTAAAAAACAACCGCATGCTCAACAGGTTTCTGTGGGGAAAGGATAAAATGGCTTGACTTTCCTTTTTTAAAAATCAACTATTAATTGAAACCACAATGTAGTTTTAGTAAGTCAGGCTATGTATTGGATGAATGATAAAACAGGTAACTCTCCTGTATGGTTGGAAATTAAAGAAGCACTTATGATGGTGGTAATAGAAAAGGAAATATAGACTTTGCTTATCACCTTCTTTCTAACTTTCAAATACCTACACCTTTTGCAACTTGACAAGCATGGAAAAAAATGGCAAACTTACTGAAGTTTCCTTTGTTACATTGAAAGACTCTATTTGTGGTAACCCCTTTTTGAACTATGGGTTCCACAAACTGATGTAGAGAAATTGAATGGATAAAGTTATTGCATATGTAGAACAGCTTCTAGTGGGAAATCCTACAAATCCTTTTCTAAGTTGTGATGATTCTGACCTTCTTAAAAACAATTGAATGGCAATATGCTTGCATCAAGTATTAGAAAATCAGTTTGGACCTGAGCTTTGGGTATAGCAAATACTTCAGATATGTTATTTTTTTGCCTTAAAATCTGCTTCTCTTGCATTCTGTGCCATCATTGTATGAATATATGATGTCTCATAACAAGCTTGATGCAGACTATTTACAACTGAAATGGAATGAAGACCTAGGTATCCATATGACAGTCATCAGTAGGAGTCTCTCAATATGATGATAACAGTCTTTCGCTAGACAGGGAAGTCATTGGTGAAGAGAGTAGCTGGTTGGTTTGGGGTAAATTGGTAAAGTATTGTGGTATTTGTGAAGTTGACAATTTGTCTAAGCATTTCATACTTTTCACAGAAGCAGTTGAGAGTGACCTGGAGCTCTTCAATTGAGTGAGGGCATATGACACAATGTTTAGTGCTTTGGAGATCAGTAATAGGGGTATTGGTTATCTTGGATTTGGAACGTAATTGATTGATGTTAAAGAGATTCCCATCCATGTGATACTGGATGCTGACTCCAGATGAAAGTCTATTAACAATGAGATGTGAAATAACTGTGATAAAGATAGGAAAAATATGTTGGTGTAGTTGCACATCCTTGCTTGATATTATAATGGATGGAATCCCTAGACTAATCAGAGGCCAGTGGTAGAAGGCCTTTCCCTGGTGAGGCCCCTTTCCTTGCCATTCTGCCTTCCTTCATGAGCTGTGACCTGACAGAGGTCTGAGCTGGTGCTTAATTCCTGCCCTAAAGGGCTGAGGGTTGAGGGTCCAACTGTGACATATTCTGGCATCTGAGTAACAGTCTTGGTCTTCATAGCAAAACCAACACACATACACTCTACAGTTTTGGTTTTACTATTGAGAGCAAGATCAAGAAAAAGCCAGATTATAGAATCCTAGTATAAATTAGAGATTCAGAACACTTGAATATCAGCAGTTGATCGTAGACTATCTTATGGAACAAAAGATCTTTTTTCATATGCACTAGGTTCCCTCTAAACTTAAAAATATATATACTGTCAGTAAAGACATGTTGGTGATGTGATGCTTTACAGGCAATGCTTGCTCAGGTATTTTGATCATGCCATATTATTAGTTCTTTTTAGAAAGAAATTATAACTAGAGTTAACATGGTTTTGAACACAGCACTAATACCTTTGGCAAATATATATTTCCTTGGGTATATCCCTAAGGAATTCAAACCGAAGTCTTCACAGATTGTGCTTTTGCAGTCGGCTTTATTACTGACATATAGAATTATATTACTGTATTGGAAAAGTATATCTCCAAATATGAGATTTGAAAATTGGTATGACATGCCAGCTCTGCCATCTATGGAGATAGTCATGTTTAGCTGACTTAACTGCTATATTTGAAAAGTTTGGTGAAATTTGAAACATATTTTTAGAATATTTTGGTAACTAAGTTATTACTTGCACACTTTTCTTTTCTTCTTTTGTCCTTCCTTTTTCCCACCTCCTTTTTTTTCTTTTCCTTTTTATTACTTATTGTTTCTGACAGGCATGTACATAGTTCAGTTTGACATGGATAGCTGACAAAAATTATGATTCTGGTTACATTTAAAAAATCAAGAAAGCATTAAAAAATAAGAAAGGAGAAGATAAAGGCTGGAAAGGAGAAGCAAAAAATGTATGGGACTTTGTCATGGATATTTTAGATAAAATTGTAATAGTCTCTCTTTTAAGTTGAAGGGGAAAAGATTTAGTTGAAGGTTTGGCAGCAGCGGAAACAAATAGGAAGTCCAACATGATACCCTCAGTATTCTTAGTGGATGGTTCATGTCCTTAAATTTCACTTCCGTTGTTGGTTCATCAGAGTTAGTTTCTTGACCTTCAGGGCACAGTTTAAAGTCATTGTGTTTGCTCAGGTTTTCCCTGATGTAAACTGAATATAAAAAGTAATTTAAAAACTGATTCTGGGACAGTTTGCATGGGAGTACTTCAATGTTTATTCTTTTATATTATGGCAGTTAAGAAATGGTTCTCAAGGAATATCTTTTTGTGCTACCAATTATTGGCAGTGTGCTATTTGTTCTAAATTATATTTACATATTAATGTGAATGTACCCAGAGGCCTTAGAAATGAGTGCAGTTTTTCATAAATTTAGATATACAGATCAAGGATGTCATTACTATTATACTCTGCCCCCTAGATGTAAATGAGAAAGGCAAGGCACACATGGATTAAAGGGATGTTGTATCACTAAATGGGCAAACTAGTAAGTATGTACTGCAATGTACCTAAACAGAGCATTTACTGTATTTGTCTGATACATGCTTGAAATGATTTAAAAGATTCATTTAAACACTGAAGTTGTCATACACATTTAAACAACATGTTGTGAACAGAACACAGAATAGTATAAATTATGCAGATACTCTTACATATTTATACCAGTCTTAATATTATTTAAATGTAAATGGTTATATATAACTGAATCTTTTTCACAGAAAGAAAAAGCAAACTCTGCCATTGTAACTCCTCCCAGAATAAGATATCTTTGGAATAGCATACAAGAGAAACTCAAAAGATTAATTAGATGCATCAGAACATACATAGATTGTATTTGGAATTATATGGTAGCTACAGTTCATGTAATCATAAATAAAAAGCGCACATTGTTAGCTGAACTTGTAGCAAGTCCAAAATAGCCATTGTAGTTGATCAGTGAGTTGCTTAGACTGTCACATTAATATGGATAAGCATATTAGATAAAGCTCTATAAAAACCTATTCATGAGCTCCAGCCAATTTCTAAACCTTAGGTTAGCTTATTATAAAAAAGCAACGTCAGCTAAGCTTTCAAATGTTATTTAACCTTCATCCATACTTGTGAAACCATAACCATTATTGTTCTCACGGGGTAACTTGAGACCGTGTCAAGATCCTCTTGAAAAAGAAAAAAGAGGCATACACACAGTGGAAGCTAGGGGCAGTCCTCAAGTGGTCCGCGCTTGTAGGGAAATGATTAGGAAAGCTAAGGCAGCAACTGAGTTTAAGTTAGCCAAGGGAGTCAAGGACAATAAGAAGTCCTTCCTTAGGTATGTAGGGGACAGAAGGAAAATGAATGGAAGCATGGGCTCCCTGATTAACACCTCAGGATGGCTGGTAACAGACACTCAGGAAGAAACAACTCCTGAATGCCCACTTTGCTTCAGTATTTCACCAGACCAAAGGGAAAGACAAGTGAGATAAGGATCACAAGGGGCATGGTGGGAATGATAGCCTTCCCACTGTGGATGCTGAAATGGTGCAAAACCAGTTAGAAAGGGTAGACATTAATAAGTCAGCAGGACCTGCTGGACTTCACCCAAGTGTGCTGATGGAGCTGGCTGAGGTCATTGCAGAACCCCTGGCAAAACTCTTTCAGAAATCATGGCACACAGGGGAGCTCCCCGAGGATTGGAAGAGGGCAACATTGTGTCCATCTTCAAGAAGGGGAAGAGGGAGGACCCAGGCAACTATAGGCCAATCAGCCTAACCTCCACCCCAGGGAAAACCCTAAAAAACTCATTAAAGGATCTATGTGTGATACGCTTGTTGAGGGTAAGATACTGAATGACAGCCAGCATGGCTTTGTCATGGGTAGGTCTTGTCTTACGAATCTCATCTCCTTGTATAAACAGGTCTCTCGCCACCTGGACATGGGAGAGAAGGTTGACATTATATATCTAGACTTTCAAAAGGCTTTTGATCTAGTATCCCACGATATCCTTGTGGAAAAATTGGAAGATTGTGGGCTTAACTGCTCAACTGGAAAGCTGGCTGCATGGTAGGATCCAGAGAGTTCTGATGAATGAATCGGTGTCATCCCGGTGAGAAGTGGCCAGTGGTGTGCCTCAGTGGTCCGTGCTCGGACCAGTGCTTTTCAACATTTTTATCAATCATTTGGAGGTGGGGGTGAAAATCTCACTGGCCAGGTTTGTGGATGACACCAAGTTATGGGGGAGCATGGTCATGCAAGAAAATAGTTTGCAGATACAAGCAGACCTGGACAGGTTGGAGAGTTGGGCATTCCAGAACTAGATGAAGTTCAACACTCAGAAGTGTAAGGTGCTCCATCTGGGGGCAAACAATCCCCAACATACCTACAGGCTTGGTGGTGACAATTTGACTTGCAGTACAGCCGAAAGGGACCTACGGGTAGTGACTGAGCATCACATGAACATGAGCCAGCAGTGCAATGCTATGGCCAGCAGGGCAAACAACATGCTGGCATACATTAACCATTGGATCTCATGCAGAACTAAGGAAGTGATACTCCCACTGTACTCCTCACTGGTGAAACCGCAGCTGGAGTACTGCATCCAGTTCTGGGCACCACACTTCAATGAGGATGTGGAAAAACTTGAGAGGGTCCAGAGAAGAGCCACCCGTATGATCAGAGACTTGCAAGACAAACCATATGAGGAGAGGCTGAGGGATTTGGGCCCCTTCAGCCTACAGAAGAGAAGGCTGAAAGGGAATTTGGTAGCAGCTTACTGCTTTATCAGGGGAGTACATCACGAAGTCAGTGAACAGCTTGTCACCAGGGAACCCCTGGGGAAGGCCAGGAGCAATGGATATAAACTCCTGGAAGGCTGCTTCCGGCTCAATTCCTTCACAATCAGGGTGTCCAGCCTGTGGAATAAAGTCCTTCCAGTGGTGGTGCAATCACCTATTCTGGAAATCTTCAAAAGGAGACTGGACAGTCACCTCACTGTGGTCACTTGACCCCAGTTGTCTTTTCCTGCTTAGTGCAGGGGGACTGGACCCAATGATCTACAAGGTCCCTTTCAGCTCCTAACAATCTATGAATCAATCTATGAACTTGTTACGCTGCAATTCAACATTGTTGGTCTCATGGGTTAACTTGTTACCCCACCCACATGAACAAAATGGAAACACTGACAACAGTATAAATGTTCCAAAAACTATTTATTAAACATACAAATTGTTTGAAAGAGTATTTATAATTATTTGAAGCCAAAATATTTAACTAGCATGATGAACAAATTAAAACTTTTTTTACAGTTTCAAAACATGATTGAACAATTTGCTAAGTCTGCAGTTCACACTGTTTTCAAACTAACAGTTACTCCCAAAAACATTTCCTACCTGTTTGACTAAATATTGCATTCCTCACAAAGCATCAGTGATATACCGTGGTGCACACAAGCAAATCACTTACAATCTTTGCATCGTTTCTGGGTTTTGCTGTCTCTTTCCTTGGACAAAAAGCACAATATCCACTCATGCTTGCAGAAGGTTCTACTGGGGTGTGTTGTAGCAATTGGTAATTTAGGGCAGTCATACCAGACTTGACAGACTTGGACAGATTTTGTGTATCCATCATTCTTCGTTTTATTTGTCCGTCAATCAACTGTTCTCTAAGCTCCTGCAAAAAATAGTGCCGTGTTCTTAAATGTGATCTTTGCTTCCAGTTTGCATTGTGGCTTAGCCAAATGATGAGGCTGGCAATGGCAGCCACATCCAGCATATTGAAAACTAGTGTAATTGGCCACCTGTTGATTTGCCATTTGCAGGTGATCGTATGAACTAAGTGGTCAAGGTTATCCACCACACCCTTTTTTATTGTAGTCATGGATGATGTCTGGCATTCTTTGCTCTCCACCCACTGACAGGTCATGGTGCATGCTTGACAGCAACAGCACAACTTTGGAATTCTTTGGAACAAAGGAAACTAGGGTGAGTTCCCCATCAAAAGCAAAAATGGATGAAAAATGTCCCTTATTCTATTTGCTTGCATCTCGTTTGGGATATTAACCTTGTTTTTCCGAATTGTACCCACATAGGTCAAATCCTGCTGTAGCAGTCTTTCTTCCGGGTCAGTACTTGTGCAAAAATTGCCACCCATAATATTCCTTCCCATCTTCTACCAGGGATGAACCAGT